>NC_051404.1:18093933-18094098 GCF_015228065.2 Penaeus monodon | reverse complement strand
GTAGGCTCCTTCAGTCTCGAGGGACCATGGACTGCCCGTCTAGTTCGATATTGAAATTCGCTTTTTGTGGCTGATCAGTCCAATGGCAGCATGGCAGGTAAAGGCAGAGGCAGGTTGGACTGTTTGACTGCAGTCTTTTGTCTTCCAGGAGTCCCTGTCAGCATT
>NC_051404.1:18093409-18093594 GCF_015228065.2 Penaeus monodon | reverse complement strand
TTCTCTTGGAGAGGTCCGACATGGTGGTGGCTGCCTGGCCGATGTGTCTGTTGATATCTTTGTCCAGTGATAGGCTGTCAGAGATAGTTGAGCCCAAGTACATTAAATCATGGACGAGTTCTAACTCGTTTTCGGCAATCTTAATGTTTGGTGGGGTGTCCACACCCAGTACCATCACTTGAGAT
>NC_051404.1:18093072-18093296 GCF_015228065.2 Penaeus monodon | reverse complement strand
GAAGTTATGCAAACAGTTATGCATCTGATCTGGTGTGGAGGTAGATGCCTTCAGATTTTTCAGCAGGATGGCAAAGAATATGCCGAAAAGTGTGGGGGTGAGTGCACAACCCTGCTTTACCCCACTGTGGATGTCAAAAACCACAGTGTCATTCATGTCATCGTGGAATGAATTGATGATGCTGAGGAGGGTGGGTTGGCACCCAATCTAGGCCAGGATCTTAA
>NC_051404.1:18092136-18092955 GCF_015228065.2 Penaeus monodon | reverse complement strand
GTGTTGGTCACTCCTAAAGCCACACTGCAACTTTCGGTTGCTCGCCGAGACTCTCTCGGCGAGCAACCGCTTCCGGTGTCGAGACCAGGGTTGGTGTATACGCACTGATGAGTGTGACTGACCCACAAGATGTGTTGACTTACAGGGACAAGATGCTGCTGGTTCCCTCATGGAGTGGAGTGGTGGATCCCAATATAGAATTTTTCATTGCTCTCTTGCCTCTTCCAGTGGCCTCCTTGCCAGAGGATGGTGTACTCTTTTGCACTGATGGACCCTGAGTCAGGAAGTCTGGTTTCCTATAGGCACACTAAGCAAGACTACCCTGGGGGGGACCTAACCACCTCAGCCAAGTCCATTAGTGCAGCTGGATTTGCAATGATATTTTTTTTGCTGCTTCATGACAGAACAGAGCTTACCATTTACCCTCACTGAGCTGCACAAACTTATCGCTCAAGATATGAATCTAATGGTGACTAAGTTCAACGAAAATATGAAATCACTCAGTAGGGCTGTGAGTGAGGATTTGGCCAAAAATCCGAGTCATGAAATGTTCAATTATAATACATGAAACAACTGATATTAGTACAATTAAATGTTTAGCTATACTTGTACTTGTATTTTAATGAAGAGGACGATGAATTAACAAAGTTAATTTGTTGAATATTTTAAAGATATATGAAAATGACAACACAGGGTTCACAGGAGAGAGAGAAAAAAAAGTAATTAAAAGTTTACAAGATCACATGATCCCAGCAAAAATCTTACAGGCTTTGCAGAAGATGAAGTGGCAAACATTATGGGAGCTCAAAATTCTCTCGT
>NC_051404.1:18091849-18092096 GCF_015228065.2 Penaeus monodon | reverse complement strand
GTACATTAGAGGCAGCAAAAACGCTACCAAGGCAGTGCAAAGACCACATATGAAATGTTTTTCTTTTTTTCTTCTTCCATATTTCAAAGTGGCAAAACGAATTTAAAGAATTTCATTTTTTATTTAACATCAGGCTAATAAATTACTACCCTACACTAGATGGCTGCCATTTCGTCAAGCCGTCTCAAGATTACTATATATTGGCAGGTATTAAAATGCTACTTCGAAAATTTTTATTATATCACAG
>NC_051404.1:18090617-18091819 GCF_015228065.2 Penaeus monodon | reverse complement strand
GCTAGTGAGGGAAGTGTAAAATGAAATCACTGTTTTTTTATAAATAGTTTGTAGGTCTTTGGGAAAAGGTTAAGGGAGATACAGAGTACAGTTATTTAGTATAGATGGAGGATTCGAATTCGGAATGGTGCAGTTTGGTGTGTTTATGAAAACGAAATGTGGATTTACTCATACAGCTGGGATAAATCTATGCATTAAGAAAATGGAAAGAGTAGCTATTTGGGGGTATGTGAATGAAAAACTCTTTACCGGGTACTTATAGAAAAACAATTGAACTATAGAGTAAATATTCTAAGACATTTTTATAATTGTCAATTTTTAAATTTCATTTTTCATGGTAGAAAATCATGGTTGATGAAGTGACCAGAAACAGTAACTTGTCAGAAAGCATGGCAAAATCTCAATAATGGACAAATATAGAGCTTTGCAGTCCAGTCGATAGAGTAGCCAGGCATTTGTCAAGCAGACGTCCACAAGAAAGAGCAGCAAATACCAGCACTTTGACTTGAAGGGAGGTTTGTACAGGTGGACAAGCATATCATTCTTGTAAATGCCTCCCATATTGGCACTATAGCTCTTGGCGACGTTCGGACAGGTGACAGCCTTCTTCCTCTTAGACTGATTGCAGAACCTCTGGCAGATTGACACAGTCTCTGCCCCAAGGTTAGTTGAGAGCATCATTACTATCTTGTCCTTTCACCGGAGGGTCAGGATTTGGCCATCACTGCTGACAAAGTCATAGGATACACGAGGGACACTCCTCTCGATCTCCTTTACATATATTAAGGGAGGACTGCCAATTTTGATCTTGAAGAATCTGCCAGGGTTGCCAGTTGCTTCACTGTTACCACTGAAGTGCAGAAGCCTCCTGAGTTGCCAGAACTCCTTTTATGACATAATCTCTGATACCTGAGGTACTTGTAACTGAAAGCTCTGGTAGTCGTCAAAGGAAGGAAGCCGGGAAACACCCTTTTTGTTTCGTGGTCTTGAAACTGGTCGTCAGGCCTTTTTATCTTGCATATAGGTGAAGTGAAAACCTAAAAAGTAATCCTTAGCAGGCAACATCAGCTGAGGAGGGATGTGTTCCTACTCTAGCATGGCTGGGTTTTGTATGTCGATCCTCTGCCACTTCGTTGACCGGTTTCTCTTGGTCTGGGTCTTCTTGGCCTTCTTCTGGGAGCTTTCAGCTACAGGTTCTTCTA
>NC_051404.1:18090436-18090574 GCF_015228065.2 Penaeus monodon | reverse complement strand
CTTCAAGACCTTCAGTGCAGAAGGGTAGAGTATCCTGGGATATGGGGCCCTGGTATGTCTGAGTCAGGGTGGAGCTCTGGTGGAAAATCTGGGTCGCCAAAGTTGTCATCTAGGTCTTCATCATCACCGATATCAGGG
>NC_051404.1:18089984-18090344 GCF_015228065.2 Penaeus monodon | reverse complement strand
CTATAAATTCACTAATAAATAAATTCTCTATCATGTGGTAACAGTGCAATAACTTACGGTAAACATTATCTTAGTGTGTAGGTCTATAAAAAACTGCATAATTAGAGGCTTTGGGGGTAATTTGTATTGGAATATACAGTACATTAATAAAGATGTTCCTAAGTAAATATTGATCTTATGAACGGGCATTTGTTCACATATGTCCTTATCACAAAATTGATAAGGACATATTTACACTTGCTAGATCACTAGGCCTATGACCGGCTTGCTCTTGGTAATGTGCACTTGCTTTACAATGGTGTCACATTTTTTTCTACATCAGTTTTCACAAATTTCCCATCTCAAAAAAAAAAGAAAATG
>NC_051404.1:18089361-18089898 GCF_015228065.2 Penaeus monodon | reverse complement strand
AATCTAATTCGATGAGCTTAATGCCGACAATGCGTGACGTCTTCATGAGGGTGGAACTAAACTCTCGCTGATTGGCCAGAAAGAATTGTATAATGGTCTGCAAAATTCTGGTGACGCTGGGACGCCATCTTTAGATCCTATTGATGGGTACATAATATTTACCTTGAGCGGTAAAGGTTTAAGCAATATTTGTGTACCATACTTAAAGAAAAGAGAACGGGAAGACACAGATTGGTCAAACTTGGAGAGTGGGAACAATGTACAAACTGCTGCATCGAAAAGTGACGCTGAAAGAACATACGTACCAGAGCACAAAGGAGAGAGAGGGGTATTAGTTGCAAGGGGTGTATGGAGAACAAACAGCCTGGAGTGTTATATAAGGGAGAACAATGAGCCGATACTAAAAACCCCAGTATTAAAGGTACTATCAAAACCTTGGAAGACAATAAGGCCGGTAGAGCACAAAAGGAAACAGATTGAGGATACAGAAAATATAGCAAGCTTGGGCAACGAAAATAATGCGTAACTCCACAGAAC
>NC_051404.1:18088986-18089335 GCF_015228065.2 Penaeus monodon | reverse complement strand
GGAAATGATCAAGCTTGGAAATCGTACCACGAATAGTAATAAGAAGATACTTTCATACAAATGTTAATCTGAAATACATGAGACAAAGCATTAGATATAAACTATTGAAAGTATCATTTGGAGAAGACTTTTGACTCATGATATTGTACATTGAGAAAAGGGATAATTTCAGAAGCACAATAAACTTACGATGGTAGTTAGAAGACAATAACAAGAGGTAAAACTGTAGGAAATATATAACTATGAGCAGTTGGGAAAACTAGAATTGCAAGTGCAAGTAAAAATTCGGAAGGAGTTACAAAAAACGAAATCGTGGAAGGTAATTTGGAGACGGGAAAGGCTAATGAGA
>NC_051404.1:18088090-18088812 GCF_015228065.2 Penaeus monodon | reverse complement strand
CTATGTAGCTGTGCCGTCACCTTCGAGAGTAAGAGCGAAAGAGACGGAGGAAAAGAAACAAAAAAGTACGGAGAACTGGAGAGAAAAATGCAAAACTGCAGGTGACTATTATACCTGTTACTGATGGCGCACCGCAGGCAATATCGAGAGAATATGATAAATGGAAACAAAGGAACGGGATCAGGGTGAGAATTGGTCATTTGGAGAGATAAATGGGCAAAAACAAAAGATATCAGGAACACACACACTTACTCCTACACCCACACGTCAAGAAAATAGTGTTAATGTGTATTTTATGGCCGTTTCTTTAAAAACTTTTCACTGATAAGGTTCGAACGTAGAAGTTGTACAGTTAAAATCTACTTCCCTGGCGTGGTTTACAGGTTAATGGTAGAATAAATGTTTTTATGTGTGCCCTTTCAAGAAGTGTTGTTACATTTCAGGTAATGGTGTTAAGTGTTTCACTTTTGATTTCGGGTACTTTTCGATATAATTGTTTTCTTTTTCCTTTTAAGAAGTCAGGGTTGAAAAAAAAATCGATTAATGTATTTTTTCACAGTTGCTACAGTATTTAGACTAATATAACTATTTTAAAACTTGCTTCTTTACCTGGTTGTCTCTTTAAGACGTCGGGGTTCAGTTAAAAAAAAAAAAACTATAATTATTTTTCCATTGTTGCTACAGGATTTGGACTTTTATAACTGATTTTTGTACAGGTTGTC
>NC_051404.1:18087666-18087790 GCF_015228065.2 Penaeus monodon | reverse complement strand
ACTGAAATTGATGGATAGGTATAGTTTCAAGATCCCGCTTTTAACGTAGATTGTTAGAAGGGATTTCACGTAGGACAAAATTCATTTTTACTAACTGAGTTTCGGACCGTGACGGAGAAATAAT
>NC_051404.1:18086376-18086962 GCF_015228065.2 Penaeus monodon | reverse complement strand
CAGGGGATAGATATACAATACAAAATGTAGAGAGGCAGATAAACAGAAATCACATATAGTGAAATACCCATCAAATATGATTATAAATGAGTATTATTTATCAATCATTTACAAGCGTAATTCTTTACGAAGCGTGAAATTCTCTTTAGTCTTCATGTCAATATTATAGAGGAAGGAGATTCCGTTTTTTTTCTGTGGTGGAGACAAAGGTGATATTTCCAAACTTTACAGATTGTGTGAATCAGTTTGATCACAGGGAAAAGTCTGTCGAAATTTGGTAATATTTCTTGTAAAGCTTTGAAGTTGTAATATCTCATTTGCATAAAGGGAACATGCTACCTTCTGACTGCTGCTGCAGTGCAGTCTAGCCAACACGCGTTTGTGTCTGTCTTCATCAACTAAAATCATCCTTTTTAACTATTATTATAATAACAAAAAGAGTGTTTGCCTGCAGATATTTTCATAGACCAATTATGGTAATCTTGTTATTGCATAAGATGTTACTAATTGATATAGACACATAGATGGATATACCTATAGATGTATATATTTTTCTCCACATTATATTTGTGTGTGTAAATACAAT
>NC_051404.1:18085684-18086112 GCF_015228065.2 Penaeus monodon | reverse complement strand
CATGCAACACGTCAGACCATCCCGTAAAGAGCTAATAAACCTCACGAGCTGTTAGGTTGAAACGCAACGGCCACCTTTTATTACCTTTTCGACATTTGCAGCTCGCAGTAGGGAAACCTCATTAACAAACATGAGCTGTTGTCTCGATTTACTGCAATTAACAAGGCTGTCTGTGCAGTAGCTCCTGGACGCTTAATTACCCCGGCGCTACAATGTTCACTCTTAAATTACCTGACTGTAACTACCGGTGTGGGCCGTCTCAGATAACACGGGGCGGCGTTGATCCCAAACTATCTCGTGCGTCTAATCCAAAATCCAGTAATGATCATAACTCTCTCGCACTCACACGAAGCGCGGGGTGTGTGGCATGAATCTTGGCTCCTGCAGTTATCTCTAGGCTTTGCTCTTAGATGAGTTCTTGGTATTTG
>NC_051404.1:18085436-18085611 GCF_015228065.2 Penaeus monodon | reverse complement strand
GTAATGTTGGTTAAGTTTTCGATTGGCAAACCACGAGTACACTCTATGACTGATAACAATAGTCTTCGAATATTCCTAGACGGAATACGAAAAGGGCCCAATAATAGAGGCAGACTATAAGGAAAAAGTATTGATGAAATGCCATTACAATAACAAAGGCAACGTTCATGGCCCT
>NC_051404.1:18085038-18085277 GCF_015228065.2 Penaeus monodon | reverse complement strand
CCTCCGACCTCCAAACCTCGAATACTTTTAACTGTTGACTGGTCGTTACGAGTGCGGACCAGTGTTGCCAATCTAACCGGCAGTCCTCAAAGGCAGTAATCCGAACGTTGTTAACGAGCAACTTGTCAGATAAGCTACCCTATTAACAACAGTACCCTCGTTAGCCGCGTAGTATGGTACTATATTTGAAAGTTGTCAAATAAAATTTTATCTGTCCCGTAAAAACTGAAGTCATAGGA
>NC_051404.1:18084017-18084450 GCF_015228065.2 Penaeus monodon | reverse complement strand
GGCTGATTGACTGGTTGTATAATTAATGTCCATAGAAGCTAATAGACCTATCACAGCAGATAAGATAACCGCTAATACGAACACACACTCGCTCACAGCGAATCTTAAACAAGCGTTGAACCCGTTTGTTTGTTTGAGTGACTGTATCTAGCAATATATCCCGTTGCAAAGTGTAGCTCTCGCCAATCCTCTCTGACGCCGCACACACACACACAGCTAGTGCCCAGTACAATGTCGACGCTACGGGAATTAAACAAAAACAAAAAATAAAAATGGGGCAACACAGATTCGACGGGAAATCTATACCCTCACATGGCGCAAACAACTGGCGACTCACAGCGTAACGGTATTGGTACAAAATACAAAATCGGCGTTTTGGGGTTTTCTCAAATTGCGACGCGCTCGGCGCCGCAAACCTATCACTGTGACGCCA
>NC_051404.1:18082870-18083219 GCF_015228065.2 Penaeus monodon | reverse complement strand
CATTGGCGCTCCCTTGGGTGATATTTGTTCCGGGGGGGCGTTAGAGTGACAAAGAATTTCATGGAACGTATCTATTCGAGTGTCGGGCACGCACAGAATGCCGAACCCTGAGGAAATGCCTAGTAAGTGTTTCTCAAATGGCAACTCCCCTGAACCTCAAAGTAGGGGTTGACAGGAGCTGATCGTCACAGGTTTGTGTATTGTGGATTGAGTCAGTGAAGTACAGACGCAGGTACTGAGTATATCATCCTTTGTCTGTGTATTCTTTGAGTTGACTTAGTCCCACTTTTGCAGCATGTTATTAATTTCTGTGTATTGTTTCGGGATGGTTTGTGAGTTTTGAAAACTG
>NC_051404.1:18082553-18082636 GCF_015228065.2 Penaeus monodon | reverse complement strand
AGATATTTGAGAATGAAGTCCTGTTATATAATAATTTAGTTTACTTACGTCTGATTAGACTTACTTTATATGTGGGCAACTGA
>NC_051404.1:18082260-18082438 GCF_015228065.2 Penaeus monodon | reverse complement strand
TTGCGCGACATCTGGTCCGCTGTGGCTTCTATTCCTAAAAATAGCATACGACTTTATTTCTCAAAACATTAAGGGCAAAAGTGCAGATACACTGACAGCAGAAATTCCTTGGCTTAAAAATGGAGCAGATCCGAAAGACAGGAATGACTCCCAGGCATGAGAGCGAAAGACTTAATTC
>NC_051404.1:18081855-18082035 GCF_015228065.2 Penaeus monodon | reverse complement strand
CGCTCGCAATACCAAAGATAAATAAGGAGAATCTTATCTTCGCCGAAGGGATGATGATAACGACCTGTTTCTCTTCTGTCTCCTTCCCTTTTACAGTACGCACTCGCTTATATATTTCAAAGAAAACATTTGAAGAGAAATGTGGTACTGTATATGCTTCAGTTCTTCGGATGTTTATTC
>NC_051404.1:18081428-18081639 GCF_015228065.2 Penaeus monodon | reverse complement strand
GTAACTACTAGAACTGCATGTGCATTAGATGCTTTACAACTGCCCTGTGGATATTCATTTCTTAATGATAAGAACTGTATCCTGAAAAAAATATTTAAAGCGAAGTTGTACATATATTTATTAGTATTTGTATTAGTTTTTTGAGATCATATATTTCTTGAGCAGGTGCTTCCATTGCTTTGTAATGGCAATAGGGGATATGATAACAATG
>NC_051404.1:18081012-18081107 GCF_015228065.2 Penaeus monodon | reverse complement strand
GTGGTGGTGATGATGATGATATCGACGATAGTGCTGAGGATAAATGTGTCAAAACATCAAAAGGAAGAAGAAAGAAAAATGGAACACGAGAAATA
>NC_051404.1:18080771-18080940 GCF_015228065.2 Penaeus monodon | reverse complement strand
GAAAGAATGGTCAAAAAGAAATTAAAGAAGAAGAAAAACACAAAGAGAAGCGAGAACACATCCTTTCCCGAGCCCGAGGCGATCTCCCTGCCGCCGGTTCTGAACCAAACCTCAAAGGGAAGAGATCCCAGCCTCTTACTAACAGCCAGAGCGAGATCTCGAGTAATTT
>NC_051404.1:18080283-18080509 GCF_015228065.2 Penaeus monodon | reverse complement strand
TAACACCTGAAATTCCCCTCGTGGACCATACTTATTACAAGAGCTTTTGCTAAAACGATTGGCAGATGATTTTTCTCTTAAGGGTCACTCGGTCTTTAGTAGTTTACAGGCCGTTACAAATTTCTTGATTTATTATCTGAGGTTGAGATTGGTAGGCTTCGTAATGAATATGCTTAAAAATGTTTTTGCATATATATACACACACGGCACATAATGTATATATACA
>NC_051404.1:18080036-18080186 GCF_015228065.2 Penaeus monodon | reverse complement strand
TACACAGGTAGCACAAATGCAAAATTATACAAAATTGTTTATGCATTCTAATATATTTCTCATTTGCATGCTCACGACTAGGAAGAGATTATTGCGGTAATTCTTTAAGCTGATTACTAAGTAATGGCCCTTTCAACAAAAATAAAAATC
>NC_051404.1:18079346-18079746 GCF_015228065.2 Penaeus monodon | reverse complement strand
CGATTACATGCAAAGGAGCGAACATAGCCACCTTAAGTGACATTCCCTGTCAGAGTAAGGAGACTGAAGACAACATACCTCATGGTTTGCCTCGAGCTAATGGCAGAGGACTTCAAAGGGGAGAATTCTGGACTGGTTCTCAAAGGGTCAAGATCTGTGACAAGCAATAGAACGTGGGGTAATACCCTCTACAGCAGCGACTTATTGCCCTCTCTGTCATGCTGAAATTTCCTTGAAGATTTAGCATGTAACTGTACAGTTGGGTAATGTCTGCAGTCTGGTGGTAGGCTTATTTATTATTTTTTTCTGTGTTCCCACGTATGTTGATAATATATCAGGATTAAAAATATATTTTTCAACGTCAGTTTTAAAAAAGTATTACAATTTAGTGTCATCCTTC
>NC_051404.1:18073731-18073998 GCF_015228065.2 Penaeus monodon | reverse complement strand
TATAACTATGTATATGTATACATATACATATACACATAATTCATTTGCACATCCACGACACCCTTAGACGACAAAGCTATAAAACATACACGCAGTCTGAGAGCAGAACACAGTGTCAGTAGTTATCTGTGCAGTATGCAAACCAGGCCTTTGTGGGACTGGAAAGCCGTAATGGACCAATTTAGCAAGAAGAATATGACGCCCTTTGGTGTCAAATGGATAAGGTGCTTGTGCTTGTTTGGTTGCATTGGCTGAGTGGAATGGCCG
>NC_051404.1:18072108-18072506 GCF_015228065.2 Penaeus monodon | reverse complement strand
CTTGTGTATATGAGTGTGTATCCGTAAAACAGTTACCTTCAAAGAGCACAGAAAGTCCACACCAATTGGCCCCAAACCTAACATCAAATCGTGCCTCGGTGACGATGGCCCTCCACAGCGAGCCTACCAGTGCCTCTCGCTGTGAAGAACGAAGTTGGCACCTCCCCTGGACCCTCTGCGTTATCGGATAGGATAAAAGTCCTCTAATATCTTCCCCCAAGTTGGGTTCACGCCAGTCTGCATTTAGTGTCCCACGCCATAAACTCCTCGACCCGTCATAATGTGGAATATTAAGTGTGCTTTCCTTGGGTTTCTTGGTGTTTCTACGTCAGGCCCACAACACGACAGGTAGGAGAGGGATTGTGTAGATAATCGTGTAGTGGGAACTTTTGAATATG
>NC_051404.1:18069616-18071048 GCF_015228065.2 Penaeus monodon | reverse complement strand
TACGAACAACTAAATCACATTCATTAAGATACAGTAGGATGTAAGCAACTAAATCCCATTCACTAACAGTAGCATGGCAGCACCCTCGAAACAAGTCAAAATGTTATAATGAAAAGGATAATAAAGTACTTTAGTGTCCATCATATTTTTATCCATAGTGATTGTCGCTGACCTGAAACTTCAAGGTATGTGGTTGTTTAAAGCCCTCGGCATATGAAAGGTATGTGTGTATGTTTATGGTGAATGACGGGTATAGTTAAGTTGAATTTTAGCTAAATTTCCACAGATTTTATTTATGAAAATAGTGAAATTTGAGTCGGTTTTGTGTGGTGAAAATGGGTGTGTGTATATAAAGTGAAGTTTAAATGTGTATGAAGTGAAATCTCGATATGTTTTAAGTAAATGTTGAGTGCAGACGAGAAGTGAATATGGGAAATTAAAAATACAAACCTCGTACGAATTAGGAAATTAATTCTTCGTCTCACTGTAACTTTTCTCTTCAGAAAGTAGCTGTTCAAACCCACGCCGTGTTTTTCATCACTTTCTTAGTTAGTCCCTTGGTTTCTCCCAAATCTCGTCTCTGGCTTAGAACTACTCTGACATTTCTTTTCACTTTTTTAACGCTCTTTACTCTCTTCACAAATGTGTCTATTCCTTCTTTCTTCTTTCTCTTACCAAAGGAAGAAGTCTATCAGGGTGAAATGCCTATTACTAAATCCCTGTATTGCAATATAATCCATTATAAAGAACCGAGATGAAAACCAAACAAATAAAAGGGAGTTAAGGACTTTTTATGTGCATTACAAATAATCAGAAAGATGAAAATCAAACATATATAAAAAGGAGATATCCAATACCTGAATTCGATTCGATGAGGTCAGGAGAAAAGAGGAAAAAAAGTCTTATGACACTTGACTCAACTAAGACCTTCCCCAACACTTCAAAAGGCTTTAGTGAAAGAGTTCCTGGTACGGCCTGTTATTTATATCTGCAGTACTGTTGACCTTGCTTTTAGAATTTCATTTGTATGCATTTTCTGTATATGTTTTGGTGTTTATCGTTTTGGCTGTCTAGATTTAGTTAATTTATTATTTATGCCTCTATCGTAAGAGACGCGTAAATGTTTTGTACGAGTACCAAGGTCGTTTTCTAGTTCCTCTTTATTCTCTTTTTTCCTCCTTCTTATTTATTAAGAATGGGAGAGATAAGATTTATTGAAATAATCAAAAAGGTAACATCAGTTGTAGTTAATCTATCATTACTAATCTCAAACACAAAAATTCTTACATAAAGATTTTACTATCAACACTTACAGTTATCTTACGATGTTCCTAAAGCAGTCCGCATAATATTCTAAGGCGGTCGCGAAATCTTTGAAAGTTATAATGGCAGCTTTATGTTCACCAAGTCTTTCTGTGTCCGAACGGAGATC
>NC_051404.1:18069133-18069403 GCF_015228065.2 Penaeus monodon | reverse complement strand
CTTTTTCATCCCTCCCTCTCTTTTCCTCCCACCTTTCTCTCTTTCTCCCATCTTTCCCTCCCTATCTCCCTCTCTCTGTCCCATCTCTCCCTCTCTCTCCCACCTTTCCTTCCCTCTCTCCCTCTTTCCCCCCTTTCGCCCTCATGGTCTCCCATGTGGCGTTCCCCTCATGGCGCTTTCTTTAACTTCTCCCTCATAACGGCTCGATGATCCTACAGTCGACTACGACCTCCGGCTTCCAGTTTTTTTCCCCTCAAGACACTCCTACAA
>NC_051404.1:18068334-18068992 GCF_015228065.2 Penaeus monodon | reverse complement strand
CACGCTCGACCTCCTTACCCTCTTTTCCTATTTTCGCCATACGTTTTCTCCCCGTTTTTCTCACCTTCTCACCCCTTTTTTCACCATCCCCTCCTGTTCCCTCTTACTTCTTTCCCGCAGTCCTTTCCCCTCCTCTCTTCCCATTTTTTCACCATCCTCTTCGCTCCCTCTTTCCCTCATTCTCATCATCCTTTCCCCTCCTTTCATTCCCTTTCTCTCTCATGATACTTTCCCTTCACTCCTTCCCTTATTCTCACCATCCTTTCCCCTTCCCCCTCCCTCCCTCCCTCTCCCTCTCCCCACCACCCTCTCCCCCACCACCTTCTCCCCTCTCCCTCTCTCCCACCATCCCTTCCCTTCCCTCCCTCCCTCTCCCCTCTCCCTCTCCCCCACCATCCTTTCCCCTCTCTTTCCTTCCTCCTTTTCCTACAGAGTGCCCGTCACAGCCCCCCAGAGTCCTATATTCGGCCCTGTCTAATTTTCTTGAATGGCACCGTTAAGGAGGAGCGTGGGAGTGCCTCAGTATTGTGGCACCCAAGTTGGCACAGTCCCCCCGAGAGAGTCACCATTACGAAGTAGCGTGGAGACCATTAAACACTTACTAATGCAGGAACAACAGCTAATGGTAGGGATAAAGGAGAAAGTATTAGGGATACCT
>NC_051404.1:18067718-18068028 GCF_015228065.2 Penaeus monodon | reverse complement strand
AAATGTCCATAAACACCCACCCACATTCATAAACACGCCCCCCCCCGCGCACAGACAACGGCAGAGTAGCGCCCCCATTGGCAATGCGTCCGGGCGAGCGTCGGAGAAACCCATTCATGGACTGCCGACTCAGGCCGACTCAGGCTGACTCGAATTCCGTCCCTGTCCGCATTGTTCCTCACAGAGGCTGCTTCCCCGATGCAAGCTGGTGCTGACTGTACGCAAGCTCCTTGACCCGAGCTCCAACGCGGGTGTAGTCGTGGCACGTCGCTTATAGATCGTGTGTGAACCGGACGGAGGAAAAAAAAAG
>NC_051404.1:18067564-18067661 GCF_015228065.2 Penaeus monodon | reverse complement strand
AGTGTGATTTCTTTTTTTCTTTTTAAGCTTCAGGTGTTTGATGCAAATATGATTGATACTAAATTGAACTGAGTAAGTTGATGTATACAGAACTCCA
>NC_051404.1:18067307-18067479 GCF_015228065.2 Penaeus monodon | reverse complement strand
CACACAAGAGAAGGAGACGATTACTTAAAACAGAAATCAAAACATACAACTGAAACAGTATTACATAACCGAGAGACACGTGGTAAATCCTTCAACATGAAAAACATTTTGATAACCCAGTTTCCCATTCAAGTAACCCCCTCCCTCCATTACCACCCCTCCCCACCCAGAC
>NC_051404.1:18067048-18067265 GCF_015228065.2 Penaeus monodon | reverse complement strand
GACAAGCAATGAAAATGATAAAGACGGAATCTGAGGCTGAAGTTGACATGTGTCGCGAGAACGACATGACACAGCCGGTCTGTGACACGTGCTTGACACAAAACGACAGATACTGACAGCAACGGCCACTGAATAGGAAAGATTTTTGCTATTGTTTTCGACAGCATAAGATCGAACGTGGAGCCGTGTTATTGCATTTCTCATGTATGCAAGAATG
>NC_051404.1:18066832-18066902 GCF_015228065.2 Penaeus monodon | reverse complement strand
AATGGAAGGGGAAGATGAAAGAGATATTCGGAAACGGTGGGAAATGGAAAAGAAATGAGATAAATAAAAT
>NC_051404.1:18066052-18066472 GCF_015228065.2 Penaeus monodon | reverse complement strand
GTTACTCCGTCTTTTTGAATAAGAAAATGTATTTTGTAAATCTCATCGACCTTTTCTCACTCTCTCCTTCTCAAAAGCAAAATTGCATTTCCAATACAATTTCTAGTCATTAATTAACTATTCACCTCGTCATATCATGCACTAATTGGGTTCACCGGAAACAATCTCAATAATTTTGTAAAGGATTATCATTAGCGACGGCAAATGCAATTGCAATGGTCCATTATAGTATTCACAAGTATTGCGCTTAGGGGACCACTAAATATTTCTGATATCAGCCTTCATTCTTGCCTTGATAAGAATTATTTTCAGGTAAATAATATGATAATGTAAATGATATAACTGTAAATTATATAATGCAATATTGACAATCAAAGAAAAACGGTAAAGAACTTTAATCAACTTTTAATTTTACGAAGC
>NC_051404.1:18064414-18065030 GCF_015228065.2 Penaeus monodon | reverse complement strand
TACCAAGCTCTTATAAAATCCCTCAACCGAAAAGTGTCTTTGGAAGTGGAAAGGAATATTTGATTTTTAATAACCATTTTCCATTGGGTCAAGTTGGATGACACGGAGAAACAGAAAGAAAGTGTAAAAGTTTATCAAAAGCGTTTATCGTTGCATTAAATAAGTAATTAGGGTTTCTGGTATAGCCTATAATAAGTAATTAGGGTTTCCCAGTATATTATTTATGTAATACAAGATACAAATTCGGCATTTCTGGCTTCTGCTATAAACCTTATAGCATTGTTTTGAATTTGAAATAAGTCAAATTTTGTTATGGTAGTTAGGTCTTACATTTATCAAAAGACACATTTTCTGTCACCATGTTCGAAGAATATTTACAGAAAAACAAAAAAAAAACATTGTAATTTGGAAAATCTATAATACCCCGGAGACGTTCCTGATGTGTACCCCGGATGGTACGCGTACCCAGGCCAAGGACCACGGCCTTAATGAGCCATCACTTAATTCGTTCTGCAATTCACAGCTTGTGATTTACTCAACATTCATTTCAGATTTCTGAAGACCTGTCTCGTGTATAAATGGTGTTTTTTTTAATATCGCCACTTGATTTATTGTA
>NC_051404.1:18064166-18064341 GCF_015228065.2 Penaeus monodon | reverse complement strand
ACCGGTTTTTCATGTTGCAGTTTTCTGTATATGATCGGTCTCTCGTGTTGTATTTAAATTTTATGATTTACTCATCATTTATTTAAGCCTGCCCTTGGCCTGTCTGTTATATAAATGATGTTACTGATGTCACCAGTCGGTCCGTTGTCTTCATTTTACTTCTTCGTTCAGTCGG
>NC_051404.1:18063976-18064121 GCF_015228065.2 Penaeus monodon | reverse complement strand
ATTATCAGTGTCAATTTATTTAGTATCGTTCGTTGAATATATTGATTTCACTGAACCGTTGAGATCATCAACTTTCACATTCATTATCCTCCGCATATCGTCCAGAGTTAAGTTCGTTACATTCTTATCTCTAATATTAATGAGC
>NC_051404.1:18063544-18063871 GCF_015228065.2 Penaeus monodon | reverse complement strand
CAACCTACTTGTTTAGTAAAGACACGACAGACAAAGCAAAGGAACACTTAAACTAAAATATAATAAACACAATTACATAACAGACAAGCACTAACCGCAAGTATCAAAACTCAAACCCATAATACAACCACATTAGATTATATAAGGTAAAATATCCTCCTTTTCAGAACGCAGAGCCAGGCGTTCAAGTCTTACTCGATCCCGTTACGAACTGAAGCACTAGTGTTTACGCCGTTTTCTTTAATGGTGAGCATGCAAAGGGGGTACGTTTGAGGGAAATAAATCAATTTTTAGATATTTGGGGGGATATAGATATTTGAGTAATGG
>NC_051404.1:18063003-18063377 GCF_015228065.2 Penaeus monodon | reverse complement strand
GGTAGTGATGTAATTTCATGATTATGATGGATAACTTGATTATATTATCCAGTGTGATTAAAGTATGTTTATGATCACTAAGGTGATAAGTAATGATATGCATTATGATGTTAATAAAAAAAATAAACGTTATCATTATAGTGATAATTAATATCATCAATTATTTTTCGAAGATAAACAACTGCACGAATTCCATCAACTAAATCGCAACATTAAGAATGAAAATGACCAGGATAATAAAGTTATATCAATAACCACAACTTCAAAAAGGCTAACTTCCTTAATCAACCAACTCACATTTTTTTCACCTTTGCAAGACGTGCAATTTCTTCAGTCTAATCATTATCTCCCTTTTTACTGATTTTTCCACATAA
>NC_051404.1:18062823-18062965 GCF_015228065.2 Penaeus monodon | reverse complement strand
TTCTCACGGGGTCCTTTCATTATCTCCTTGGCTATGCCCAATTATACCTTCGAGAGTAATTACCTTCCAGCTGAGACCTTGTGGTTTAGAGTGAGGGATCTAACTCAATGACGTAACTGGTGAGAAAATGTTTAAAGAAAAG
>NC_051404.1:18062576-18062697 GCF_015228065.2 Penaeus monodon | reverse complement strand
GGCGGGGGAGTCGTGTTTTTATTATATGTTATATTAGTAGAAGGCATGGCAAATGTCATGTTCATTACAGCAGGTTAGAAACGAGGTTATGATGCAGGTACATATTGCAGTCAAGATAATT
>NC_051404.1:18061789-18062000 GCF_015228065.2 Penaeus monodon | reverse complement strand
GCCGATTTCTCCAACAATATCTCTACAAAGCAGTGTGGTCTAACTGTCTTCATGGCTTCATTAAGACCGGAAAATGGTGCATTCACTTGAACGATCTTCGATGCACTTGTCTTTGAAAGCTTCGTTCCTACGCAAACCACCCTATATGAGATGCCTTGGAGATAATTACATTTTCATATAAGTCCATATAATTACAAGATATGTGTATGTG
>NC_051404.1:18060728-18061532 GCF_015228065.2 Penaeus monodon | reverse complement strand
CGTAATCCGGGTATTCTATTTTCAGGCGTTTTATCCAGGACATTCACTCCTCCATGTCTATTTGTACAGGAGCGCAATCTCCAGCTGTCCGTTGTGGATGACAAGCGAGCATCACAGCCCTTGTCAACGGTGACCATTCCCGTCCTTTTTTAGAGAGAGTCTATGACGTGTATTGGGAAAAAATAATGTTATCAAATAAAAGAGTTAGCCCTTTCGTTGCCTCGATGTCCCAGATTGGCTGTGACAAGGTGTTTCGTCCTGGTACTTACCCTGTGTTAGGGATGGTTGCAGATGGGAGAGATTTTTGTTATGTCTCAGTTAGGTTTCATATTTTAGTGAAAGTTGTGAGAATATGCGAGGAAGTGGTAAGATGATTTTTTTACGTAAGGATAGCTAGATTAGGTAGGTTTTCTTAGGTTAATGCTATTATATTATGAAACTAGATAAGAGAGATGAAACTATGATACAGATGTATGATATAAAATTGTTATAGAATGTAGTAATGTGTTAAGAAAAATTAAACTATGCTACTAATTTTGCTATTGTTGCATTATGTAGGATCAGATAGATTATGAAAGTTACTGAGCAAAAAATAAATCAAATCAAATCATGAAACCGTCTTTTTTTTAGATGCCACGACGTAGTATATACCGTACAGATACAGAATTTCTTTCGATATACCCCCTTAAAAATGAAAAACAAAACAAAAAAATCTGTGAAAATTTGGTCGCGGGGAGTATAGTGTTTGACGTACAAAGGGACAAACGACGTCATGCTTCGTCCGAGAGAGGGGAAATCTCAGCC
>NC_051404.1:18060506-18060694 GCF_015228065.2 Penaeus monodon | reverse complement strand
ATATACCGATAGGGTATATACTGCACGGCGATAGCATAGTAACCTGCCATTGTCATCCTTGCGTGTGATAGCCTTGAATTGGGGGCTACTCTTGTCAATCTCGCGCCCCTCCATTCCTTTACACTGTGCACACACAAAGTCAGATTCAATAAAATACTTACACTCATAAACTCAGGTACGAGTGCACG
>NC_051404.1:18060109-18060328 GCF_015228065.2 Penaeus monodon | reverse complement strand
GATTCACATACTCCTACACAGGCACACATTCCCGCAAACACAAATGAAGTAACAAAGATACAAATCCACAACCCAATATACACACTTTCTCAGATTCAAACAAAGAAACACTCACGCACGTACATATCTACACCTACAAATAAAGACAAATATAAAAACGTCTACCATACACCCAAATATTACGTAGCATCCATAAGTGAGAGCCAAGAGGATGAATAT
>NC_051404.1:18059864-18060023 GCF_015228065.2 Penaeus monodon | reverse complement strand
CGAAGGCTGAGATATAAACAAAGACAGACATACACAGAAAGCGAGACAGAACAAAGCAAGCTAGATAGATAGACAAAAAACGGGAAACATGAAAAACAAGACACAGACCAGACAAACAGACAAAGCCAAACCGAACGAAGAACAAAGGAAAGACTGAAA
>NC_051404.1:18059545-18059803 GCF_015228065.2 Penaeus monodon | reverse complement strand
GGTGCCACACAGCGCCAAAGTGGGAGTTCCCTCGTGCCTGTGCCAGGGGACGAATGACCTCGCTTGACCCCAGAGGAAGAGCGGGTTTTTGACGACTCAGTTTATGCATGTCATTATCCATTGTACTGTATTGCTGACGATGGCCTGCCTGAGGAGGAGACAGAAATACCGGATGTAGGTTTCTTGTACGCAGATGCTTGGTTATAGGGTATGGGTTTATAGCCACACACGTATAGGGGTTGCATTTGGGTTGAAGAC
>NC_051404.1:18059201-18059338 GCF_015228065.2 Penaeus monodon | reverse complement strand
TTGTTTTAAACTAAAGACTGATACCCTCTTTTGGCTAAGACGAGTCTGACCTTTGACCATAAAGCAAAATGAAATTATTTCACGGATTAATTACTATTATTAACCTTTATATACATATACAAAAATAATAGATAAAA
>NC_051404.1:18058980-18059139 GCF_015228065.2 Penaeus monodon | reverse complement strand
AAAGTATTGCAACTTTCAGTCCCGTTGCCCTTTCATATAATTTTTATACTTGTTGATAAAATTCCTTTTGGGCTTATGGTAACATTTTCGTATGTACTACCGTGTGATCAGTTTATTATATTATCATTATGATTGCTAGAAAACAATATAGGACGAACC
>NC_051404.1:18057072-18058146 GCF_015228065.2 Penaeus monodon | reverse complement strand
ATACAGAATTAAAAGAAAGAAAGAAAAACACACATCCATACCCGCATGTGTGAGGCTGCATGTCCTACTCTCCCGTGCTGGTATTGGTACATCAACAGCCACTTAAATCAAAGTTAGAATCACATGTTGCCTGACCTAACGCACGAGCAGATCCAATAACAAAAGCCGTATGCTGTAAATAGACAAATGATAGACGCAGGTGCAGGTGAGACCTGTCCTGCCGCCTGTCCATTTGCCGTGATGGAAAAATTAAAACTTTAAAAACCGATAACAAAGTCGGGCTGAAGTTCCCCCCTTATGTATAGTGGGAATTTCCTTCTCTGTTTCCTGTTTTTTCTTTCTTTCTTTTCTTTTCTTTTCTTCCTTTTCTTCTTTTTCTTCTTCTTTTTTTTGATTCATGGTAGGAAAGTTTCATAAAAGAGTAATTATAGAACGTTAGAGAAGAATGTAGGATTCAATGATTTGATCGGGGGAAAATACGTTTCAAAATCGAAGGATATTGAATCTTTGTTCGAGAAAACCTTCATAAATTGCGAATATACCTTTGTAAAACACATGCTTTGCAATCTCTAAATGAATGGGTATCAACATAATTTCATTACTTCTGCATCTTATTAACATCTTCCATAGGTGTATAAACTCTTACATACGTGTTAATTTCTGAAAAGACTACAGATATTGATGATTGTCTTATCTGTACATACACTCACACTCCCTCACAACACACTCATACACTCACAAAGTCACATACAGAAAAAAGCTACATACACTTACAGAATCCTAAACGCTGACGTACAATACGGTCACATATCCACAAAACCATACAGCTTAAACATAAGTCCACATTCAAATATTCCACACATTCACCGCTCATACATCCAGTCACTCACAGAAACCGAACACAATCCTACAGTCACACAGAGTTCAAGACATTCGCTCACATAAACACATATACTCACACAACTTAAACATAACTCACACATTCACATTCACAAATATACACACCACATACATCCTCCACCCATACATCCACTCAAAACAACAAACATAACTCCACATTCAAACACACTGAAA
>NC_051404.1:18056489-18056984 GCF_015228065.2 Penaeus monodon | reverse complement strand
TCGCAAAAGCCCATATCCAACCCCACATTCACACACATTCACGAAACCTCCAAAAATCCACCCAGCTCCCAATACTTACGAACGACCAAAATGGGTATTTTAGCCATGACTCGCATTACCTTAGAGAACGAGCGAGCGAGGTTTCACCAGAAGGAAACCCTATATAACAGGAAACCCAGTCTCGCTTGATTAACTTTACCTGCGGGGAGGAAAGGAATTACTTAGTCTCCTGAAATTACGATTCACAGTTGGAAGTGAATTACGTCATGTGTATCGAAGGGATTGGTGTGCCGTGTTTATAACAATAGGGATTCTGTTCTCCTAATCCTCTTGCCTAATCCACTCCCCGGGGCGGAGGATAGCGGGTGGATAAAGGTTTAGAACAATGCGTGCGAGAGATTTGAGAGTCATGGCGGGCTAGGAGGCTGTTACTGGGTTTATTGTAGGGATTACTTCTCAAAACAATCCGTTCATTGCAAGCAAGACTGTCTTTTT
>NC_051404.1:18055892-18055969 GCF_015228065.2 Penaeus monodon | reverse complement strand
TTAACCTCTCCTTCCTCTCAACAAAACAAAACAACCACCCCTCTCCCAATCCCCACCAAAAAAATAAGGGAGACGAC
>NC_051404.1:18055733-18055856 GCF_015228065.2 Penaeus monodon | reverse complement strand
TCTATTTCTTCGATATTTCACTTCCTCATCAAAACTGGGTACCTTACAATTCTCCTCCGTGTATTGTGGACGCTCTCAGCTGATGAGGGACAGACCAATAACATAGATTGAAGGAGGACAAGG
>NC_051404.1:18055446-18055638 GCF_015228065.2 Penaeus monodon | reverse complement strand
GGGGGGAAGTAGGGCGTGGGAAGCATAGAATGGAATGGGGTGGGTGGGGGGGGGGGAGGCTCTCCCAAAGTCCCAGAAGAAGACTTAGACCTTAACTCCTTCAACTTCTCCAAGGAAAGGGTAAGGATGACACGCAAAATTATATTGTCTGGGTAACGTGCAGAATAAAGCGGAAAGGTCTTTTGTAAACTT
>NC_051404.1:18055134-18055294 GCF_015228065.2 Penaeus monodon | reverse complement strand
TTTATTCGTGGAATTTTAGAATTACGGGTGCATGGATTTCGTGTTAAACAACAGTAATTGCAATATTAACAGGGACTGTTTTTTTCTCATTTAATGAATTTTACGGTGACAGTTATTTGCAATAACTGGTGCTTTGTTTGGAATATATTAATGGCATTTC
>NC_051404.1:18052639-18052894 GCF_015228065.2 Penaeus monodon | reverse complement strand
ACTTCCCTACAGACACATCTCCACAAGTTCCGGGTCCATTTAAACCCGTAGCGATAAATGGGAGAGGAAACCATTCCCTCTTCCCTTACTGCTTTATTAGTAGTATTAAAAGTTTTCATGGATTTGCACCGTGGTCATTCCCTCGGGGCGACTGGCTTCACGCTTGGGACTCGAGCTTTCATCCCTTGTCACGCTCTGGTATTAGTTTAAGTCATTAACTTGCTCAGACTTCCTTGTGGGAGGGAGGGAAGAAAG
>NC_051404.1:18052532-18052614 GCF_015228065.2 Penaeus monodon | reverse complement strand
AAGAAAGAGAGAAAAACAAATGTGTTAAAAAAAATTGTTTTGAAGGAAAGGGTCTTACGAAAAAAAAATATCGTTGGGAAAT
>NC_051404.1:18051885-18052208 GCF_015228065.2 Penaeus monodon | reverse complement strand
TTAATCGGCGACGAATGCTCTATTAATTTGCCATAATAACTTATTCAAAGAGTTTTTTACGAATATGACGACTATTTTTTCGAGGGTAATCGTGCATAATTTCCATCATGAATTTGTCATATATGTCAAATGTCATACTCTTTTTTCGCTCTCTGTATTTGAAAGCACTTTCAAATTTATTCATTAATAGCATTTAAGATATTTCTATCCATTGTGCTCTCATCTGAATAGCAGAAGTCATACAGAAAAAGGAAACATCGCTATTATTAATTGTTTTGAAAAATACATGTACCAGACTTATATAAATTCACCTCCAATGAATA
>NC_051404.1:18051747-18051841 GCF_015228065.2 Penaeus monodon | reverse complement strand
CCGTTGAATAAATAATATATATTCAACTTGAATGAATAACTTAACCAGTCACTGCTTATGATACATATAAAGTATCCGAATAAACGGATAACTG
>NC_051404.1:18051579-18051712 GCF_015228065.2 Penaeus monodon | reverse complement strand
TCCGAGTGTTATGTAAGGAAGTGTCTGGCAAATCAGCTGGAAAATTAGATTTCGTGAAACTGCAATTGAATTTGTTGAGTAATTTGCTTGTCGTAATAGTTTCTTAGGTATGTGAAGTCATAGTTAGGCGAAT
>NC_051404.1:18050219-18050668 GCF_015228065.2 Penaeus monodon | reverse complement strand
GAGGATGAAGATGAAGATGACTGCTTATAATGATTTTATGAAGATGGCGACAAAGATAATAACAAATAGACTATAAATGATGTAACAGTAGAGAGAAAATGTACGAAAACTAACATGGCCAGTTCATTGTCGGAGCTGCTTTAGAATTTTGCAGTAATTAATGTAAGCACACATTTTTTTTAAAGAGTTACGTATCCTTCCCTGCCTTTTTTTTTTTTTTTTAATCATGTGCGTAATATGAGTCTTTTGTTCCATCTCTCTGCGTGCTTGTCTCAAGAATAGCGCCCTCTGTTGGGCTTCATTTAGTTCTGATTATTGCAAAGAATTCCAAAGTGTTCCGCGTTTCTGTGTTGGTCTTTTGCAATATTCAGTGAGAGGAAAGACCAAGAGCTGTTCCATGTGAAAAACGAAAAACTATGCGTAGACGTTTTGTTTACATATTGTAGCTT
>NC_051404.1:18048443-18048725 GCF_015228065.2 Penaeus monodon | reverse complement strand
CACCATCATTTTCATCCTTCTCCTCATTATTATTGAGACATGTATTTTGTATCAAAATCCATATTTGGACGTGACTTATTTATCAGGAATGTGCATTGAACGGGTCTAGGTAAGCCATAACAAATGTCTGAGGGTGTGGTAATGATATATTCCTTTTTCATTCAGTTAGCAGAGTGATCTAAGGTTATTGGCTTCATTACTTTTACTTCGGCCTAGTGCATTTAACAAGGTATGAAATTATCAAGATATATTACGCAATGGCGCTTTTGCTGTTTTATCTTC
>NC_051404.1:18047234-18048307 GCF_015228065.2 Penaeus monodon | reverse complement strand
CCTCCCCCTTTCTCCATTCAATTTCTCCACAAATCAAGACAAATCTCAGAATGTGTTAAAAAGCAGGCGTATCGATAATCGTAATGATGATTAATGAATAAACCTAAACTGGAATGATTAATCACAATATCTACTTAAGCTAGCGTGCATTTCGCAGCACCTAATACTAGATAGTATTGTCAGACCTATTTTTGAAAAATAATTCATTTTTTTATTATTTTTTTTTGGTGAGGTAATATTCACCAGGAAGTAAATGTGTATATATAACTTTAAATTAAACTTTGTTGAATCTAACGTTTGCTCCATTACAATCGGCTTGTAGACACAAAATCGATTTCAGTTTTCAAATGTCATATTTACGAAGAGAACAGTTAGGTGATTAACGAGGAAGGGGGGTGGGGTGAGCAGCCCTACCATAAGGGGTTATATATATATTCACCTAATGATTCGTCCGTTTTCGTAAGTGCAAAATCAAAACGAAATATTAACTACTAAACATATCATTTACAAGGATGCGAGGCGGGATTAATTTAATTTTTATACATGATATCCTAAATGATGAACAAGTGCGCATACTCATTGATTAAAGGAGTAAATTAAACAATAATTATTTCTAGTTAAGTGTCTTTCAACAATGACGTGCAAATGTACACATGGCTATATGTTCATGCATTTATATATACACTGCAAATTATACGGTGGGGAATTCTCGTGACTGATGTAAAATTCTAATATTAAAAGATGATAATTGCTAATTACAGCAATTACTTCCTGAAATTGTAGCATTAAGTGGTATAATCTGAACTAAGACCCTCAGTTAAATGTCTTTGTCAGTTATTCTTTGGACTAAAACATGGTATTTGGAAAATTTGGAGATTTATGGTACGTAGTGTAAACAAAACTGTTGAAGTGAAAATGCTGTATTCACATTGCTGTCGCATTTACTGTCATATATATGGCAATTACGATCCATGGCACTCATTGCAGAACAGAATGTTAAAGTGTATAGAATACTTAATGTTCGCTTTATATATACACATTTGTTTAATTGTATATATAAGCTGCACACACAT
>NC_051404.1:18046215-18046893 GCF_015228065.2 Penaeus monodon | reverse complement strand
CACATAATTGCATTCATTACCAAACCTTAAGCACGTAACTTATTTCAGAATACTTAACGAAATATTCAGTTTATTTGCGCTTCTGTTTGTTATTTGCAAAACATTCCAATATTTCTTCGTTCCTGTATTTTCCTTTACCAATTTATGACTGTGTGTTTAAACACTGGCTTGAGTTCATATTTCTGTGTTTTCGAAAATATGCTTATACAGCCTCAAGTATTGATTCTTTAATAATTCTAAAACACTAATTGGCATCTCCTTCGATTCTTGCCTGATATCGCCACAGTAATATCAATATTAAATCTGAAGTTTATTTTACACTTACATTAACTTATATATAAACTAATCATTCTTTCGGCTGACGATTTGAAGGGAAAAAATCTAAAAAGTGTGCAACCACAAAGAGGATTTCGAGCAATTTCCATGCTGTAAAAGACAGTTTCATGAGACTGTAGGTAGATTATTACTGGGAAGTTTTGCCTTTCACTTTTAATATGACAGAATAAGTATTTTGGTATTTTGAGCAGATAATTGCTAGTTCATACACTGGGTACTTGGCAGTTGACAAGGCAAGGAATTATTAATTTAATTCAGATTTATATGCACTTATACGAAATACGGTGTCCGTTTTTGCTATATAATTCTATCTTATCCGTATTGCTGCTGTTGCCATTGTCA
>NC_051404.1:18045437-18045626 GCF_015228065.2 Penaeus monodon | reverse complement strand
TGGACCCCCTTTGTTCAATAACTGGAGTGAGAAAAGGATTACCTACAACACGTCAAAATTACCCTAGATTTTTAGCACAAAGGGAAAGGTCTTCTTCAGAGGAAAAACAAACAAACCTTTTAAAAGACACAGAGTTTTGACATTTAGTCGTTTGAGTTTTGAATAGAAAATAGTTCATTGTTTTCTTTA
>NC_051404.1:18045167-18045280 GCF_015228065.2 Penaeus monodon | reverse complement strand
TTTTTTTTTTTTTGGTGCAATAATATCACAAGAGATAGAAAGAATATCCATATTTAGCAAATATGTAAGAGAAAATTTGCATATTAATGTGTGTGAAGTATATGTATTCCAGT
>NC_051404.1:18045061-18045136 GCF_015228065.2 Penaeus monodon | reverse complement strand
CTATACACATTCAGTTAATTGGTTTGTGTATGTTTCCATGTTTATGTGTATTGATTAAGATATCATGTCTAAAAA
>NC_051404.1:18044767-18045023 GCF_015228065.2 Penaeus monodon | reverse complement strand
CTGTTTGCACGCGCACGCACACGCATTATCTGTATGATCTCCATCTTTATCTGTCTCTTCATTTACCGATCAACATACACGCTATCCACAAACTTGCCATTAAAACCAATATTGCTCAACTGCGCTGAAAATGAGATTCTCGCGTGCACTCACTCGTATGCCTTCTGCCGTGTAACGTGGAAACAAATATCTGAAGATGTAATATCTGTTCAGTGACGTGAAGGAACAGCTGCTCAGTCCTTTTATCGTTTTCTGA
>NC_051404.1:18043907-18044510 GCF_015228065.2 Penaeus monodon | reverse complement strand
GATCTAGAACTTTATCCATCATCTATAAGTTCGTTAATTAATGATGAAATCAGAATTCTGAAAACTGACTGATATAATTAAAACAAAATTAGGTTTGTGTACATTATGAAGATGAAAAAGGGAACAATACGATCTGAATAAAAATGGTGATATGAAGATTAAATCAGAAACAATATTACAAACAAACAACTGATATACTGATAATAATGATAGGGGGAAATTAACACAGTATATAATAGTGGTGGCAATTAGTACTGGCAATAATGAGTGCATTTATCATGGTAATAAAATGAAAATGTTAATTTCATGGGTATTCAGATTCCAGTCAATGCTTTGTTATTAAATCAAAGTATTAGTCACTATTAGAGTTAATTCCAATGTTATGTAGTTTGATTAATGAGGATAAGGGCCCGTAACTTTGAAATAATTAGTGCTTTTTGACGCTACAGATTTGCTAATTTTGTCATTCCAATTACTATCTGAAAGCATGTTATGCATTTCTCTCTCTCGGTGTAGCTCATATCACAACAACACAACCCGGATTAAGTCTTTCATCTCTGTGACAAAACGCAAACTGGAGTTAAGCCTTTCACCTCTGTAATA
>NC_051404.1:18042882-18043198 GCF_015228065.2 Penaeus monodon | reverse complement strand
TGACCTTAGCAGGAAGCAGAGGAGAGTGAATCAAACAGAACGCACAAGCTTCTGTGGCAGATGCATTGCCCTCACAATTCGGGCAAATCTAAATCGAGTATGATTCATGATTCATAGACCCTGGAAGCTGGATCTCGTCCTCACTGGAAATTAAAGCGCGGCCATTTCTCATCCTCCCAAGATTTGAAAAGGAGATGCTTGAAGAAATATATAAACAGAAAAGGAGCGAAGGGAGTTTGGTATTCATGAAGGCTGGTGTGAATACGATAAGATGATTTGTTTTGAATGACGGCAAAATGATCTCATTGCTTTGCAG
>NC_051404.1:18042501-18042762 GCF_015228065.2 Penaeus monodon | reverse complement strand
AAGCGTTTCAATATAAAAAATAATTATGGGTTGTTTAGTTTAGAATGAAATCATATCAACAGTAATAGCTAATAGGGTTAATTAAAACAACCAACTCATGGTATTAATAGCGACCTCCTTCACAGTTACAAGAGCAACAGAATGTCATTAACATCACAAACATAATGAATTCCTGTGGGAGAAACATATCAGAAAAAAAAAAAATCTTGTGAAACAGCAAGTGCCTTTATTCGCTTCTTTGCATCACAATGACCCCTCCCC
>NC_051404.1:18042212-18042377 GCF_015228065.2 Penaeus monodon | reverse complement strand
GTACCCTCCGACGCTTTCTGCTGCCACCATAATAAACCGCAGGAATTTGGATATCAGGGGAACAAAACAAGAGAAAAAATAGTATTGTGGCGAAAAGTATAATATCGTGGCGTAGAAAAAAAAACACACGGCTGCTTTTTATTTATTTTGAGATACGAGTGTGAA
>NC_051404.1:18041713-18042150 GCF_015228065.2 Penaeus monodon | reverse complement strand
AACGTTATATGATAATGTAATAATTCAAGTCAGCGTCTATGTGGCACTTCATGATTACTCATTCTCAATTGCAACATTATTATCAAACATAACATTTTATAAATATTAATCTTATTGCTGAACAAAACCAACCTTAAACTTACTCTCAAACTTGCTGGTGATATTAAACATAGTAATGTAATATCGTGAAACACGGAAACATGGCTGTGCTCCGGGGCCATGGAAAGAAGTACATGATATAAGAAGGAAAATGCCTAGTGACTACAGAGAGCTTATTTCCATCTCGTTTTCCAGTGAGAATCTAGTTGGGAAAGGAACTGCACTAAAGCTGTTTTTGCCTTGAAGAGAAGTAGACTTTTAAAGTTTTTTTTTTTTTTACGTAATTCTTTGGTATATGATTTTGTTCATATAAGTATGCATGTGAATATAAACTGGGC
>NC_051404.1:18041146-18041312 GCF_015228065.2 Penaeus monodon | reverse complement strand
AATTCCATATCAGAATGATGCTTTATCAGCCGAGTAAAATGCATATCACTCTTAGGGTAATTTATCTATGCTAATTTCGTAAAACTTCATCTTTTCCATAACGCTTCGTCCGAATTCGCGGGGAAACGATTCACCACTTGAATCATAAAATATAAAGTATTCTTAG
>NC_051404.1:18040814-18041096 GCF_015228065.2 Penaeus monodon | reverse complement strand
GCGAAATTTTTTTATTCCGTCCCTCATTTCCCAAACACTTGTTACTCCCGTTAATAACTTAACATTTTCCTTCTCATTTTCTAGGATGAGTATGTCAGACAGGATAAAAATATGAATCATAGCATCTTATATTTAGTCCTCAACTTCTGTAGCTCGAGCGATAAGGCAAAACTGACTTAAATTCCCTTATCTTTATGGCCCTAACATGTATACTGTCAGGCCGGCACCCCGTAAATTTTACAGAAGTTTTGGATCCGCGAACATTTTCGTTCATTCTACTTA
>NC_051404.1:18040675-18040784 GCF_015228065.2 Penaeus monodon | reverse complement strand
GGAGGGAGGGGGAGGGGGGGGAGATAGATGGGGATTCTTGGGGGTATATGTAATCATATTTATTCGTGTATGGATGGATGGGTATGGCCAGGCTGTCGTCATCAATTAA
>NC_051404.1:18039890-18040066 GCF_015228065.2 Penaeus monodon | reverse complement strand
ATATCAACAGCTAATTACACTTGACATGCCAAACACCAAATAAACACCAGTACTTTCTACAAATGAAATTTCCATCCATTAACCTCAACACCAGGATCATACTCTTAATATATGACTATGACTCCCCCACCATCCTTTTGGCAAATGATTTAGGAATTATCGCTTATCATACAACG
>NC_051404.1:18039792-18039867 GCF_015228065.2 Penaeus monodon | reverse complement strand
TCATAGAGCGCCATTCCAACTCTACACGACTGTCGAAAAACGCTATAAAGAGTCATCAACGAAAGTCCATGGCCG
>NC_051404.1:18039499-18039744 GCF_015228065.2 Penaeus monodon | reverse complement strand
CTGTCTTTCACGAACTGCAAGAGGTCCTGAACGAGTGCAGTTGCCAACGAGGAAAATGGTGGGTGCTCTGCTAGCTTTCACTTGGTTTATTTTGGTGGTGATGACTACAAGGAAGTTCTGAGTGGGCTTTTATCACAGGGAAGTTATGTATGCTCAAGGAAGCTGATGGTCCAAGTTCGTCTGTTATCTGCAATAAATCGCGTTACATCATCTGACTACGCCTGCCTGTGTGATTTCAGTTATAT
>NC_051404.1:18039062-18039455 GCF_015228065.2 Penaeus monodon | reverse complement strand
CTCACTGCAATCTTTTCTTATCCCCCCCTTCGTGTTTCTGTTATCATAATCAATTACATCCTCTACAATACATAGATTATGTGCATATATTCCGTAATCTTTGTTGAAATCAGTATTATTCCTACCATCATATTATCTCGTGCCCGGTATTCCATCGACCGTATTATTTCTGTACATATTTTAGATTATACTTATAATGTTAATCTTACTGAAGTAATTAATGCTTTTATCAGGATGGACGATTATAATAATATATTATTTTTAATTAAAAACTTATCAAATAATACTGATTACCAACAATAAAAAATGGTAATCATCTGTGATATCAAAACGTTCATCAAAGTGTATTTTTTTCGATTAAATCAACAAAAGTGCTTTCTGGTATATCAGAAA
>NC_051404.1:18038028-18038764 GCF_015228065.2 Penaeus monodon | reverse complement strand
TGTGTGTGTAAGAATATAATAATAAATAAACACAAGAAAGTGGTGGTAACAAAGAAAGAACGGCTTTAAATATATTCGCTAAACCAAAAACAATAATACAATAAAATATGCAATTAAAAATACCCATACGAAATAAATGTTCCAAATGCAGTTTCGCACATACGTAAACATTTCGAAAAAGGATTAATTGCAAAACATTTCTTTCTTTTCTTTTCTTCCGGTGAGTGTAATTGCAATTCAGCCCAGCATAGAGAAAGCAGTAACGTAAAATAACACTAAGTATAACAAAGGAACACTGTTAACCACTTGAGATCGAGGGCAGGGCTATCTGTTACACGGAAGACCTCCCGATCGAGGATTTTGTCAAGAGTAAGAGATCCTTGCTTCTAGTCACTTAATCTTTCAGCAATATAGTGAATTGTCTAGTTCACGTTTTAGAGTCTGTTCGTGTTTTGTGGGTAAGATAATCCTTTTCTACTTATATTTCTCATTGTTAGATATGCAATTCTTTCTTACCATTCTTACTTATATATTTCATTTTTGGATAATTCATTCTTTCCTGATTGGATATTTCATGCTTAGATACTTCATTCTTTGACATCCAATTCTTTCCAGCTTGGATATTCCATTCTTTCCTACTATTCTTACTTAAATATTTCATTCTTAGATAATCCATTCTTTCCCGCTTAGATACTCAATTCTACTATTCCTTCTTGTATATTTCATTCTTTCCTAC
>NC_051404.1:18037327-18037467 GCF_015228065.2 Penaeus monodon | reverse complement strand
GCATATTTCCTACTTTTCATTGTTGGTTCATGTTTTGCGGCTTATATATTCCACGATTTCGGTTATATGAAGGTTACATTTATAGTATAAGAGTAGTTATGGCATTACGTTAGAGTGTGTTTAGCAAGATGAATATGAAG
>NC_051404.1:18036883-18037290 GCF_015228065.2 Penaeus monodon | reverse complement strand
TAGAAAATAAAAAGGGAAAAAAATTACTTGAAGAGAGAGAGGAATTTGTTTTTCAGATTATATAATACGTTTTCATTTATTCACTGATTGCAATAAGTGAATGTGTAGTGTTAGCTTCTTTGCTTTAGAGTTTATGTAATGAAAGGATTGATATAACTGCTTTCTAGTTTATCATGTTCCGCATTTTATATATTGAATATTTTCCGTTTTATGGAAATTGCAATAGACTGAATTTGTAGTGCTTTAGAATTTATGTAAAAAACGTTTCGACATTAGATATCTAAATATTTTCTCTTTTATGGAAATTGCAATTGAGTGAATCTGTAGTGCTGTATAAGACTCATCTTTGTCGAGAATTCGAGAATTATTCCTAAGCTCCGTCTGCAAATTACAAGGACCTCAGAATT
>NC_051404.1:18036621-18036831 GCF_015228065.2 Penaeus monodon | reverse complement strand
AGGAAACTGAGGTTTATGGTGGAACTGCATCGAATTCTTATTCAGACATGCTTTATCATAGGCTGTACATTTTCCATACAATGTATAGAAGGGTCTTCATCGCCACCCATTAAGTGAATGTTTAAACAATGTTCTTCCCTCTGTTCCTCTGCATAAGGGCGGTTTTCTTCGCTTACCACTAGTATTGATTTAGAAGAGACAGATACTGGG
>NC_051404.1:18036151-18036526 GCF_015228065.2 Penaeus monodon | reverse complement strand
GTGACAAAAAAAATCATCCAGATGCAAAATGGCCAAATAAATCAAGCTCAGTCCACCACCGATGTCTACCGTCAATACAGTATTGATGCCTCCTATCCTGCGGTCAAGAATGTTAAGTGTCAACATGTAGGCTTTCTTGACAGTTGTCCTGAGGCCAAAATTACTACTGTCAATTTCAATATGACACCCAGCTATTGCGGGTTATTAATGATGAAATGGAATCGGAATAGTACTGATCATAGACCGACGAAATATAATAATGGAATGAAATAAGATAATATCAAATGAATTATTGTTATAACAATAACAACACTAATCAAAACTACGAAACTACCGCTATTACTACTCTCACTACTATAATGATAACAGTTATAT
>NC_051404.1:18035773-18036040 GCF_015228065.2 Penaeus monodon | reverse complement strand
AATATTGAATTAAAGGTTATCGAACGAAAAGAAAAAGAAGAAAAAAAAGTAAACAAGGGAGGCCGTCCCTACCATCAAAAAACCGTCCCAAGTATGAAAAGAGCAATTGCAAAGAACAGGCTGTAAAGTAGACCGTGAAGTAGATAGTGTGGGACGAGGCTATCAAGAGGCTTTATGGGGGCCGAGCAAGAGAGGGATAAAGATGGGGACGGCCTCCTCAGCCATAGCTCTCCGGTCAGCAGAGTGGAGACGCTGGTGATGGGAGTT
>NC_051404.1:18035386-18035535 GCF_015228065.2 Penaeus monodon | reverse complement strand
AGAATAGTAGTAATAATGTAGTAGTAACAGAGTACAACTAATAGTGACAATATACTATACTAATATCATGATAGTAGGAGAATGAGACTAATGATAAGGAGACCATAATAACATTAACAGTAAAGAGAATGATAACGATTGCCCTGACG
>NC_051404.1:18034981-18035300 GCF_015228065.2 Penaeus monodon | reverse complement strand
TTCACTCGAAAGGTCAGCAATAAAGCCATAGTCAGGCCCTTAAGGAAGACTTTGATAGGATAATGAAAAGAATAGTGAAAAGCAGCCGAGAGCGACTGTGTGGGCTGTGTATAGGTGGGCGTGCGGATGGGCGGCTGAGAGCGACAGTGTGGGCGCGCGGATGGTTGGGCGGCCGAAAGCGACTGTGGGCGTGCGGATGGGTGGATGAGTGGGCATGCGGATGGATGGGCGGCCGAGAGTGGCTGTGTGGGCGTGCGGATGGGTGGACGAGGGAATGGGTTGGCGAGTGGACGGTCACGCTTCCAGTCTTAGGCAACAT
>NC_051404.1:18034537-18034697 GCF_015228065.2 Penaeus monodon | reverse complement strand
TCAAACCATTCTCAGAAGCGACACCGTCTCATCTCGTGCGCCGTACCCTGCCTGGGCTGCGACATCCTTGGCTCGGGGATCGGTCTCATCAACTAACTTTGGGAGCCGCAGTTAACTTCTATGGAGGAGCGGGTCTCTGCTTTTCCTGAATATGTGTGGC
>NC_051404.1:18033652-18034188 GCF_015228065.2 Penaeus monodon | reverse complement strand
TTTTCTGGTGGTTGCTGGTGTTCTTTGTAGATGCCTCATTGATTTGTGTATTTACATCTTTCTTCACATATGTATGGATTCCTACCAAGGCAAAATACTTCCCTCAAAGACATCTCTACAAGCGTAACACAATAACACCCACGTATCCATCACAGAAAAAATACAACAAAAAACAAAAAGAAATCAAAATAACATTCTCAAAACCACCTACAGAAATTCCTCTCAAAAGACGATAGACACAAAGACAAACTCCACTCCAGCAGAAACTAGTCTACAGTCTATCACAGTTCTGGCTAGTTCAGCTGTTATCTCGTCCCCATTTCTGCAGATCCTTGTTACCGAGGTAGATTGTCTGTTATGTTGTCGAGCCATAACTGTCCTCCAGGAAGAAGCAATGAACATCACCTGCTACACGTTTCTCAAGGAGACTATTCCCAGGATGCCAAGAGTGAATATAAATACGACGTGTTCTCGGTCTTAATTGGGTCGCGACTCGTGGAAGTCTTCATAAGGTTCGATGTGTTCCAATAATGTTC
>NC_051404.1:18033330-18033444 GCF_015228065.2 Penaeus monodon | reverse complement strand
CGCGCGCGCGTGTGTGCGTGCGCGCATTTTCTTTTCTGATGGTTGCTGGTGAAAGTGGGAATTGGAAGCGGACGAGGAGAGAAAAGAAAAGTTTTCTTCTCAGATTTAGTCTAT
>NC_051404.1:18032695-18033038 GCF_015228065.2 Penaeus monodon | reverse complement strand
AGTGACTTTATTTATCTGTGAACGAGCATAGAAACAATAAGACAATTTTTCTGCATAGAAACAATAAGACAATTTTTAGTTATTGTTTATTTCATATCTTAGATGGGTCATTCATATTTCAGTCAGATAATTCATTTTGATTCTGTGTTCATCATTTACAGTGGAGAGGGACCAGCGAAATGAAAAGTTAATTCGGTAAATGTTCATCAAAGGAATTTTGGTATGTTATTAATAGCTAGTTTTATGATATAGATGACTTACTTTTTATCATTCGTTTTGATTGCATGTAATCTGAAAATGTAGCTGAAAATGTGGTACAGTGAACGAAAAGACAATAGTTTTC
>NC_051404.1:18031163-18032175 GCF_015228065.2 Penaeus monodon | reverse complement strand
TACAAAGAGAGACAGAAATATACGGACAGATATCTATATAAATATTGATTACCTACCTATGTCCGAACACACACATCCGCAACTTTCATACCGTCTTCTCTATCCTCTTTCTCTAAACGGAAAGAGAATTACCAGCATCTTTAATTCGAGAGTGACTCCTGTTTAAGATTGCTGGTAACTTCTAAAACCATAGAAGATTTCACCTTTTGGAAGCCTATTCTTTAAATGAGTTTAAAGACCGTGCTGCTCTCTCTTACGTCAACAATCTTGTGTGCATATCTATAGTATTATGAATTTCAGTGACATAGTTAGCACTGTAAGTTTCATTTATTTATGGGTGCATCTATTACCTTTTAGTATTAGTATTGAGAGTACTTTTTTGTAGTTGTTTAGCAATGTTTGGTGTTATAACTTCCAATTGTTTATGTATTTATCAGTCGGTAGTATTTATTTGATTACTACAAATTTTTTGTATATATTCATCGGTGTTTAGTATCATAACTGATTATAAGCATGTTTTCTTTCATTAGTATAGCTTCATTTGAATATTCATTTATTTGTTGCTATTGTCTGAGAGTTTCAATTTTCAAATCTTGACTATTGTTTAAGTACAAGTTCTTGGAGTTTTGTATTCTTAAATGATATTTATATAGGGGATCTAATAACCTTCAAACTCACTGATAGAATAATCACATTGGAAAGATCACAGAAGATATCTGGCTTTTAGTGTATGTAAGGTCATGATAACCCGTAGTCATGTTGTGTAAAGATTTTACATGTACGATCGTAAATTATTGACATGTTTGTGTTTATTGTATATGTGAATGAGGTTTTTATATACCCAAAAGAATTGGCTTTAAACATTAAAAGTTTTATACACGGTGTTACTATTATGTCTTGAGTATTTTTCAGATACACAAGGTTTTGCCTGCACTTGTACCTCACACACTCAAGTCGGTGATAAATTAAAATGTCATCATATGTACACGAGGCTTTTACCCCCTCCCCTCAT
>NC_051404.1:18030882-18031127 GCF_015228065.2 Penaeus monodon | reverse complement strand
CGAGAGAAAGAAAGAATAAAAAAATATATATACTCAACAATCATAAATATCCTTACCTAGTGTTTAGTATTACTAAGCGCTGATATCTTTTCGATAGTATTATAAGAAACAAACACACCAAGGTTTTCCCTACTATATCCCTTACGCCTAGCTCCCTCCCGTCTATAATAAGAGAAGTTACAATTGAAAGCTTGGTCGGTCATCCACGAGATTGGCTTGTCACTAATGATATAAACGCATGGCGA
>NC_051404.1:18030398-18030697 GCF_015228065.2 Penaeus monodon | reverse complement strand
GGGGGAGGCAGGGAGGGGGGGTTATAGAATGAACTGTGTCAGGAACGTCGAAATTCAATTATAACGTAACTTGTGTCTTACCTTAGGGAACATTAGATGTCCATCAAGACAGATTTTGAGTGACGTGACGAAATGCTGCTTTAAAATTATTGGTGAAATCAACTTTTCTTTCAAAGATGATTTGGGTAATTTTATGTGTGCATACGTATTAAATAATTTCAAAAAGAATCTTGAGTTTTTTTTATCTACCCTACAGAAAGTGGATGTTATCTGATTGTGGATTTCCTGGAATAATAAGA
>NC_051404.1:18029911-18030226 GCF_015228065.2 Penaeus monodon | reverse complement strand
GCCTTCGACAAATCTCGGCACAGTCGTAAAAGAAGGCAAAACATGTTGAGAAAATAACCCTTTTATTGAACCGCTGTGACGTTAAGCCTTTTTCCTTTTCTCTGCTGCGCCCGAGGAGGAAAATTGGTTTAGATGACGGAAAAAAAGAGAGAGAAAAAGAATGAAAGAGGAAAAACAAGAACGAGAGAGAAGGGTTGGGGGAACGTGGGAAGAGTGGGCTGGGGGGGGGGGGAGGAATTAACTGTTGCTGTGAGAAAAGTCAATTCTCAGAGTTACCTTCACAAGGGGAGAAGAGAGAGAGGGAGAAAAAACTAT
>NC_051404.1:18029164-18029234 GCF_015228065.2 Penaeus monodon | reverse complement strand
TAATCATTTGTTTCCCCACGTTTGTGAATCGTACAACACTGTAATATATGTGCCAAATGCAAATTAATGA
>NC_051404.1:18028575-18028979 GCF_015228065.2 Penaeus monodon | reverse complement strand
GATGAAATCCTTCTAAAACAAATTTATGTACATTGTTAACTACCCATACTTTCCTTGCTTGTTTGTCTCTACATTTGAACTTTTAAATTGCTCTAAAGTAAATGCTGCCTAAAAAATGATTTGCCTTTGAAAACTTTAGATTTCTGGCAAATGGAATCTCAAAATCAGAAAAAGCGAGAAGGCTATATTTATATGCAAAACTGTATTTGCATACTTTTTTTTGCCGTCGTTGATTGCTCTCTTCAAATAATTTGCATTTCCACTTTTTTTTTGTATGTGTTATTGATTGATGGTGTTTATGTGTGTGTCCTTTTTCTTTGTTTATGATAATCTTTATATAGAAAAAAAAAATGAAAATAAAAACTGCGTCAATTTTAGTGATTTTAGTCACACTATTTGTACAC
>NC_051404.1:18026044-18026463 GCF_015228065.2 Penaeus monodon | reverse complement strand
TATCAAGTATTTGAAGACTCGAGCGGACAGCCCAATTGCAAGGGCAATGTTGGGGGTGGAAAGCAATATGCACCATCTCTCGCACGGAACGAAGAAGAGGAGGTTAAGGATGAAGGGAAAGAGAGAACAGGAAACAACGAAAACGAGACGAAGGGAAAAAAAAGGAAATTGAGTAAAGGAGAGATAGTGAGAAAAGGAGAGGAAAAAGTGAAGGAAAAGGCGTCATGGAAGTGTAAGAGGAAAAGACAACCAGAAAAGGGGAGAAAGAGGAAGAGGAAAGAAGGGAAGAGGGGAGAGTGAACAGAGAAAAAAGAAGGGAAGATTAGAGGCAAAGAGAAGGGAAAGACAACACAACTACATTCCGGAAAAGTAAATGAAGACACGAAACTTCAAATTAAGATCAGACAGAAGTGGATCAT
>NC_051404.1:18024634-18025209 GCF_015228065.2 Penaeus monodon | reverse complement strand
TCTAATGTAATGTTAAATGTATCTTTTGGATTGGATTCCAGATAGTGGAGATGGAAATTCCTGAAAGCCTTGAAATAAATTCTCGCCCGGAGGATAATCATGGCCCGTTTGTCTTCAGCTAATCACTATTTCGAATTGAATTTCAGGACGACAGAGTTGAAAATGGAATTAGAGTAATGTGGTAAATGAATTAGTAGTGATGGAAGAAAATTTGGAATTGATAGGAATTAAGTGAGAAATTAAGTGATAGGAATGTAAGAGATACTGATTCTTGGGATATCTAATTACATAAAAAGGGTTAATGAGATAAATGTAAGGGTCTGGTTAATAGTAATAGGTTAGTTGAATTGATTATAATGTATGACCATGGATTTATCTAAGTTATAGGAATCAATGGGTGAGAAATAGAAAATAAATTCATATCATTAGAAGAAAATTCATTTAAAATATGCTGATAACATCAAAGTTGGAAAATGAACAAATAGTAAAGCAAGAAGAAATATCCTTAGAATAATGAATTATAAAGCAGATTGACGATAAAACAAAAAAAAACATTAATGTAGTAACGGTCTCAG
>NC_051404.1:18023986-18024580 GCF_015228065.2 Penaeus monodon | reverse complement strand
CAGATACGATGATAATGGATGATTAATTAAATTCGTTATATGAAATCTACATCTTCAGAATACCACTGACCGCCTTGAAACCTATTAATACAAGTACACCATAATCCTCATTATAACTTTCCTTTCGATGCTAAGCTTAGGAATTCGCGGTACATTGAGAAAAGGAAAATCGATGAGTTTCTATAATGACCCATGACCCGGAGACCTATTTTATCGCAGGGGGGGGGGGGTGAACAAGATGATCTTGAAATGCCTGAAAGTTCAGCGAATTAGAGAGATTGTGGAATAGAAATCTGGCGAAAAGCGAGAGGCATGCCGAGATATACCGATGAGGTGGATTAGGTACGAGAAATTATGGTTATAGTTTAGGTACGAGAAATTATATAGTTTAGGCACGAGAAATTATGGTTATAGTTTAGGTACGAGAAATTATATAGTTTAGGTACGAGAAATTATATAGTTTAGGTACGAGAAATTATGGTTATAGTTTAGGTGCGAGAAATTATGACCTGGATTGGAATTTGAGCGAGAGATAATGGACTTTGGACACAACTTACACCGTTATATATACATTCACCCACGCTCGTATAGATG
>NC_051404.1:18023567-18023799 GCF_015228065.2 Penaeus monodon | reverse complement strand
GAACGCATGCACAATTTGTGTGTATAGCTTGCACTGTAATTATTCTTACTCTCGAAACAGAAACTCCAAAGAAAACGAGAATATGACAGGTAAAGGGGGAAAAAGGACGATATTTTCTCGCAATTGTTTGTTAAAGGAAATGTCATTTCACTTACCAAAGAGAGAGAGAAAAAAATATATTGTATGGACATTTCAACATTCTCAGAATTGTTACATTAACGTATTTGTAGTC
>NC_051404.1:18022485-18023495 GCF_015228065.2 Penaeus monodon | reverse complement strand
AAGGGGGGAGAGAGAAACTAAAGGAGCTAAAAAAAGCGTAAAGAATTTTGATAAATGACGTTCTTTTTTAATGAAAACCAACTTTATTGCACACTATTCTTACTCGAGTTTTATGTGTATCAATAACGTTTTTCATTACAGTATTCATCGATGAATTTACTGCTACAGCAGCTACGTAAATGGGTGTACTTGATCAAGCCACGCCGTAAACAAATTTTTATAACCAACTTCACGTATGACGAGAATATGACAAAGTTTACTCTTCGTAAAGCACGTTGGTTATACCTTCAACAACACTACACACACAGACCGTATGATCAGGCACCCATGTGAGTATACACTTTGGATCATTGTATATCACACCCACACATGCACAGATTGTATGATCGAGTACAATAGAGAAGACCCTCTGTATTTGCCAATCTTGGAGCAGCTCTAGGTGTGGCGACTACAATAGCTTGGCATAATAATGGTAGTTTCGCCCAAATTATAGCCGCTAGGGGTCCAAAAGGAATACTAATCTAGGTCGAAAAAGTACTATCCCTTTGGAACAGTTTTGAGTTAACTTTTATTATGAGTCTTGGTTAAAAAGCATTAGTTTCTTTAGTGCTTTTTACTTTACATTTTCCTCTGGAAGCCCGGTCATATTTACTCAGTTCAGAGTGGTTCTGACTCTTAAACCACTGACTTAAATTATATGATTACTGACATGATTACAAAGTACTGTTCTTCTGAAATTGTATGGTGTGAACTGCTTCTGCTAAAATCTTTTTGGTTTTGAAACATCGAATACAGTGTAATCTCACACGTAAATTCTCTCCATTTTCATCCTTACTATGACTCCGATATTCTTAATCCTGAGCTTATATACAAGATATCATTAAAGGAATTAAGCGGTAATGAGTTATCCTCGTTTTGTGCCTTGACTGAGAGGCAGCAGCACCTTGAGTCGAGGTTCGAAATTGACGTCAGCGCTTCGAACATTAATACTTGACGTCCAGAAAGTCATC
>NC_051404.1:18021400-18022323 GCF_015228065.2 Penaeus monodon | reverse complement strand
CTAACGAATCTACATATTTTCTAAACACATGCGTATATTATAAACAGCAAATCATATTGCCGTTTACTTCCAATTGTGTATTATAGTTGCAACACAATTTTTTCACGCATACACATACAGGTTAAACGTAAACTCGTATTTGTGTATTTGAAAATATTCGTCACTTGTGAGAAAAGAAGTAACAGTAGCATGCATTTTTAAGAAAATATAAATCATTATTAATTTATTACAACGCCAATAAATCTGTCAAGGTTATAATCACTGAATACCTGTAACGACTTTGCAATCTATAAGTATATTTTCGGATTTTAACGCAAAAAAAGGATCAAACATTTTATATACGATACCAATAAATTATCTTTAAAAGAACCGGATCATTGAAAATCCGGATTTATGGATTTTAACCCCGTTAATTTCTACGCAGAGAACGTCCTGAAAAATTTAAGTTCTGGAGGAAAGATTCCATGAACCCAAAAATTGAAGAGAAAAATAATGCATATAATATATTTCATAATGTAATAATAATAATGAATACAATATTTTAATAATATAATAATAAAAAATATACTATTTTTAAAATGATATAAAAATAATGATGAATATGCTATTTGCTAATGTTATAATGATAGTATAGAGTACAGTAATGAATATAATATATTTTTTTATAATGTAATAATAAGGAACATAATTTTTTTTTATAAATAATAATATAATAATATATGATTTTAAAAATAATATATAAACAAATATAAATAATATAAAATAATAACGAACATGATATTTTTCAAATAATATGATAATAATGGTAGCTATACTATTTTCAATAATATGATAAAAATAAATATGTTCTTTTTAATAATATAAAAATAATGAAAATACTGTTTTTAATAATCTAAAAACAATATTGAATAAAAATTTTTTTT
>NC_051404.1:18020493-18020799 GCF_015228065.2 Penaeus monodon | reverse complement strand
TCGTAGTAAACCAACTTCATTAATTACACAAAACTAAACCTAACCACAAAATAACACGTTTTTTAATCAAATAGAAGAAAATGAAGTTCATTAAACATTCATGGATTCAAGACAGGAAGTTTGCATTACGCAGTTCTCTCTAATAAATTAAATTTTCGATACGTGTGTGAACGAATGTATTTACAATGCCAATCTACATTCATTTGTAATTAACTTCAGCTTTTCAAGGATCATGAATTGTCGAAAGGGATTCAGATGAAAGATCTAGTTGATTCGGTTTGATTAAACTATGCAATCAGTCTGTGA
>NC_051404.1:18019656-18019768 GCF_015228065.2 Penaeus monodon | reverse complement strand
TTCATAGACATTTAATAATATAGCAACACATTATTACAAACCCAACAAAATGATAATGACAACACCAATAATAAATATTTTCTTACTAAAGTTAAATGTTTACATACAATTT
>NC_051404.1:18019215-18019505 GCF_015228065.2 Penaeus monodon | reverse complement strand
AATATCGTAGTAAACCAACTTCATTAATTACACAAAACTAAACCTAGCCACAAAATAACACGTTTTTTAATCAAATAGAAGAAAATGAAGTTCATTAAACATTCATGGATTCAAGACAGGAAGTTTGCATTACGCAGTTCTCTCTAATAAATTAAATTTTCGATACGTGTGAACGAATGTATTTACAATGCCAATCTACATTCATTTGTAATTAACTTCAGCTTTTCAAGGATCATGAATTGTCGAAAGGGATTCAGATGAAGGATCTAGTTGATTCGGTTTGATTAAAC
>NC_051404.1:18017866-18018085 GCF_015228065.2 Penaeus monodon | reverse complement strand
CGTAATTTGATGTCATATGAAATGGTTGAGGGAAAATGAGAAATGAAGATACCTTTCCTAAAATTTCAAGTGTTTGCCAATCTGTAAAACGCTGGCCAAGTGAACATGTTATATAGGAGGTCGTGTGTCACAATTAACGATCCAGATATATGTTTCTGCCTGAGTAACGAGCCAGATTGTGAGGCATGGAGTATTTGAATGATAGAAAAAAATGCTTGC
>NC_051404.1:18016050-18016194 GCF_015228065.2 Penaeus monodon | reverse complement strand
CAGAAGTTATTGCAAGAGTTCAGGCTTCGCAGCGCAGAATTATAAACACCACAACTTCCTAAAGGTTAAACATCTTGCCATCAGGAACTCTTCACGTCTTTTGACTTCCTTCCTACTTAACGTCAAGGCAACATCTCTTGTTCA
>NC_051404.1:18015097-18015664 GCF_015228065.2 Penaeus monodon | reverse complement strand
AGAATCGTGTTCTTTTCTCAGCTGTCAGAATTATTAATCATAAATAACTTCTTCTGACGTGGGAGTCCGTTTCTGATACAGTTATGTGTTCTACGTTTTACAATGTTTAGTCGTATTATTCAGTTTAGAATTACAATACTTTTAGATGTTTTTTGTTCCAACAAGAAAACTCTTGCATCTTAGCCTAACAATCTCTTAAACCGAAGGCCATCATAACAAGAATTCACCAAATATAGTATATCAAAGTGAATGTACCATCATAGGCAACAAGAGACAGATACAGAGCTTTCGTAATATTCACGTTGGGTTATAAAACTGGATCTTTTTTCTCTCGTCCTAAGCCAATACTTTCCTTGCCCAGCTTGAACTAGACGCCCACACCTGGCACCGCCCGCGTGCGATGGTCGTTTGCGTGATGCATTGCGGGCGTTATGTGCACTGTGCGGTCACAGCTGAGCCTTGGCCGCCCGCCTGACCTTTTCCATAGGCTAACGGCCACCGCCGGATGAACTCTACGGTTTTCTTCGCAGTGTTTCAACTACTAGAGAGTAGGACCCCGAGACACAA
>NC_051404.1:18013788-18014293 GCF_015228065.2 Penaeus monodon | reverse complement strand
ATCATCCTCTCAGCGGCGAGAGACTGATCGAGGAAACAACTCACAGGAGGGCCTGACAAAGGGAGGGATACGAGCCACAAACTTGGCAGTTCATCTTCCGACGCAGAACTTTTCCTTTTGGGACTTGCTTCTCCAAGACAAAAGTAAGCGATGATAACGATTCCCCCCCCCCCCTTTCCCCTTTAGTACCAACGCGGCTTCAACTTGCAGTGCTCTGTATCCTGTCCTTCTCTTTAGGTACTAAAAGAGCTATATTCTGCAGTGTTTTGACGCTGTTCTACTTTTTAGGTCGTGTTGATATTTTTATTTATCTTTAAACTTGGCTTCAAAATGCGACGCTCCGACGTGGTGGTTTCATTTTCCTTCATTACAAATACATCTTCAATCTCTGGTACTCTTATGTATAGCTGTTATTTCCTCCCATTTCTTTGACATCAAAACCATTTCATGATTTAGTAGTTACGTTACCTTTCTATTTCTGTACTGTAAAGTCCTGACATGTATT
>NC_051404.1:18013555-18013767 GCF_015228065.2 Penaeus monodon | reverse complement strand
GAACATAAATGCAAATTCAGTCTACTAAAATAGCACAAATAGTTAGTGTTTCTGTCGTGGTGTTTTTTCTTCCCTTCAACATTAAAGCGGCCTCAGTCTGCTCACTTCTACTTTACTGATTTGCGTTTCAACCTGCATTACTTTAGCGTATAAGCAAGCTGTGTTTCTAAGATGTGGTATTTTTGTTCAAATTAGTAATGCTCTGGCTTGGT
>NC_051404.1:18013117-18013366 GCF_015228065.2 Penaeus monodon | reverse complement strand
TAGCTTGAGAGGTAGAGTGCATAAACCGTAGCCCTTTTCCCGTGTCGCTTTGCCTGTCTCCCGAACCCGTCGTTCAGCCCACACGAACACAGCTTCATTCCGCAGACCTCTCACATGCTGTTTAACCTCATCCTTCCGTATTGACATAACCGCAAACTCCAGTCCTCCTGCATAATGTTCTCCCTCAGTACTAGACCGTTCTGAGAGGATTCTACTGGCTGCATTTCGTTCACCCCCAGCGACGCCGGG
>NC_051404.1:18012787-18013084 GCF_015228065.2 Penaeus monodon | reverse complement strand
GTCTCCATCTTTGCGCGAACCAAGTCCTCCGCGGTGAGTTTGAGTTTCATAGAATTTCGGCGCAGAAAGCATGCTGCTGTTAAGATCATTCCTGGAATGAGCAAAGTTTTGTTTAAATTACCGAGCAAGCAAAACAACGAGCTCTTGTACAAGTTTTAATATTTACTCGGAATATGCAAGCAAGCAGCCATCGACCCGAGCTGGCAGGTGAGCTAACCTTACCGCTCAGGGTTTGTTAGGCGGTAAACACGGATAATATATCCTCTGATTTTAACATTTGTTTGTGAATAACGAAGC
>NC_051404.1:18012364-18012722 GCF_015228065.2 Penaeus monodon | reverse complement strand
CATACGTGAATGAGTATTTGAGTATATATGTTTGGTGCGAGCAAAAAAAAGAAAAAAAAGTATAACCTATTTACCATGCCACGTACGTGTCCATGTAAATACTTCGGCATTTCTGTGTCTGTATGCGTGTCCGTGCTTTAGTTGCGTACACATGTATGCCCCTCGAGATCTAGTGAAATCTTGCCTCTCCAGCGTGGTGCAAGGGACCATATGTGTATGCAAGAATCCGATAAGACTCATGCTATGTCATCAGAGCAAGTGGTAGACATTTTTCAGTCGAACCTTTTTTATAGGGTGGGTACACTCTGCTCTGAGGATGCGTATCGTCAGAAATATTTTGCCTGTGAGAAAGATAGAA
>NC_051404.1:18012022-18012184 GCF_015228065.2 Penaeus monodon | reverse complement strand
TAGATAGTGTAAACGAACAGTAACCATATTCCCATGACACTCCATATAGAACAGCGAAAAAAAAATCTAAAAAAATATATATATATACACATCTTCTCTTTCAAAACTAATCCATTAATAACGAAAGAAGCACTCCCATTACATGTGTGCATATTTTTTTCT
>NC_051404.1:18011838-18012000 GCF_015228065.2 Penaeus monodon | reverse complement strand
TACACGTGTACATTTTTTCTATTGCTTTCAGGATAAGAAAAAAAATAATGAATAAATAATGTAAAAGACGGGATATGTTTATGAATTTTGTATGTAGAGATGTTGGTTAGCTTTACGATAGAATACTTGTAATGTGTATTAGCATAAAATATTGTATATCTA
>NC_051404.1:18011405-18011803 GCF_015228065.2 Penaeus monodon | reverse complement strand
GAGTTAAATACAAGAACTGTGTCTTTGTAATCCTGTATCCACTTAAGGAATCTTTATTGTCTTTTTAATGTGTGTTGATTATGTTTTTTTATTCTCTCTTGCTTTCTTTCTCATTTTCTTTGTAGTTTTTATTTTTTCTCTTTTATTATTTTCCCTTTTTTCTCTATTGTTTTACCAATTTATCTTCTCTCTTTTTGACCATTTTCTCTTTCCTTCTATTTTTTTTTCTTTTTTCTTTTTTCTTTCTCCCTCCTTTCCCCATTTTACCGTACCGTTTTAACTTTCCTTCTCTCTTTTACCATTTTATTCTTCTTTATCTATTATTTTACCATTTTCTCTTTCTTTCTTTTTTCATTATTTTCTCTTTTTCTCTCCCGTCTTTTACCATTTTAATTTTT
>NC_051404.1:18011028-18011259 GCF_015228065.2 Penaeus monodon | reverse complement strand
CTTTTACCTTTTTTTCGTCCGTTATCTCCTCAAAACAATTTTATCGAGACAGTAACTGGTGGACAGAACACATATGCAGCAATCAAGCTTTAAAATACATTTGGTATTATTATTCCTGATGACCTTTGTCTTGTGATATATAATACAGCGAATGAGCAGATGACGTAAGTTAATACATTTCTTATGGTCCAAATTACGCGTTAAAATATTCAGACAAGAGTGATAAAACAA
>NC_051404.1:18009970-18010246 GCF_015228065.2 Penaeus monodon | reverse complement strand
ACAACAGCACTAACCAAATCACATAACAAAACACATGACCCCTACGACCAAATCCCTCATTACAATATGCATCCCCGTTAAAACACCACAGAAGACCCGCCGTGGCCGAAGAACTGCCGAATCCGCCCTATCGCCGTGGAACTCCGGGCCCAACTTCTCGGCAGACAGGCTTGTGTTGGGAATTCTGAAAACCTTCTATTGGCTCGCTGTCCCGGCTGAAGAATACCGTATCAGCTCTCGGAGGTTCAGACAGACCAGCCTCTGTTATCTCTTCGC
>NC_051404.1:18009755-18009857 GCF_015228065.2 Penaeus monodon | reverse complement strand
TTGTTAGTCATTATTTTCCTTTTACTTTACAAGAGCATGTAGGGAGTGAAGGTTTTACTGTACGCATTTGTATGTATAAATAGCTGGATGGGTGGGATGATG
>NC_051404.1:18008949-18009432 GCF_015228065.2 Penaeus monodon | reverse complement strand
AGTATACACACATACATATACACATAACCAAACTTTTTTTTACATAAAACTTAGCCGAAATAAAAGTTCCTCTGCCCATAAAAGTCTCTTATGATAAAAAAGATAACGTTTCAGTTCTCGGAGACGGTTATCATATCAGTGTTCATTCAACCGGAATTATTTTTTCTAGAATTTGAGAAACGAAGATTTTTTTTTTTTACGAAATTCTTTAGTCAAAATGTGGAAATTGCGTCGTAAGTTATGCCCTGGGATTGTAAAGGAGATAATAACTTTGTTTATTTACAGGAACAGGAAAATGATAAAATGACGGAAGATTGATAAGATTGACTGATATAAAATGGTAAAACATGATAGAGATCAATGAAATATTGAAATGAATACGATATGAAATAGATCGGCTGGCGAATACAGAGTGACAGGAAATAGCTATTGATGACACGATAGACAAATAGATGCAAAGACATATGCTAGATTTTAGTTTAG
>NC_051404.1:18008041-18008313 GCF_015228065.2 Penaeus monodon | reverse complement strand
AACATGCATAGATTAATCGAAATAATCATTCTATCCTCCAGTACACTTTTCTTTCTAAAGCAAAAGTCTCCAACATTTCCCAGTTTCTTAAAAGAAGTACAGCCTCTAAAGAGAAAGCAAGAATCAACATCATCTTGGCTCTGCAAACTCTGAGGGATATGCAGAAATTTTGCTTGAAAAAAAAAAAAAAAGTGTCTGCATACCGGTCTTCATCCAGATTAAAGATCGAGCAACTTTGTTGTGAGGAGGAAAGTCAGAGTTTTATGCATCTT
>NC_051404.1:18005957-18007848 GCF_015228065.2 Penaeus monodon | reverse complement strand
CTGTCATCAAGATATACAAAAATATCTTACTGAACGTATATCCCAACAATATATTTGAACTGAGAGCTTGTCTAAACAGATACATACCCTTTCTTTGTAAAATGCTCTTATCAAAAAAGCGTTGTTTCCTAGGTAAATAACTCTTTTATTATAGATCTATTCAGGACATGTTACTAACTGTTTGTGTGATAAGAATAATGGCATTCCTATGACAGACGTTGCTTTACTCTACGTGATAATGTGGCACTTATACACGTTATAGTCACTGTGTTTTAGACAGTAATGGATAATTGTGATATGGGTATGATAGACTTTATGTATATTGACAAGACTACACCTTTTTATATGCTAATGATACTCCAATATGCACCTTTTCTTTTGTATAATTACAATACTACACATTTTTATATGCTAATGATACTCTCAATATGCACCTTTTCTTTTGTATAATTACAATACTACACATTTTTATATATGCTAATGATACTCTCAATATGCACCTTTTCTTTGGTATAATTACAATATTCTGGTAAGCAGTACTGTTTCATATGATGTATTACATCTTACATTAATTTTCATTTCATAACCGAATATAACAGGCAGGAGAGATCCACTGTCTGCCGCGAGAGAGCCACTGTCTGCCGCGAGAGAGCCACTGTCTGCCGAGAGAGATCCACTATCTGCCACGAGAGATCTACTGTCTGCCGAGAGAGCCACTGTCTGCCGCGAGAGAGGCCCAACTGGGGTCTGTGCCGAGAGAGACCACTGTCACTGTCTGCCGCGAGAGATCTACTGTCTGCCGAGAGAGCCACTGTCTGCCGAGAAAGAACCACTGTCTGCCAAGAGAGTCACTGGCTGCCGTGAGAGAGCCACTGTCTGCCGCGAGAGAGTCACTGTCTGCTGCGAGAGAGCCACTGTCTGCCGCGAGAGAGTCACTGTCTGCCGTGAGAGAGCCACTGTCTGCCGCGAGAGAGCCACTGTCTGCCGAGAGGAGCCACTGTCTGCCGCGAGAGAGCCACTGTCTGCCCGAGAGAGCCACTGTCTGCCGCGAGAGAGCCACTGTCTGCCGCGAGAGAGTCACTGTCTGCCAAGAGAGAGCCACTGTCTGCTGCGAGAGAGCCAACTGTCCTGCCGAGAGAGAGCCACTGTCTGCCGAGAGCGAGCCACTACTGCCTGCCGTGAGACAGAGCACACGTCTGCCGCGAGAGAGTCAGAGTCACTGTCTGCCGCGAGAGGAGAGAGCACACTGTCCTGCCGCGAGATAGCCACCACTGTCTGGACTGTCCTGCCGTGAGAGTCACTGTCTGCCGAGAGAGCCACTGTCTGCCGTGAGAGAGCCACTGTCTGCCGCGAGAGAGTCACTGTCTGCCAAGAGAGAGCCACTGTCTGCCGCGAGAGAGCCACTGTCTGCCGAGAGAGTCACTGTCTGCCAAGAGAGCGCCACTGTCTGCCGCGAAGAGAGCCCACTGTCATTTGCCAAGAGAGAGCCACTGTCTGCCTGCGTAGAGAGCCACTGTCTGCCGCGAGAGATTCCACTGATCTGTTCCCGCGAGAGAGCCACTGTCTGCCGCGAGAGAGCCACTGTCTGCCGAGAGAGTCACTGTCTGCCGCGAGAGAGCCACTGTCTCTCCGAGAGAGCCAGCTGTCTGCCGCGAGAGAGCCACTGTCTGCCGAGAGAGAGCCACTGTCTGCCGCGAGAGAGCCACTGTCTGCCGTGAGAGAGCCACTGTCTGCCGAGAGAGAGCCACTGTCTGCCGCAAAAGATTGGATAAAAATTTGTACAAGTCAATCCACCGATTCAGCATTTGCAGCAGCGTCGAGAATTCCCAAGCGAACAGATGTCGATTTAATAGCGAGATTTCTTTGGAGTCCGAGACCTGTTTTCCCTAAA
>NC_051404.1:18002884-18003112 GCF_015228065.2 Penaeus monodon | reverse complement strand
GTTCAACACTGAAAATGAACTAAATTGCGCAGCAGTTAATCAGGAAGACGCATTAAGCCATATCATTTCCGAGACAAACTTTCAAACGCAAAAATTAAATTAAAACGAAGGAATTGCAAGACTTGGAGATAAACAGCGTGAAACGTTAATAACCCCGGAGAAGCTTTAAACAAGGAAGGAGGGAAAGATTCTCAGCCTAATTACACTAAATCAGGAGAGACGACTTGA
>NC_051404.1:18002632-18002862 GCF_015228065.2 Penaeus monodon | reverse complement strand
AGACAGGAAAGAAGAGGGGGGGAGGGGGTTGAAAGTTCACAGACACGTTAAGGCAAGACATGGTCCACTACTTCCGGTTAGTAATATATATAAGGAGAGAGGGAGATGACCCAGCTGGGGAGGGAAATGTGACCCACATGCTGGATTTCATTCTGAAGGGGAAATGACTCATTAGGGGGAAATTTATGTGGTCCTTTTGAGTCTATCTGCAGTTGGAAGACGCTCTGGAT
>NC_051404.1:18002494-18002585 GCF_015228065.2 Penaeus monodon | reverse complement strand
ACATATGGAGCGTTAGTATAATCGTGATTTAGTTGTTTTTTTTCATCTTGTATGATGACGAATTTATTCGTTATATTTTAGCAATATTTTG
>NC_051404.1:18001745-18002142 GCF_015228065.2 Penaeus monodon | reverse complement strand
CCTTTTATCAAGTAACGTATTTTGAAGTAGGAAAATAACTTCACCAGTCTAATCCACTATAGTTCCTCTTCCAACGCGAACGTCTGGCCCCACACAACACCCCCTCCCTCTCCGATCCGCCTCCATCTCCACTCTCCTCTCTTCTTCTCTTCTTCTCTTTCTCGTTCGTTATCCCTTTGTCTCAAATCCATCTTAGCTCGTTTCTCATTCTCTCGTCTTCTCTTTTACTTTACTTATTTCTTTCGTTTTTTTCTAATATATTTTCTCTTGGTTCCTCCACTTCTTCTTCATCTTTTCCCATTCCCTTCTCCTCTTGCCCACTTCCCTCCCCAACTTCTTGTTTCTCTTTTCCCCCCTCTTTTGCTCATTCTTTCCGAGTCACTTTCTCGTCTTCTTA
>NC_051404.1:18001534-18001687 GCF_015228065.2 Penaeus monodon | reverse complement strand
CTCATTCTCTCTATCTCTCCATTTATTACTCCCCAATTGAACTTCTTCTACCCTCCCCAACTTTATTCTTCCATTCTTTTGACCTCCTCCTCACCTTGCCCCCCCCCCCCTCATCTACACCCACCCACCAGGTCGTGGATTCCCCACATCGCT
>NC_051404.1:18000829-18001377 GCF_015228065.2 Penaeus monodon | reverse complement strand
GGGGTCATCCGCTTCTCCATCATGGAACAGCGGCTGTGAGTAACTCCTGCGCACCAGAGGGAGGATGGAGGGAGAGGGAGGAGGAGGGGAGGGGGAAAGTGAGGGGAGAGAGGTGGAGTGAGGGGAGAGGGCTAGAGGGGGGAAGTGAGGAAGAGGAGAGGAGGGGGAAATGAGTGAGAGAGAGCGAGAGGAGAGGAGGGGGAAAGTGAATGGGAAGGGGAGAGAGGAAGTGAGTGGGAGAGGACGAGAGGGGAGAGAGGAAGTGAGGAGAGAAGGCGAAAGGAGGGAAATGAGGAAGGAGCGAGAGAGGGGAAGTGAAGAGGATGAGAGGGGGAGTGCCTTGAGAGGACGAGGCGGGGGAAGAAAGAAAGAGGCGAGAGGGGGGAAGGGAGGGAAGGAGGGGGGGGATCCACTGCCAAGCGGATGTCCCAGGATGCTCCGGCGGGCGACGAGACGTAGGATATTGGAGCAGTTCCGTTCCTTAAGCCGAAGGAAGATGTCCCTTGCGACGGACTTCGGGGATTCCCTTGGAGCTTCTTTAAGTGGAC
>NC_051404.1:18000490-18000730 GCF_015228065.2 Penaeus monodon | reverse complement strand
AATATGAATATGCATGCGCGTGTGTCTGTACGTGTGCTTGCGTGTCTGCATATGTGCGTTTACATCGCCGTAGAGAAGCCATCAACTCACCGACCTTTTAGGGACCTTAAGTAAGTGATAGGTGACCGGGTCGAAAATGAGCTTAAGCTAACGATAAAAGGAAAATAATTTACAAGCTAGAGTGTTAATGACTTTATTATAACTAGAACATTAGATTAAAAGTTAAAGAAAAATGGAATT
>NC_051404.1:17999902-18000120 GCF_015228065.2 Penaeus monodon | reverse complement strand
CAAAGGAAGTGAAACCAAGTGGCAGTTTATGGGAATTTATGGTTCCTGGATTACGTCAGGATTTGTTTTATGTTGCTTCTAGGGATCAATGTGAGAGCTCATTCATTATTTTATTTTCAAATCCAAAATTAGAATAAATATGAATGATATATAAATGATGGCAGTAGCGTTTTTTATGTACAGGATTTGCTTCTCAGTATGAAAGATTTTATAATGGT
>NC_051404.1:17999346-17999579 GCF_015228065.2 Penaeus monodon | reverse complement strand
TCCGCACTCTCGGTTCCCTCATACGCGACCCCAGCGCTGTCCTGTTCCCTGCTTTTCTCTAATTACGCCTCACGCTCTGGCGGCCGAGCTCCCAGGGCGTCCCCGGCGCTACACAAAGCCTGGGCGTTGATTGCTACTGTGGGCTTCGGACGACTCAGGAACCGCAGTACTCGCCTGTTCTGTTCTTCGCAACTGGCCTCGAGAGCGATTGTTGTGGTCTTCATGCTTGGATC
>NC_051404.1:17999064-17999174 GCF_015228065.2 Penaeus monodon | reverse complement strand
ATTTTTGTTTCATTGTTTGTGTTTCAGTTTTATCTGTTTTCCATATCTCTTTGTTTTCTTGTTTTAAGTGATCTTTTTCACTTTTACTTCATCTTCCTTGCTCATCAGCA
>NC_051404.1:17998002-17998629 GCF_015228065.2 Penaeus monodon | reverse complement strand
CCATTCCTTCCAGACGGGAAGGGCCTTTACAAATCCACTCTCCTGTCTTGTACATACAGGCGGGCAATACAGACAACCAATCAATCAGTCAGAGAGTCAGTTTCATCACAATCCACTATTGGTTTAGAGCCTCCTAAAGTGTTCAGCAGGAGAGGTTGTAGGTGACAGTGAGAGAAGGGCCTTGCATTAGTAGCCACCTGTAGCGTGCTGTACGCTTATGGGAGGACACTGGATTAGAATCTATGGGATTGCAGGGGGTTGTTAAAGAGGATTAAATTCCCTCCGTGAAGGGGAGAAACGCGCGTTATTGTTTATATTTTGTTTTTAAGCTCGGCAGGATAATAGCCCAGCTTACGCGAGAGGGGAGATCTGCACCAGCCGTTTATGACAAGTTCTGCAACTCCTAACCAAACACGAGACGTTGCTATAGCCCGGTTGCATTGAGCTAAACTGCAGAGAGAATAACATGGAGGACAAAGTCGACGCATTTATTAGTTAGAAGGGAACTGCTCAGCTGGCAGTAGAACCGAGGGTTCCAGCGAGAAAAGTCTTGGGAGTCGCTCGTGGCTGGTATTAGGTATATCAAATTTTCTTCGAGAAAGTGTGCATCCTTCCCTGAAGATGTGA
>NC_051404.1:17997645-17997721 GCF_015228065.2 Penaeus monodon | reverse complement strand
TACAGACAATCAAAAACAAGAAACACGAAACAAAGAGACAAAGAGACCGAAAGAGACCCTCCCCCTCAAAAAAGGT
>NC_051404.1:17997409-17997596 GCF_015228065.2 Penaeus monodon | reverse complement strand
CCAAAAATTCAAAACCAATAGTACAGATTACCTTCAGAACAGGTAAGGCAGAACCGCTTTCGACCGCATATTACGGATTCTCAAAAATGGTCACTGGATTCTGAAGTCAGCAGAAAAATGCTCGAGTTTCCTGGTCAGTGTCTGCTTAGTATGGACAAGCTTGTCCAGGGTTAGAAGTGCTTTGACC
>NC_051404.1:17996454-17996745 GCF_015228065.2 Penaeus monodon | reverse complement strand
CTATACTGATGCCTTCAAGTGCATGAGATAACGAGAGGGGTTTTCATGCGATAATCTGATAAGACTGTTTTATTAACCATCCGTCTAAAAGCTTTTTCTCGAACCGCTATCAAATAAATGTCAAGAAAGAGGCAACAGAAACGGAGAAATTTCGTCTGAGAGTAGTCTCATCCAACAGCCGGGGGGTGGGGGGAGGGGGGTTAGTCATGACTACTGACATAACACGGAAGAAATCTTGAAAGCATAAAAAAACTTGAAAATAATAAAAACTTTTAAGTCTAAAAGTTTGGC
>NC_051404.1:17996181-17996433 GCF_015228065.2 Penaeus monodon | reverse complement strand
TGTAGGCTGGCTTTAAAGTTAAAAGAGACGAGGATACTTTTCTGATGGAGTAAATGCAAAACATGGCTGTGAGTGAGATACTATTAGACTACAGTAAGAAAAAGGGAGTCGAAATTCTATGAATAAAATACGCTCATGAGACGCATGTTTTTTTTTCTTTTGGTATATGCATTGCAGGAATTGCTAAAAGAAAAAGAAAAGAAAAGAAAACATGAATAGAATAAAACTGCATCCTTACCGAGAAAGAGAAAG
>NC_051404.1:17995769-17996041 GCF_015228065.2 Penaeus monodon | reverse complement strand
GGATGCGAACGTCTAAACCACAAGACATATTACGACAGATAAGAAAATATACGAGAAAACAATGGACCAGGAAGTGGGTCACACATCAAGTGGTTGACGACATCAATATCTAGATAAAGAGGAATGACACGTGTAATATCGTACGTAAAAAATGTTTCTTTGTAGAAGCTAAAAGACGGACTATGTGTCAGCTGTCACGTGACAAAGGGAAGAAAGAAAGGGAGAGGAAAATGAGTGTCATATGATTATTCTGTATATTTTCTTCTTCTTCT
>NC_051404.1:17995611-17995685 GCF_015228065.2 Penaeus monodon | reverse complement strand
ACAATACGTAATAAGATCATGAGTATGCCACTTCTGTGAATCTGTGCATAGATCTCTTCAAGGCTTTGCGGTTA
>NC_051404.1:17994978-17995255 GCF_015228065.2 Penaeus monodon | reverse complement strand
AAAATACTACACCTCGCATACCTATAGGTCCTATAACAGAATATTTTAATACAAAGATCATTGACAGGGAAAAGCAAGGGCAGAGGAGCAAGATTGTGTCTGCGTTACATGACTGGATGAGAGATGTACAGAAGAGAAACAATGATAACATGGGGAATGAGAAGCAAATAGACAGCTGGATAATAGATTAATAGATACGGGATTCTCTCTGAGTGCTTCTCTCTCTGCTTATTTATTCACCAGCTGTCTGTACAAGTCTCGCCTCTCCCCTCGCTTC
>NC_051404.1:17994694-17994795 GCF_015228065.2 Penaeus monodon | reverse complement strand
CGTGCGCGCACGTTCATTATATAAATTTTCGTGTTACATAGTGTTTTGCAAAATGACATGAACAAAAGGCTAGCTATAACCAAACAAGCTAACACGAGTAA
>NC_051404.1:17993487-17993989 GCF_015228065.2 Penaeus monodon | reverse complement strand
GCGTAATTTTCTTCATGAGAAACATAGACCAAGTGAATCATAATCTTTAAACCCAGAGACACGGCATCCCACTGCGTAACTCAGTTTATTTCCTTAATTTGATCCTTCAGAAGTTTAAAGATAGACCGTGGTAAAATAAGTTTAATATTTCTTTTTTTTTTGTCACAAACTAAAGCATAATCGAGTTTATGTTGCTAATATGCAGTATGTTTTACAAGTTTAACGTAAAAAAAATACGGTAATATTATTCACTGTAAATACTTAGCTTACGTAGTTAAGGACTCAAGTAGCGGTAAAGACTTTAATGGAAAAAGTTTGTTGCTTCATAAGAGTTTCATACCCCCCCCCCACACAGCATTCTCGATAAAGAGAAAGAGTAAGAAGGTAGAAAATCATCAAATTAATAAACTATTTTTCGAACTGACTTCTTTTTTAATATGATTCCAACGAGGGAGAATGTAGCAAATTTGTCTCCTCCATTGTTGACTCTTTCTGGGTTACG
>NC_051404.1:17992848-17993277 GCF_015228065.2 Penaeus monodon | reverse complement strand
GAAATTAAATCTAACACGTACTTTCAATTACTAAAGTTCACACAACATAAGCTTCGAAACATCTTATTATGGGTTAAGTTATGAGCTTCTCGAGACAATATTCGGATCATGTTCGAAGATTTCTTTCTGCCCTGACGACACTACACAACAAAAATCTGTTAATGGATAAATATAGTTTGTTAGTAGAGCTACCATGAGCCATTATTAAATGGAGCAACGTCTATGTCTGATAGATAGCTATAATAGAGAAATTTGAGCAATGTGTAAAACTTTGTGAATATTTTCTGTTGCAAATGAAATTAGCGCAATTTATGCTCCGGTGTTATTTTGCAAAAGCTGCATCTTTTGTTGCTGCCTGTGCGTTTGTTTCTCCATATTCAGTTAGCAAATAATGAAATAGGAATTCTATCAAGTTATTCAGTCAAAAAC
>NC_051404.1:17992042-17992525 GCF_015228065.2 Penaeus monodon | reverse complement strand
TTCTCAATCGGATTTAGTCATGTACATGGAATCACATAATCTACATTCCTGCAAATTCCTCGTTATGCCATATTCAGCGTTTTCCTAACTCCCGTCCCCACCAACAAAGAATTTCCAATTTCTGTTTAATGCAAATGTCAAACGCGAAATACTCAACTGCACTGTACTATTGCATCAGGAAACCGCAGAGTCGTTTACTTGTTTCGTGTTGTAGTACCGTGTTGACCTTTGGTTTAAGATATTGAATACGTGTTATTATGTAAACTGAATGCGTTGACGACAGTAAAAAGTAAAATAGCAGTAAAATACATAATTATTACCCGTGTTTCTGTGTGGGCTTTGCTCACGTTTGATGAATAAATAACGTTTGTAAGCCATATCTAAAGCTGAGAAATTAGATTTAACGTTGGAAATCTCTCGTAGCACTTCATTGCACTACAAGCACAGACAAAGATTGATAATTTGTGGATGAGTAGCTACAGT
>NC_051404.1:17991578-17991683 GCF_015228065.2 Penaeus monodon | reverse complement strand
CAGTTCACACACACACACGTTATAAAAAGTATAATTGTAAAATTAAACCTATAATAATATTCGCAGTAGACAACAGACAACAGAACAAGAAGAAAAAAAAAGTAT
>NC_051404.1:17991074-17991557 GCF_015228065.2 Penaeus monodon | reverse complement strand
TCTTGTTACTGATATATAACCTAAAAGGTCGTTTTGGAACTGATCCTTTACAGGCAATTTAGGTTACTTGCAACAATCTCGTTAGCATCTTTTGGAAAACGACGCCACATACCCTTCAAGATTGATGGAGAGAGGCCGGTTAAGGAAAAATCCTTTGTCATCATCATTTTCCTGTTGAAGGAAGGCATACGCTTTCTAATTTTCAATTAATGTAACAGTTACGCTGGAATGTCGTCACTGATACATGATTATGGAAATAATGAAACGAGCTTTGCTGACGCCAGCCGCTATCATTAACAGTAATTGTGGAATACATTGTTTTTTATTATCATCATCATTGCTGAGCTTTGACCACTCACTCTGTTTGGAGGTACTCGAATTGCAAGTAAATAATTTTCTAAGTAAGGGCACTGATTTATAGGATACAGTTTGATACAGAAATTCATTTTAATTGATTGCTCGCGCGCGCACGCGCGCTTTTGA
>NC_051404.1:17990562-17990915 GCF_015228065.2 Penaeus monodon | reverse complement strand
TAATAAATACGAGAAAAATAATATCAGGTCCTAAGACCAATTGACTGTGAATCCCCTACTATGCAATTCCTAGGATGACATAAACCGCTGAAACGTGAACTGAATGGAATCCAAACACAAAACAACCAAGATCCCTTGTGAAATAATGTAACGTTTTACATTCACGTCCTTCACCAGAAAACTAATTTTAACTGAACAGAAAATTGATGCAATTTGTATTTGAATTTGCAAGGGTATCCGTCACATTCTACAATCTCCATATCTTTTTACTGATTTTTTTACATGTATTAATTTCTATTATTTTTCCTCCTGGAACACGTAATCGGGTACCAATTCGGCCAAGATTAAGAAGA
>NC_051404.1:17989559-17989928 GCF_015228065.2 Penaeus monodon | reverse complement strand
TCCCCCAAATGGTTCACAAAGAAATTCAACTCAGTCAATAGAATTATCTAATTTGCACTCTTGCCGATTTATCATTACAACCTATTCAGACAGTTTTCAGACTCCCGTCCTCACCCGACAAAGAATTTCCATTCTCTGTAAAGAACAAACACTGAACTCGAAATATTCACAGACTCAATGAATATCAATGTAAGGACGTACTACTGCAACATGCGACCCTGCAATCGTGTTTGGGTTTCTGTTTTTATCAACTGCAATATATATTCTCTTTTAACGGTTATTTTATTCGGAATGCACTAAGAGATTAAATATCTTACTAGTAAACAATAACTGTGTTGTTAGTCTTTGTAAAATAGCTGTTTGTCTTTC
>NC_051404.1:17988313-17988562 GCF_015228065.2 Penaeus monodon | reverse complement strand
ACAAAACCCACGCATTATATCCGCCAAAAACGAGTCGAACAAGGAATCCGTTAAATTAATTCTCTTTCCATGGATAGCTGACTACAATACAACACCCCCCTTCCCCCCCCTCGCCACATCCACCCACCTGCCTGACATACCTGCATTTACTGCGTGCCGACGAGTACTAAATTCTCCAAGTTCCAAAGATGAACTTACCCCGGGAATGCGCGGTCCGGGCATTTTGAAATCTGATATTAGGGTGCAGTA
>NC_051404.1:17988017-17988181 GCF_015228065.2 Penaeus monodon | reverse complement strand
AGTGCCGTGTTGGTGATAAAAGCTGGTATATTGGGTTGCAGGTAGTTGGATTTTAGAGAAAAGTATTGTTTGCTATACGTATAACATGCGAAGAGAACGCGATGTTATCAAACATCATTGAAATAACCCATATTAGTCCAAGTAACAGACTTAAAACCACGAAC
>NC_051404.1:17987835-17987928 GCF_015228065.2 Penaeus monodon | reverse complement strand
CAAGACAATTTTTTTCTTTCTTTCTTCACTTCCAAACTCTCATCCTTCACTACAAAGATTTTACAATTTCTACTAAATCCAGATATGAGATAT
>NC_051404.1:17987608-17987705 GCF_015228065.2 Penaeus monodon | reverse complement strand
GAAGAAGAAGAAGAAAAATGTTACTGCTACTATTCTTACAATTTCCACTATAACTTTTCCTAATGTTGATTATAACATCGGTACATGTTATAATTAT
>NC_051404.1:17987000-17987588 GCF_015228065.2 Penaeus monodon | reverse complement strand
TTCATCATAACAGAAAAAAAACAAACCTAATTCCAAAACAGTGCATATTGGAAAAAGAAACTACATTTGACTTGCCGCTTTAAAATTGATGGCCCCCTGTTTTGCACGCCTCCCAAAATCACACAACGCAGTAACTATCCATCAATCGTGAGTTGTGAATTGATGTTCTCTGTTCGCCAATACCTCGTTACTGGGTCTGCTCTCCCTCACCTTACTGAGACTTGTCTCTTAAACTTTAAGTGTGGTGTGTACACTTTATCATTTGAATGCCTTTTTTGTTAGTTGGTAGGGGTGAAAAGTGTTAATAGTATGATTGTTCACGTTGAATTTAATTTCGATTTTTGGTAGTAGGTATGATTAATAAGTGTTAAATGTGTAATTGCTTTTGTTATATTTAGCTCTGTGTTGGCCTTAGCAAGCTCAGGTTTGAGTGTAAATACTGTATATTCCTTTATTATATCAGTGTGTATGACTAATAAGGACTAGCTTAGTGGTAATATTGATATAGTGAATGCTAATTTCCTCGTGCCTGATATTCATGTTTGGAACATTTGAAAGCATATAGGCATTCATTAGTGTAGAATTAGT
>NC_051404.1:17986548-17986896 GCF_015228065.2 Penaeus monodon | reverse complement strand
AAGGTCTTGTTTGTGCTATTTTCAGTCTCCGTTGTTATAAAGATAGTCATCATATACATATTTCTCATAGTACTGCTACATATTTTTTACATTTTGTCAACACTATTTCTAATACTATTGTTATTTTACTAACAATAATGCGAAATGTTCATGCAGTGCTTCATATGATTACAGTATGATTACAGTGCTATTCAGCAATTTTATAAATATTTTGCTTTGTACATTTGCATTTAATGGAGATAGGAAATTTGTTGCAGTGTTGTAAAGTTTCGAAGCATGAAAAGGCTATAATGAGGAAAACAATAACGAATTTTGTGTAAACGATTGTCTGAAAATAAATATGCTGCA
>NC_051404.1:17986162-17986516 GCF_015228065.2 Penaeus monodon | reverse complement strand
GACTATATGTCAATGTAAAATTGCTATCCATTCAGCTGAAAAAAAAGGTCAACAAGCAATCCAAACGGTGCGGACTTTTGTAGAATGAAATAGAAATAGGAATCGCGCTAATGCTTCAGCACGAAATTGATGACGAACTTTTGAACACGACTATACATTTCTCCGTCGTGAGTGACTATCCATCAATCGTGGATAGATGTGGCGCTGTTCACCAATACCTCGTTACCGGGATATCGAATAACGTGGTTTTTAGAACGTTGAAGGAGGACTTCCTTGTGTGAAATGGAAAAATAGAGAAATGACAAGGTTCTTTTAATTGTGTTGTTAGCATTGTCTGTGTATACTTTTTTCGTA
>NC_051404.1:17985753-17986053 GCF_015228065.2 Penaeus monodon | reverse complement strand
TTGATTTGTTTTGTTACGGTAAGTGAAATATGCATATTAATCAGTTATGAAGTAGTCGTGGCAGTAATTCAGGTCATGAATAGTTAATAATAGGTATTAAAATTGTAACATGTGACTTTATTTTGATAAATGATAAGCGGTAAAGCATTCATCGTCAAGTGAAATGCATATTATCATTGTTATTAGATATTTATTGGATGAGCGTAACTGTTGCATTACAAATGGGAATCACCAAATATTTTGCCCTAATTTAGCTTTAAGCTTCTAAAAAAAGGAAAAAGCTACGCAACTAGAATCATT
>NC_051404.1:17985333-17985706 GCF_015228065.2 Penaeus monodon | reverse complement strand
CATCGAATTCAGTTCAAAACTAACATGCTTTATACCAAACAGTAGTCAATAACATCAGCATATCATAATAAAAAACACACCACATTGTAAAGCTTCTCGACATAACAGTAATATTAAAAGCGGCTGTAAAAAACATTTTTTAAAATAATATCACTCTCTCACTTTCTATATTATCATAAATGGCACAATTAATAACGTTCATAATGATATTAAGATAGACAATTGAAAGTAATTATCAACTCAGTAAGCAGATAAAATATAATTACGTGTTATTAATGTGATTAAAATCCGACGGCGTTATTTTTTTTATATGGACTGTGGAATGTACTTTTTAATCATCAAATTAATAAACACAAATGTATCCTAAGCCGTG
>NC_051404.1:17980708-17981151 GCF_015228065.2 Penaeus monodon | reverse complement strand
TGTTAAACAGTATGTCTAATAGAAAGAAATGCTATCATTAAATTATGGCAATTGTGAATACTGAAGTTTAGTCTTTATGCATAAAGACTATGGATATCTCAATAATGTCATCAAATAAGTATATCTCGCATCGACTTCTAAATAAACCATTGCAGTAAAATGAAAATAAATGTATAATAAATACTCCAAGTTCCTGAATAAGACTTTTTGTTGCAGTAAATCCCGTAAATATTAAGATATTCAATATATCTAAAGGAGCATTAGAGTAGCCTGCAGCCTTCTGTTCAGATTGATCCTCTCGCATTATCGAAAGACTACGTTAGACCACTGAATTTTTTCAGCCTGCTTACATCATAAATCATATTTCGCTCAAGAAATATAGCATTCATGAGTACTTTTACAATATAGATGATTTCGTGGGACAGTTTCACAGGCATGTTACG
>NC_051404.1:17980019-17980468 GCF_015228065.2 Penaeus monodon | reverse complement strand
GAACTAAAAGATCGACAGAATGCACAATGAAAGCACATATCAGGGGTTAACGCCGGATAGACAGACTGCGCTAAGTTTGCAGAGAAGCCACGCCCCTTTGGTGAGCAAGCCAATTGTTTTTTAGAACAATGTTAGTGTTGCTATCAACTGATTAACGCTGTGATAGGAGTTTTTGATTATTCCTGTTCCTATGTACAATAATGTTTTAAATTGGGAGCTTAAAAACTTTAAAGATTTTTAAGCAGCCAAACACTAGCGATGTTATGAAGGATAATTACGAATCACTATAGTATGAAATCAAAGTAAACTTTATTTTCAAGTGAAACCTATTTAATATTTCCGTATTTTGTATCAAAATATAGCCAGGCAGATTTTACTACTACTAAAGCACAGAATGATTTAGGTAAGTGATGTTCATTCTATATAATTAACACGAGTAGTTTCGCCAT
>NC_051404.1:17979093-17979984 GCF_015228065.2 Penaeus monodon | reverse complement strand
CATTGAAGACAATATTTTGCTAAAGTTGCATTATTCTATTGCCTCGTGTAAATTCGCCCCAAGGACTGACACAATAAGCTTTCTAATAGTCCATTCACTAGTAATATTCACGCAGAAACGGAGGCTGGGAAATACATACTGTGGTATCTAATAACTATAAGAGTTCCGCAGTTACCACAGCACTTTTGCTCTGAATATCATGCCACTGGAACCGAATATATCGCATTTCAGTCACGGAGATCTACAAGCGTCAGTTTAAAAGCGTGACTTACTGAGCATCTGCAAGCACTTGAATAAAAAGCACGCATTCGTGTCTCTTATCCCCCCCTCCTCTAACCATCCTGCCTTCGACGAAGAAATCGATTTGTTTCGATGCAATAGCTGATAGACCTTCTATATTCTCTTTGAATCACATTGGTTCTTTTGTTGCAAGTGCAATTAAGAGATGCATTCGGGAGTATTCCTTCCCCCAGATGTAAATTTGCTTACAGAGTGTGCTTACTGCCTTCCCCTTGCTTTTGGCAAACAGCCCGCTGCGATTAGCTCACATTATACCATGCCTTTTCTTCCTTTTCTCTATAAAACGGGCTAATTGATCACATATCAGTATCAGCTGGGTAATAACGCTTCAGCTGCATGTGTCAGCATTCTATTTTACTTGATAATAACTAATGTTAACGTTATATATCTTCATACAAAATACATCACTGGCCTGAGCATTCTGGAATCTACGATTTATTCCCTCTTGTGCATATATTTGGGAATTTATTTATAATCTACAGTCTAATATTTATTCACTTTGTAAGTACTCTTGTAAAGACTACAGTACCACCAAAATGAACACTCATCTTCCCTTCTTATACTGTTCAACTAATGAAAGTCTTTTCTCAC
>NC_051404.1:17978383-17978713 GCF_015228065.2 Penaeus monodon | reverse complement strand
AACATTCATATATTTCTTTCTGTCTCACGCTGTGGCCTTCTCTGTCCCTTGTCTCAACTTTGACGTTACTGTTTCACTTCATTTCATGGTCCAAGATAAAAAAGAAAGAAGGAAAAAAATGCATCCGAGTAGATTTTTCCTGGAAGGATATTTCCAAAGTTTTAAATCAACCTCCGTAACCGCTAGAAAAGGGTTGTTTTTTATTCAAAGTTGGCAGCTCTGGTCTCTCACTCTCCGTGTCTATTGTCTCAGAGTTAAAATCTTGATGGAAAAAAAGTGAATAAAAAGATATGTGACATTAAAGACTACCTTTTTTATCTCATATATATG
>NC_051404.1:17978174-17978333 GCF_015228065.2 Penaeus monodon | reverse complement strand
ACGTGGATAAAATCATTCGGAACATATAAATCATGTGTACGTGCGTGCGTGTGCGTGTATGTAAGCGCGCATTCTAATGTATATTATTTACATACTCTATTAAACCAGTAAGATTATATGCAGTAGATAAATGCGAGTGACTGATTATACACTGAAAGA
>NC_051404.1:17977450-17978071 GCF_015228065.2 Penaeus monodon | reverse complement strand
GTTCTTCTAATTTTGTTTTGCACGTATATTGAAGTATTGATAGAATCTCTATATATTTTTCAGTATTAATACTGAGAAATGTTAGAGTTTATCATTGAGACACGTTTTCAATTTAAATAATTTTACACAATTACTTTACCTTCCATGATTACTGGATTTTTAATTACTTGGCAGTAAACATTACTTGGCAGTTTCTTTTCTATACACAATGTAATAACCACAGAATACTTTCAACTACAGTATACTACCGCTTTCTCAGAAAATTTCAGATACTTTGTACGATAAGGTTTATTAGATACAATATTCTGTTTGGTGAATTGTGGTACCTTATGCATTCTGCGTTCAAATTCATATAATGATGCTGTATATTCATCTCCTTTACGTTTCATTTTGGCTAGATTGATTTACTACAGAATGACCACAAAAGGTAAATAGGCCTGTTATATCAGCAACGTTGCTATTGACTCCCATCTCTATTTATTAAACTAATCCCCATTTACCTTTCTGCTTAGAGAGCTGCACACAATACAGAGGAAACTACTGAACACGTTATTCTCTACAGGCAGTGGACTTTCTTTGCAAACCCGATTAATTAAACGGAATGAATTCTCTATCTGTGGG
>NC_051404.1:17976846-17977380 GCF_015228065.2 Penaeus monodon | reverse complement strand
CCTCAATGCACAGAGCGACATTTCAGCCTTATAGCCAACTTCAATAACTGACATTCCCCCCACGATATATATGTAAATGAATATACATTTATAATAACCAAAATTCTGAGAAATCTATTCAGTCGCCCTCCTAATAAAATCTGATAAAAGTCTATTCATTAAATTTCGTTTTGAATGCATGGCTGAAGCGAAAAAGAGAGAGAGAAAAAAAAGTCCCTTTTAACTGATCGCAAATTTTATTGTCGTTCTTGTACATAATAATGTTTCATTATATTTTCACATACATATGAGTATGTAAAGAATTACCATCGAGTGTGAATTTTTAAACTGTTTTCTTGATCTCGGTATCTTCGGGGCCTGGAAGCTGAAAGGAGTAACACGAGATCAGGAAAATCGTTCAAGAAAGGAAAGATGCCGGCAGTTGTAAAGTCAAGAGCTTGCAAAAGAGAAGAGCTTGTATTCATTTGAGAATGTCACTTTCTTTTTCATAATTTATTTATCAAGCTTTAACTGGTATGTGTTGGTTGATGAATA
>NC_051404.1:17976394-17976766 GCF_015228065.2 Penaeus monodon | reverse complement strand
AGACTATATTCGTTCGAGCATAGTTACTCTTCCTTGATGTTAAGTCAGTCCGCACTCCTGCTGTGGCCACGGCCCGTGACTGAGCTCTCGAGAAACACCTCTGATAAATTAGTACTTGCTTTACGAATATTTGTGTTGTCTTGCTAAGGCACTTCACGAACATATTCGCCGGGTACATATTTCTATCAATACACGCACAGAGGCGTTTCTCCGTGTTAAATTGAATTAACTTAGTTTTAGGTGTTTTATCATTATGTTTTTACCTGGACACCAGTCATCTGCCTCACGGTCTTCAACGGTCTTCCTTTGTTGCTTTTTTTTATTTAATAATTTTCCTAGTGATTTATCCTTTAAGCGAATATCATTCCAGCC
>NC_051404.1:17975589-17976362 GCF_015228065.2 Penaeus monodon | reverse complement strand
ATCAGATGGGACCTAAGGACAGGGGAAAACCTTATAGTAATCCACTAAATTAGGAATGTCCAAACAAACGTTTTTAAACATAGAGAAAAGTTGTAGGTTAAACTACACAACGAGATACATTGTAATGACTGATGGTAGACTCAAGATGTGTTAATGTAGACGATTCTGTTGTTCCTTACACCTTTAATAAACATTCGGAAAGACGCGAATTACGCTTAATAAATCCCTTTGTTGAAAACAAGAGTTGCATTGCGGTTGGCCTTCAGAAAGTGTGTCATTTGCAGGAAAAAATAGTATGTACATCGCCAGCCATGTCATGTGTTTTGAATCATGTGGGAAATCCTCCTACTGCTAAGGGGTATTAGATGAAATTTGTATTTAAGGCTTTATTTAAACTTGATTTATCTCAGTCGGGGATTTTTTTCTTTCAAATATGCAAAAGGTCAATACACTTACACGGGATCTCATATTGGAGAATATAAATGACTCTTGGAAATGTAAAAGATTCAAGGACAGATGAAAGGCCAGAATTTTCGAAAACCTTGACTTACAGCTGAATAAACAGCACTTGCCTTTTTTTGAAATCAACTTTCCTGGCTCCACGGTTCCCCTCTGTGCTTTAAAACTCTCTAAAGCAATTGAGATTAAAGAGGTTATCGAACAAAGTTATACTCAGAGGCCGTGCTTTAGTTAACCGCTTTTCTTCTATAAAGAAAAAACGGATAAAATGGGAACAGTAACGAAAATGTTAAAATTGTCTTGAAATAATGATT
>NC_051404.1:17975072-17975394 GCF_015228065.2 Penaeus monodon | reverse complement strand
AACCCCAGAGTGACATATCCGTCAGGAAACGATAAATCAAACAAGCGCACAAGTGGCATATTGTTCACACTGTTTGACAAATTTCCGACAGACCCAAAAGCCTGATATGAACACGAACTCGAGAACAACAAACAGGTATTTAACATACTACCACAGTCCCACTGATTCAGCATGTCTAAAGTTTCGACATTTCGATCGATACGTGTACAGTCATGCTTCATACACGTATCAAACATGTTTCGAAATCGTCTCGAACAACCAATTAACGTGTTCTTTATTGTTTACCTCTTTGTGGCTCTCATTCACGTTGTAGACATTAATA
>NC_051404.1:17974622-17974862 GCF_015228065.2 Penaeus monodon | reverse complement strand
ACCAAATATCGAAGAAACTACTTGAGCAAGAATCACTTATCTGAACTTATATACCCACTCTTATTTTATTTGATTGATTGATTTTTTTTTTCCTATGGAGATAAAAAAAAAGTACGTGGTGAAATCCCTTTCATCACTACTCATCTCATCCGAAAAATCGAACATGGAAGTGACAAAGATTTTAAAGTGGTCCTTTTCCTTTTACCAGCCATGCACCTTCAATTATGCACTTTAAATGCT
>NC_051404.1:17973815-17974361 GCF_015228065.2 Penaeus monodon | reverse complement strand
GTATACATCAGCGACGAAATCTATTCCAAGAGAGAGCTGTGTGACTGCTGGTTGCGATAGCGCTTATCACATTATCCTTGACACTTGTGATGCATAAAGGGAATGGATTTCAGAATCGAGATGGTGACGTTACAGATTTCCGTGACTCTGGGAAATCATTTTAGAAAGGTGTCTACATTTTTCATTTTTCCATTACTATCAGTTTGTTGACGATATTTGTGTAGTTCTTTCCCCATATCTGTTTGATTGTAAGTATTGTATACATAAGCATTTATGTGTTAGTAGGTATATGTATGTAGGTGATGTCGATTTTTTCATTGTTATGTAAACGCGCGTGACACCATGTTTGCAAAGCAATATTGTCTGCTATCCAGTATAACACATTGTTCATGTGAGTAACTGATGAACATTTCAGACATGTTTCGCCCAATTTTAAGAGAAGTAGGTTTCATATATTGCCAGGAAATGACGAACCATAAAAAATGACAATTGACATTTCTCACAAAGGCGTTTAGCAATCCTAAAAGGATATTTGGCAAGGATGCT
>NC_051404.1:17973060-17973414 GCF_015228065.2 Penaeus monodon | reverse complement strand
TCTTAACCTGTTCCCTAACTTTGTTTAATCACATTTACATGTAAAGCGGCCGGATGCTGAGATAAAGAATAAATTGTTACTGCATAATCAGATTTGATATTTAAGTTATTATAGCCTTACTTTGATGGAAGTCTCGTTTTGAAGTGAATACTATTGTCATTTACAATGTGTGTTTCTGGTAAATCATAGAAATGTTTAGTACTTAAAGCTTCTTAATCAGTGTAAAGGATAATAAAATTCTAGTGCATTTCTATACTGAAAGATATGTGCTAATAACATGATATTGGATGTACAGGGCATTCCTTGATAGGAGAGCTTACTCGAAAGAGAATTATCAGTCTTCAGGACAACGGC
>NC_051404.1:17972723-17972949 GCF_015228065.2 Penaeus monodon | reverse complement strand
TCATTCCCATCAACAAACAATAGACGTATGTATTTTACTTGACTCATACTGATTCTTTCGCAATCCAGAGATGAATTCAGAAGGAAATTTACTATCAAAGAGTAGATCCTCCTTTCCCCCTGTTTTAGCCAAACAGTCCTCTGATATCCAAACGTTAAACCATGGAAAAGTTTTTATCAATTATATGTCTGGTTAAATGGAATATCTGTTAGGTTTTGGTTAGATC
>NC_051404.1:17969761-17970353 GCF_015228065.2 Penaeus monodon | reverse complement strand
ATACACACACATGTGTGTAATATATGCGTATTTACGTATTTACAAATGCATATAGATCCGCATAATGAAGTATGTCTGCACAAACGCTGTAATATATGTATTTCAAAATATGGTGCTCCAATTGTAACCGACTAAAATCCTTAGTAAATTATATTAATAAATTAAACTAATTCCGCATTTAACACCAACACGCGTGGGCAATAACTTTACGATCATCAGTTTATGGGAGATATTCGGAAAAATCATATATATTTTTTCATATTATTGTTATGGAATAATATTAGCGTATGATCAGTAATTGCCTTTATTTTTTATTAACAGGTATGCCATTAGAGCTTTTACATTCTGCTATTAATCAGAATTGTTATCGTAATTAACGTTAACATGGCCTCATTAACGAAAAGCAAGATTCCTTGTTGCAATAGGACTATCAAATCTCGAAAATCCAAACTCAGCAATCCTTTGCAACTTTGCTTACTTGATGAGAGTAAAGATATATAAATAATCTTCGTTTCCTGTTAAGCCTTTTGAGGATCCCCGCGGAGACACAAAACAGAGGAATCAAGGAATCGTAAGATAAATGTATGTTAAC
>NC_051404.1:17968809-17969082 GCF_015228065.2 Penaeus monodon | reverse complement strand
AAAATATGATTGATCTCCAAATAGTTCGACGAACACAAGGGAAGTCAGATTCAGTAATTAGCAATGGTTATTATTGGTAATTACCTTTGTCTTTTTTTCATGATTCCAGAATCCCTGAACTCATGCCATAATTAGCAGCTTTGAAGAGCTTTTCTGTTGCAGGAAATGAAAGGCAACGTTGAACCATGTCATTCGCATTGAAAGCTCGTTGTACAATTGGCTAAAGCAAACAGATTAGGGATAAGCGGATAATTAGTGATATTTTAGAACTAT
>NC_051404.1:17968469-17968645 GCF_015228065.2 Penaeus monodon | reverse complement strand
TTAATTTTTTTGAATGGTATAAGCCAATGCAGATTTTTATTATATCGAGACAAAGCAGTAGGTAATCATCTTATTAATATCCCTTGATAAGTCATTATATCCCTGCTCTATAATAGATAATTGTAAGGGCTAATTATACTTGCTCTAAAAAACTCCCATATATTGATAAAGTTATC
>NC_051404.1:17965609-17966092 GCF_015228065.2 Penaeus monodon | reverse complement strand
GGGGGGGGGTTCTTACAGAAATTTGCAATATCACTACCAATTCATCCTCCGAAACATTTCAGCGCAAAGGACCAAGTTGCAAAAAAATCAACCTGCAAAATGATATCTCTGCGACTTTGCCTGAAAAATCAGCATCAGTGCAAAACGGTGGACTGCATATGAGCAACAAATATACATAAAAGTTAGAGCATAACAAGAATAGGACTGAAGAAGCAATTTATCATACATTGAAAATCATAACTGCACTGAAATGCACATGATTATTATATTCATTTATAAGTCAGTCAGACTTATTAACATCGAAATGATCAAGTAAGAATGTACATTTAGTCCTGATTTATTTAAATCAATTTATATATTGTATACGGCAGGTCTCGGAGGAACAGTTAGTAACACGTGGATCTAAATGACGACAATTTACTCTTTCTTTATGGTTCTCATCATGAGCCAAGTACTTTTCTGTGTGTAGGAGCGAGGGAGAAG
>NC_051404.1:17965249-17965329 GCF_015228065.2 Penaeus monodon | reverse complement strand
TCATATTTCCTAAAGGCATTTCTGCTTCACAAATACATAAGCATGTAGGAAAGGTTTACTCCCACGTTGTGCATGACTAC
>NC_051404.1:17964945-17965212 GCF_015228065.2 Penaeus monodon | reverse complement strand
TCCAATAATTTCGTGAAAATATGATGTAATATATAAATTATCGTTCATATTACAGTAATGAGCCTTTATTATAATTATTTCTGGAAACGGATGCGTCTAAAACAAACAAAAAAAATGTTGGAGCATTACATGTGTGAGAAACGACATCGCCACAAAAGTAGATAGAATTTATAATAATCCTGCAAAATGCATTAATTGCCACAACAGAATAAATATGTAATCCGAGTTTACACGTGTCCCATAATATTGCTCGGAAATGAATGCATA
>NC_051404.1:17964443-17964685 GCF_015228065.2 Penaeus monodon | reverse complement strand
TATGCCAACTTGCATCTCTATCAATTGATCCTCTATTTTAACTTCTACATTAGTCTGCATTCAGATACATTAACACACCTATAAATACGCAAGGAGGGTTTGTGCGTCGCAGTAGTCGCAGAAAATCAAATATCTGCCCTGCCATTCAAATATCGAGATTGCAAGATTGCACCCCCGCTCTTGCCTTTGTCGCGAAGGGAGTACACTCTCAAATGTGAAGTCACAGCGCGTCGCACTCGTCT
>NC_051404.1:17963802-17964052 GCF_015228065.2 Penaeus monodon | reverse complement strand
CCAATCATCAAAATAACTCAGTCATTGCCCCAGGAGTCACGTAGGAAGGACCTGGTCACGTTGTCCTGCGTCGCATTTCGTCCACAGCATAGCCCCCCCCCCGCCCTTCCTCCTCTCCTCCCACTCGCTGAGAGGCCCTCCGTGCTTCCCGAAGGTAATGTGATAGAGGAATCGCCTTCGACGTCTCCAGGAGCTCGGTGAGAAGCGCCTGGAGGAGGTTTCGCTGTAGGAGACGCGGGCGGAGGCGCTG
>NC_051404.1:17963139-17963559 GCF_015228065.2 Penaeus monodon | reverse complement strand
GACGAAGGGGCGGACGTAGCCAAACAGATAACACATAGTTAGGAGAAAGATAAACAAACCTTTCCACCCATCCAACTATAGACGGACAAACGTAAACAAACAACCAAGACGTAGGGCCTTAAAAAAATGGAGACGGGTAGCTTCAACGTCTCCACCACTGCCCCTTTTGCCTTATCCTAGGCCCCCTTACAGACGAGCGGGTATGTAAAGAATATCCTCTGTGTATAACTTCCTTCAATAGTCTCTTTGATCTATATTGCTTCGGAGAGTTTCTAAGCAGGCGGCTGTAACGCGGGATCAAGAAAGTTCGGCCAAGAAAAGGCAAATGCATTCAGTCGTAAAGGCAAGCGTTTTATAGAGAGGAGACTCGCCTTCTCAGAATTATTTCTGGTATTTAGTACGTGTCACTGCATCTTTACA
>NC_051404.1:17962860-17962978 GCF_015228065.2 Penaeus monodon | reverse complement strand
ATGTATGTATGTATGTACATAGCACTTGCCCAGTTTTAAAGCTCACAATCGAAAAGCTTTTTTCACACACAATAAGGTATTAGTGAATAATCAGTCATTATAGGCATGTTGATAAAAA
>NC_051404.1:17962398-17962822 GCF_015228065.2 Penaeus monodon | reverse complement strand
ATAATCAAATCCGAAATAGCTACGAATTAGATTATAAATCTCTGTCTATCATTTCTTGCCTTCTGATTATTTCTTGTCTCTTTTAATGACAATCAGTATCTGTAATTTCTTTTCAAGATCTCTACTTCAGAGACAACTGAATGAGAATGCTGTTTGGATTTAACTTAGCTGGTTCATTTTAGCATAAATGGTTTATTTTAGCATAACTGGTTCATTTTAACATAATTGGTTCGTCTTCACTTAAATGGGTCATTTTAACGTAACTGCTTCATTTTAACACAAGTGGTTCATTTTAACATACCTGGTTCATTTTCACATAACTGGTTTATTTTAGTATAACTGGTTCCTTTTAACATAACTGGTTTATTTTAACATAAATGGTTCATTTAATCGTTAGTATGCCCAAAGTAACACTTGTAGATGA
>NC_051404.1:17961937-17962339 GCF_015228065.2 Penaeus monodon | reverse complement strand
TTGCAATAATACCCACAAACATTGCAGGCCACACACAGACACACACACCAGCACAGTCTACATAATCCCTCACTGACACAGCCGCTCCCATACAAACTCCCCCACAACACACCCAGTAAACCCACGAATGATATTTCATTGAGACAAATACGTATTAAAGTGTTGGTTCTGTTTGGCAAAGTTTCGACAGATTGAAACCCGATGCCACTAGCGATGGAGGACGATCGACATCAGCATTTGTCACAGTCCGTTGGTTAAGCACTGCCACAGTCGAGGAAACTGGGCTTGCTGTAGATACGATTTATGGACTGAACGTACTGTTGTTTTCAAAGGTAAGGTTTAAGCATACAGACTAATGAAAAGGGTGTTTTTATACTCTATTTGGTATGGAGGTGTTAAACT
>NC_051404.1:17960355-17960542 GCF_015228065.2 Penaeus monodon | reverse complement strand
AGACTCTTCATGTCACTCGGTCCCGGACAAGTTTCCCGCCAGAGGGAGCTCCTATCCCCTTCGTGAATCCGAAATTGGCCCTTTAATCCACTCGGCTGCCGGGGGAGGATACCAAATGCGCTTCGGAAAAAGGTAATTATGTACCATGGTGTATGCTTATTGGGAAGAGGGTGGATGTGTGGGTGCT
>NC_051404.1:17959891-17960265 GCF_015228065.2 Penaeus monodon | reverse complement strand
AGGATAATGATAATAAAAGTTCTGCATTAATCAGCTGATCTTATAGACGACCTGATATTTCCAATACAGATCCTGACAAAAAAAAGGAGAGGAAAATTGAAAAAAAAGAGAAACAAAAACAATATTGTGCATTGGAACGAAAATATCACTAAAAGATAATCACAAATAAAAAAGACATTTTGACAGAATCTTGGGAGAGAGGAACAAAAAGTGAACAAGAAAAGATACAGCATTATCTGTTACAGTTGCAAAATACTCCACAGCTGAATTTCGAATAGCATGCTCCTTATGTGTGGGAAGATTTAATGAAATTATGTTACCATTACCAATTTATCATGAAGGCAATTCTTCGAAGAGTCAGTATTCATTCAGTG
>NC_051404.1:17959132-17959564 GCF_015228065.2 Penaeus monodon | reverse complement strand
TTTTCACTCCGTAGAGCTTCCCCTGAGACCAGCTTTCCCGATCTCATGTCACAACCTTCACCTCAAACCCTCGCTGAATCAATGCACATCAAAGCCAACTGAGGCATGTTACACACAATGGATATTCTTCACGTAGCTTCTCGTCCGTGAAGCAAACAGAAAAGAGGCCAACAGGTCAGTCACTGAGATGTTAAACCCGATTTTTTTTTTTTTCAAAACCAGGAACTTTGTGATGTTCAAAGAGCAAGGATGCTAGAGCTTTTTGCTTCGTTTTTTTGAAGTTGGGAAGCTCCAAATGTTCAAAGTGCACGCAGGAGGAAAAGCTCACTCAGTGTTAATGAGCCAACAGAATTTTCTTTTGAATGCATTGTCACTCGTCCAAGTTTCCTTTCAGTTGTGGAGTTTCGAATTTCCATTTATTTCGATATTTCT
>NC_051404.1:17957506-17957699 GCF_015228065.2 Penaeus monodon | reverse complement strand
GATAGCACTTTTTTTCTTTCTTGTTCAGGTATTTACTACCCACTTACCTCATCTCATTAACACAGTTAATGCTTTTCTTGACAGTTATTAATCGTTATTCATAGTCAGGCACCCGAAATATGAAATATGAAATCTATTGGAAATTTATGATGGAAATATTGGTCCATAAATTACAAGTAGGTAGCTCTCTCAT
>NC_051404.1:17957017-17957187 GCF_015228065.2 Penaeus monodon | reverse complement strand
TTACAGGACTCAAAATTTTGCTAAAGTTTCTAAAGCTATCACAAAACAAGCCTTTTACTGCTGTTAATACGCATTTGAGATACTCATAATAGTCAAACATATTTTTTGCATTACCCATTCCTAAAAGAAACGCCCTAGAGCCATTCCTTTACGAAATACAGTGCTGTTAT
>NC_051404.1:17956903-17956997 GCF_015228065.2 Penaeus monodon | reverse complement strand
TCAGGTGATTTTAATAATTCTTCTCCCTCAGGCACAAGAAGCGGATCAGCAAGTCAAGAGGGAAGCATGTGTAATCTTCAGGCTGGTGTGGCAC
>NC_051404.1:17955770-17955840 GCF_015228065.2 Penaeus monodon | reverse complement strand
TTCTGCTTAAAACTCCTTGAAGCAATGGAGAGCTCTCTCGCTTCCTCTCTCTCTCACACACACGCTCATT
>NC_051404.1:17954100-17954828 GCF_015228065.2 Penaeus monodon | reverse complement strand
ACATAAATGAAAAGGATAACAGAGCAAGTCGTATGCAAGATCTACCAAGAAAATAATCTTATCTCGCTTACCTGTAGAATTACATTACAAACCAAACGAACAGAAGACATTATGTAAATATATAGTAAGAAAGGAGGCTTATCTTTTGTGTACACTCTATATATGCATAACTAATCTAAATAATGAACGGACTTCATGGGAGTTATTGATTAATTTTATTGTTATCCAGTCAGTATGACTAACACTAATGGAAAAAATGCTGACAAATAGATTATTGTCATAACTATTTTAATATTACGAAACGCAGGCTAATACAGGAATATTGTATAAACAAACTAACAAAAAATGTCTTTGGTCTGAGAGATCATTATGGCGAGATGTACCAAAAATGAGAAAAAATAAAGAAAAAAAATCTTTCTACGCATTCTTTTTATTAATAATATCTATCTACATAATAAATAAGATAAAACAAAACTATATTCGTATATTTTGGTGTAGTATAATGTTCTCACAATTTCATACAATGCCAAGCATGGAGGGAATAATTATTTACTCTTTGCTGTTCAAGTGAGTAAGTACTATTTACCTATTTTAATATATAGGTTAGCTTTCATTTTGTCTCATATGTACTATATCTATGTTTCTCTTTTATTTACTGATAATCGAGAGAAATGCAGGATTTTTTCATGGTATTGTAAAGATCCGCTCTCCATTAAGTAAATTGAGGC
>NC_051404.1:17949437-17949563 GCF_015228065.2 Penaeus monodon | reverse complement strand
AAGTGTGCTTTTTTACAAATCAAAATTTTCGTGCACTATCTTCATATGCTTTTAAATTGATATAATGACTTGTTTTCTTTATGTCAGATCCAAGCACTGATCCAATAAACAAAATATGCTGTTATA
>NC_051404.1:17949017-17949184 GCF_015228065.2 Penaeus monodon | reverse complement strand
CTTTTTTTCTTCTTTTATTTTCTGTCTTTGCAGGAGGATTCAGTAAATCGAATAAATGGAAGGATCCTTATTACTTTATTTGTAAATAGAAAAAACGTAATAATTGTAAAAAAGAAAGGCCAAACTGGGGGCAGCCATACTTATAATAAGAACAATTTATCGTTATT
>NC_051404.1:17948456-17948637 GCF_015228065.2 Penaeus monodon | reverse complement strand
CACTAACACCTTGCATGACAATCCACCCCACTTACTGTTGGTCACGTGGCCAGTCCTCGCCGTTTCATAGATATGTCGTCTGTCACATCAGAAAAGTAAATAATGATAGGTAATCAGAACAAAATATGACGTATAAACATATATCTTTATCAAAATTTGAACTAAGTCTATAAGCAAACTG
>NC_051404.1:17947883-17947966 GCF_015228065.2 Penaeus monodon | reverse complement strand
TATAAAGAGTATGAAATATACGATTTCGTGTTTTTTATTCTCTAGATGGTTCCTATTTTTTCAAAATACTCTAGTTCCGGGTG
>NC_051404.1:17946229-17946557 GCF_015228065.2 Penaeus monodon | reverse complement strand
TTAGCATCCACCCGCTAAATCCTTCATCTTCCTCCTCCTTTTCTTAACGCAGCCTTCCTGATCTCCTGCCATAAGCCTAAAAAAGTTCTTCCTGAAGCAATGAAGATCAAAGGCGGCTGAAGCATGTTTATACTCACTGGGTATTCTTTACACAGCCGCTCGCTCGTGAAAGACACGCAGAAAAACACCCAACAGGTCATTGCAGAAGTTGCGGAGGGCAAGGCAAGTTTTTTTTTTTTTTTGCGAATGTTCAAAGGGCAGTGCAAGGAGAAATCTCGGTTAGTGCTAATGAGCTTAAGGTATTTCTTTGAGTTACGTTTATTCACGA
>NC_051404.1:17946042-17946160 GCF_015228065.2 Penaeus monodon | reverse complement strand
CCCAGAATGTTTACTTATGTCGTATTTTTCACATTAAACGTATAATCTATTTCGTCATTCACAGTACATTTATCTCGTTATTTCATTTGAATTTCCCTTTGACATTCTTGGTTAAGTC
>NC_051404.1:17945723-17945887 GCF_015228065.2 Penaeus monodon | reverse complement strand
TGTGAACAAATTTATAATACTGTCGAACTGAGATGTATAATTCCAAAATAATTCAGCCATCTTGTTTTAAAAACAATATATAAACCAAATTAGAATGAGGAGGATTAACAAATAAAACGAAAAAAAGGGAAGAAGAATAAAACACACAAATACATACACATACG
>NC_051404.1:17945403-17945475 GCF_015228065.2 Penaeus monodon | reverse complement strand
ACACATGCATCCATCCATCAGTAAACAAGCAATATATTTCGTAATTATTTGCAATCTTTATCCACAATCACA
>NC_051404.1:17944079-17944162 GCF_015228065.2 Penaeus monodon | reverse complement strand
AAGTCGAACCTAAGGCCTCTTCGGCAATGCCAAACCAACTGTTAACGTTAACGAAAACTCTTAACAGTTCAGTTTAGGTTTTG
>NC_051404.1:17943851-17944002 GCF_015228065.2 Penaeus monodon | reverse complement strand
CCATCCTAGGCAGACATCAGCTAGAATGCATATTCTTAACTCCCACTACACCATTTGTTATAAGTTAAAATTGTTAATCGACAGAATTTATACATTATTTTACAATCATTCTCTATAGAAAGTCTGTAGAGATATGCCACGAAGATGTCAG
>NC_051404.1:17942882-17943224 GCF_015228065.2 Penaeus monodon | reverse complement strand
TAAAAAACGTAAAATGCACAGTGTTTGTTCATTCGTATATTCTTTCCCAAATATCATTGAAAGCAATCAAGTTAAATATTGAGAGAATTATCCGAAAATGGCTCGTAGAAGTGTATAATATATTTATAAGCTTGATGTGCCCTACGCTTCAACATTATTGACTGAGATAATATTATGCTAATGCGCTGACAATACAGAACAATTAATCATTCACATGAAAACAATTAGATCATCATTCCTTGCATGTACATGTACAGACAGAGAAGTTATCAGTTGCTGTTAATTTTACTTTAATACTGTTTCCATAATGACTGCTTGTGTGTGTTGTGAGACCCCCAGGCC
>NC_051404.1:17941332-17941800 GCF_015228065.2 Penaeus monodon | reverse complement strand
CTCCCCACATAAACTGGCAATGGTTATGGACTTTTATGTACTCATACTTTGTTTTTCTCACTTCATATGTGCAAAATTTGTGATAGGCAGAGAACTGCCACATGAAACATCTTCATTTTGTAGAAGGCTCAAGCTTATGGGTTCCCAGTTCAGAAACTAAAGTATTAAGAAATACACAGCACAACCCACAGCCCAGGATCATCTTGGGCTCCAGAGGTGCTTATTAATCCATAGTCACCAGAACCCATCACCACTGACACCCAAGAAACTTATGGAGAAGATTATTTGAAGGGATACCAGCCACCTTTGAAGTTGTGGCTGGTAGTACTCAAAAAAGAGATAAATACAGTTCCTACCACTATCATTTGGAAAACTAAATGAGAGCTACATTATGAAATAGTTAAGATTATATTGAATTTCTTTTAATTTGTTAATCTTTTTTTAACAATTTGCATCAGACAAGCAAGA
>NC_051404.1:17940524-17940692 GCF_015228065.2 Penaeus monodon | reverse complement strand
TAAATAGCCTTTTATTTTAAAAAACCTACATTTATTCTACAGTACTGTATGAAATGTAAATCCTGTCATAACATGTGATGATACTCTCTTTCAGTGGACCAGAAAAAGCTTTGGACAGATATGAAGTTGATCACATTAGTGAAAGAAAAATATTCACCTTTGACCGGG
>NC_051404.1:17940142-17940433 GCF_015228065.2 Penaeus monodon | reverse complement strand
GAGAGAGAGAGAGACTCTTTACGTGAAATTGTAAGTGGTGAATAATCTTTCTGTTTCTGTTATAAAGGAATATGAAACGTTTCATGACAGATAATCATTTAAATACTCATTCATATTTACTACTACGACAAGAATGGAAACAAATGAAACATATTGTGAAATGCATGATTGCTATGTAAGAACAAATGTAAGCTTTGTGATTATATAACGTTGGAACAAGGATTCATTCGATCATTATTCTTCATTTCTGTTCTTATTACATGCATATTTATTACATACATTTCTCACAAG
>NC_051404.1:17939740-17940092 GCF_015228065.2 Penaeus monodon | reverse complement strand
TTATGGTAGATGAATAAGTAGCCACAGGATTAATGATTTTTCATCTATAATTTCTTTGCCAGTAATTTTTCTTTCTTTCTTTCTTCTGGAATCACAATTACTAGACTTTTACTGTAAATTTATAATACCGCCTGTTTTCAGTTAACTCTTTTATTTTCTTGGGATTTGCACATCTGTGTTTTTTGCATTATTGGAAACATCTCTTTTTTTCTGCAACAGCTAATTAATTACGCATGAAATGAATATATATGAAAAGAGAGTCATAAGTTTATTATGTAATTGCAAATAGCTGAATGAGTAAGATAAAGATATCTATTTGGTTTTGCTCGTTAGTTGTCTTACTGCTGAGTAA
>NC_051404.1:17938775-17939711 GCF_015228065.2 Penaeus monodon | reverse complement strand
CATGGCTCTGCATTGATATCAAAATTACTGTATTATAACCATATGTCAAAGGCAGAGGTTATATTTATAATACTAAATATTCTTTATTCAAGGTACACAAGTATAGTGATTTATATGTAGAGGTCTATTCTCTTTTCATTATTATTATCATTTTTTAAAATTACACTGATGTTATGCTAATTAAAGATTATCCTTTGTTTTCACATGCCAGATATTAGTCAACCAGACTGGAGCAAAGTGGCGACATCTAAAGCATGCCTACTCAAAATATGAAGATAAGAAGACTGGCAGAGCAAGAATAAGACTTTTGGCTTCTTTCCTGCGTGAGAGGCCAATCATAAACCCCCTGGTTGTTGAAGAAGGGATCCAAGACACAGGAGAAAGAAATCAGTTGACTGTTACCAGTGCACCTGTGAGTTCCCGTTGCCTCGCCTTCTCAGACACTCCCTGCTGTCATAGTTACAGTGACTGAGCCACCAACCGAGCCACATGTAACAAAAGCAGTTTCAGAGCTTGTCGTCACAACTGTTATAGATATACCACAACCTCCTTCCCACTACCTACCAGGACTCGCAAAATATTAAGACCACCAGCAGGAAGAGAGATGTTTATCGAAATTTAACAAGTGCACAAGGAGTTGTTTGCTCATAAGGATTTTTTGGGACTACAAGGGAGAAATGGAGATTAGCGAGAGAGAACATAAATTACGGAACAAAATTAATGAAGAACTGAAATTTGAGACCACTAAACAAGAGGGAAGAAAAAAAAGATAATAAGTAGTTACCATGTGTTAAGGTACCCTCCATTTTTTTTTTTTTTATCAGTAATACTAATTTTTTTTTATCCAGTTGTTTTAAAGAGAATTTTTGTGTGTGCGTTTTTTTTTTTTTAGTTAGTTAGTTAGTGGTTGTACCTAGTAGTTTTAAAGAAAAACAT
>NC_051404.1:17935862-17938743 GCF_015228065.2 Penaeus monodon | reverse complement strand
TGTAAGGTGGTTAGTGTCTGTAATGTTTAAGAAAGTTAAGAAATATATTTGTTTTGAAAACAGTTTATCTTTAACTTAATAAAAAAAATCATCCTATGAAACAGTGGTTATGCAAAATGAAAATAGCCTTTTTTAAAAGAATATATATATACTTCTAAAAGTATCTAAAAATTATAATACACCTTGTAGAACTCCATAAAGACAGAAGATAGAAGATATAGATATATAGATATAGAAGATATATAAACATAGAAGATATAAATAAATACTTAAGCTACTATTAAAAATATTTATTGCCATGATAGAATTCCTTAAAGGTAGAAACACAAAACATTAGGTATCATGCAATAACGAATATAATATTTACTAGTTTATACAATGCTAGTGTCGTTAAGGAGTCAATTGGTAGGACTAGCTGTTTAATTGTTTACCCAATTTCTTTGATTTTGTGCAAAATATTACTGGTCTTTTTATAGAAAGAAATTCTGTGCCAAGGATGTTCATATAATCCACAGTTGGCTCAACCCTGGGAGTAGGCGTCTGTATACTTTGCTTCAGAAGTATGTAAAACTTATAAATGCCATGAATGACTTGCTATTTCATTCACAGGACAGAGTGGATCATCGATTGTGTGAACATTATTATTAATATATTCGTATATTCATCAAGAATGCAAAAGTAAAAAAAATATAGTTTATGAAAATTAAAGGAATGGGGTCAACAGGTACTGCCAGATAAGGTAATTGAGTTCTTGAAGTTCTGAAACCATCTACCAGTATCCAGATCATTAAAACATATGCAAGCCCTTCCAGCATTAATGTGTTAAATGGAATTGATGACAATTTATTCCTCACTGACACTAATTATAAGGCTTTGGACCTGTTGCTTAATTAACCAAGTGATGCTGTCAACTGCATCCTCTTTGTTTCACAAATAATATTTTGGTCCCTGCTGGGGAAGAAAGTATAGTCTGCAGCTTGTATAACTGGAATTGATTCTCTTCCTGTCGTAGCATGATTTCTTCATGCGTAAAATTTAAAAATTATATTATGAAGTGCACACGCTCATCATCATCTATATATTCTAGTCTGCTAAACCGTCCTTTCAATAAAGCAAAGGAGTTCCCAATCACAGCTCTTGCCCCTGACAATTTTTTTTTATTGAATGTCATTTGAGTAGCCGAGAGGTTACCTGTATCTCTGAACGGGACCATTATGTGCGTGTTCAATGCAAAGGCTGAGTCACCAGTAATGTGAAGGGTTTCTGTAGGAACCACGGTCATTTCCCATTTAATAACGCAACATTGTTGATTTGAAGACTCTGCCGTCATGAACTGAACCAGGAAATCATGCTTGAATATATGAAAGTTTTTTATCAATTTTACAAACAGCCATTAAAATCACACTATACTTCATAGTTCTATCAAGAAAGTCACCCTGTGCATTTTCTGGAGCTTTAATATTATTATGACACACATCAGTAGCCCCAATCACTCCTGTAAAACCTGATATATTATGGAATTCTTTCTATATCAATTTCTGCCTGCGTTGGCCATATGATATATTCCCTGCTACCTATGTACAATACTTCTATAATTCTCCGAACACAGTCAAATGTGACGGAAATAGTTTGAAACAGTTTTGACACTTCTCTGTATGATAAAGTGCTTTCTAAATATCAGAGGGTTACAAGCGGCTTAAATCTCCTTCACGATGCAGTTAAATGAAGCTTTAGTTACTTGGAGTGTTTGAGAGTGTCCTACTCGCTTTTTTCGTCAAGTACCTTGGCAAAACCTTCCTGGCGATAGTGTTCCTCCCTGTTTTTTTCTATGATTGAACAACTAGACATACAAATTAAGTAATAGAGATAATATCACTGTTATTGAATAGGAAGTAATTGATGCTAACTCAGCTCCGGCTTAAAAAGATATGAAATTCCTATTTTTAGATTTTGGAACTTCTTCATTATTAAGTACAGTATCAATATTAATGTCCCTAGTATTTACACTTCAAGAAAGCAATTGGAAGAAAGAGTGGTTCCTTACAAACAATAATTAGAAAGACAATATTAAAGAAAAAATTGAATCAATCAATTTAGCTACAGGCCTCCACCATATATATTCTGGCAAAATTGAGCTTATGGGTCTCTTGTAACAATGTGTCAAATAAGGGAATAATGTAACTGTCTACACTGTAAAGATGTGCATGGAGGAGATTTCTCGTTTTTGCCGGAGCACAGAAAGACATGGTAGCCTCTCTTCAAAATTGCTGCCAGTCACAAGCTGTTAGCCAATGGACCTTTAGGACTCTGGTAAAGGCCAGCAAACTTTCATCATGTATATTCTCACAAAACAGAGTTAGTAAACCTTTTTTTATAATTTCAAAATAAACATCTTCAAGTGATCATGCCAGGATTTATGCAGTGACTTTTAAAAAATCTTTGCTGAAGCACTGAAAAGAATGTAGGCTATGCACTTTATAGGGCTTCCATTTGTCTCAGAAATATTATTTACATATCTGTTGAGAAATTTTGGTGAGGCTTATGAGAAATTTCCCATTCTAAAACTTATCTAGCCTTTCCACAACACAGACTACTGTATAGTTTCAAGGCACTTTTGCTCAAATATAATGATTTAACTCAGAAAATAATAAACATGTAGAAATTATGTAATTACTTATATTCGCTGGCCCAAGCAATCATGTCCAAGACTCCAGCAACTGGTATTGCAAATTCCTCAACATGTGTGCATCCATCTGCATTGTCTTCATAGTCTTCAGAGGTTGCAAATAATGCTTCTTTGTTGCCGAGGAATTTTTTTTCCATTTTCAAAGTGCTCGCAAGTGCTCATAAAGTTGTTGTTCACATTCTCGATGGTTTATTT
>NC_051404.1:17935679-17935799 GCF_015228065.2 Penaeus monodon | reverse complement strand
GGCTGGCAGTGGTACCATTATCCAATCAGAATTTAGACTAACAGGGACGTCATCATCTCCCGACCAGGCTCTGAGCTCTGTTCTTTAACGTTAAGGGTTTGGTTTGACGTCGAAGAGGCC
>NC_051404.1:17935150-17935443 GCF_015228065.2 Penaeus monodon | reverse complement strand
ACTGGTACACGGATTCGTAAGCTGGTTAAAAGTACAGCAAATCATCAGCTATTCACTTTACTATAAAGTAGTATCCTTTTTTAGAAATTATATTACAGTTCAGGTTTTCGTACCACTGCGAATTTTACTTTGTATCTAAAGGGAATGTTTAAGACTTAAGGATGTACCTTGGCCCCGGCTGGAACTAACGTTACTAGTCAGTGTGGATGGACTGTTTGCCATTTTATGAACTTTTCCAATATTCTGGTTATTATAAATATATTACAAGTCAGAACTTATTTTAAAATCTTTTT
>NC_051404.1:17934844-17935032 GCF_015228065.2 Penaeus monodon | reverse complement strand
GGTTGATGATTTTCCTCCAATGAACGGGATGGTGGTCGTGGTCTTTCTCCGTTTAATTGTGTTGTTACATAGTTTATTCTTTAATGGTTCATTATAAACAAGTATATTTTTATTTTTCAATGCTAATCCAGAATACCTACTTCAGTATGTTTACACATTTTTAATTATAAACACTAATAGATCTACAT
>NC_051404.1:17934466-17934806 GCF_015228065.2 Penaeus monodon | reverse complement strand
GTCTGTTTGAATATTTACGTCTGTCGTGTTTTTTTTCACATTAAATGTCTAATTTACATTGTTATTCAATGCTGTTCATGGGCCATTTATTTCGTTATAGGAGCTCAAAACTTATGGAATATATCCTAAATAATTACTAGAATAAAATCTCAATACGAGTATTTACGTTCTTACAAAATAAAGTGCTGTTATTTGAACGTTCACAAAACTCTATATACTTTTTCTCGGGCGCTACTGTTGGGATTTCTTGATCCACTTTCCCTTGGGTGCTGTAAGGCGGATCAGCTGATCTAGCGAGAGGAACTTATAATGCCAAGGATGCTGTGGATCTTACCACTGA
>NC_051404.1:17933847-17934030 GCF_015228065.2 Penaeus monodon | reverse complement strand
AGTGCATACAAATACAGTTTATGCAATATTCTTTGGTTTCTTTCAGCCATTATTATTTTTTTTTACTTAATGCTGTAGCTTAATTGTCATTCCACTTCATGCTATGGAATTGAAACATTGACTGATATTTGCTAATTTTTTCTGTTGACATGGCCTTTATCCATACGTGCTTTTATCTTGTGG
>NC_051404.1:17933239-17933377 GCF_015228065.2 Penaeus monodon | reverse complement strand
GAAAAAGTCAACAAATGTGTTAAATGACTGAATTTTGATTCTTTTGATTTGAGTGTTATTTCTGGTCCATTTTAGATAGATATGCCTAGGTTAAGAGGGGGGGAGGGGAGAAGAATGCGGGTGTTTTGGGCCAAAGTC
>NC_051404.1:17933066-17933195 GCF_015228065.2 Penaeus monodon | reverse complement strand
ACTCTTAATGTTTTCAGCGGAATATTAGTGTATACTGTATGGGATTCGCCCCATTGTCTCGATCAGATCTTGTTTGTTTTTTGTTTTGTTTTTCATATTCAAGTCTCTCTCTCTTACCATGGTTTTCTT
>NC_051404.1:17932414-17932778 GCF_015228065.2 Penaeus monodon | reverse complement strand
GCACGTGGAAAGAATTTGAGAAACTCCAATCTTTGCAGTGCATTGTTATTTTTTTGTTGTATAGATATTACATTTTGTAAACTGAAAAGCAATATTGAAAACAATATTGCATGGATGAATTCTATTGTGGAGTGCAAACTTTCTCAATTATTCATTGCCTAAAATCATGACTATAACCCTTTTTATTTATGTATGTACATTCTGGTAAATTTTGACACTGGGTAAACAGGAAATGAAAAAAAAAGCTGTTGGTGTTATTGCGGTTTATTTAGATTTTGAAATTTAGATGCAGCATCAAAATTTCCTTTCATCTACCAACTGTTTTTCCTTAGTTTTGTTCCAGTAATTTATAAACTAGGAAAAA
>NC_051404.1:17931339-17932099 GCF_015228065.2 Penaeus monodon | reverse complement strand
CCACTCATACACGTATCATACAAATGCTTTGTACTTCCCGTACTTTGAATCTTTTCTTCGTATTGAGTGATAACCTGGTAAAACAATTCAGCACGTACTGAAGGTATTCAGGTCACGTTGCGGAAGATGCCATGTTCTCGCGCCTTCATTGAGAATTGGAAGTGTGATCGTTAAGGTGTGTAACTTTTTTACATCTTCGAGGCAATCATCTAGGCCCTGTTTTTTTGCAAGAGCGTATGTACACGAAGCTTTCATTGCACTTGATGTTATGAGGTGTGGTTCTATTTACTGATTCCTTTCTGATTTATGTTACCAACCAATACGATCTTACATTAGATTAAGATTAAGTTTCATTACCAACCAATGCAGTTTTACATTAGGTCATAATTAAGATTAAGATTTTTATTCACCCTTCATAATTACCAACCTGTTCCTCATTCTATAAATGCACAGGAATGGATACTTCAAAGTAAAAGTTATATGCGAAGAAGAAAAAAAACATTTGTAGTAATCTAAATAAATACTAATAAAAGTTTGTCGGTATGTCGCTGGACTGAAACAAATCCGCTTTAATGAACATAGCAAGCAAAGTAAGAGCACTCTTCTACCTGTCACATAACCCGTGTATTATGTTCAAAGGTGTAATGCACGATGGAGAGGCACAAGGACCCCACGTGGACAGCTTTGGCAACAGTGTCAGAGCACCAAAGGATAGTCTGACAAGAATAAGTGAATTAATATGTAGATACCTTAAAAAGAA
>NC_051404.1:17930735-17931161 GCF_015228065.2 Penaeus monodon | reverse complement strand
CAACTCAATTCCCCTCCCATTAAGTAACCCTTTCAATTTGATAGAACATTAATTATGTGAATTATTATTATATACACAGATGACTTATATTAGCATATTAGGAGTCTACTATCCATGACAAGGTAAGACATTTCATTCAGGTCTTTTCAGTAATAGATTTGAACCCAAAACCAGGAGTCATAGAAAAATAGCTTTCAGTTCACGAAACAGCAGGAAGCCTCAACAACTGGCTCGCTAACACTCCATGAAACTTCAATGAGTGAATACCCAGCTGTGTTGCATGCAATTGACTTTGTAGCACTAGTACAATCACCTTTATATTAACCAACGCTGCATTCACTTTTCTTCATTATATCTTCTACCCCGATGGTCTTCAAAGGGTGGACTGCTGGACAGCAAGACAGTTATTAACTTATTGCGTGACTG
>NC_051404.1:17930382-17930685 GCF_015228065.2 Penaeus monodon | reverse complement strand
ACTTTTTTTTTTGGGGGGGGCAACCAAATTAAAAACAATCAGGGTAATAACTTAACAAATTAGTATTATCAGCACTTGTAATGGGCCACTCTCAAAATGAATAAATTATACATGCTGATACACCTTAGCAATAGTATCGGATATAATACACATCCTGTATTTCAAATATGTATGAAAAGCCCTTTGTATCAAATCAAACTAAGTGATACCTATTGAAGTTGTTTTTCTTTCTTTCACACCTTCATACCTCAACTTCTGTTCAACTTCACAGGAATATAGAGGTATATATTATATGTATGAGTC
>NC_051404.1:17929672-17929763 GCF_015228065.2 Penaeus monodon | reverse complement strand
CCCATAAATTTATCACAGCGACACTCGTATAAATATTTGCTCTGTAGTATTACAGTATTAAGTGGGAAATTTTCTTTCACAGAAACGTAAA
>NC_051404.1:17929021-17929486 GCF_015228065.2 Penaeus monodon | reverse complement strand
GTTTTGTGAAACACGAGTTAATTTATTTATCTTATACAATGGTAGACATTAGTTACACTTTCATTCGTTTTTAGGAAAGGAAAACGTTAGTAATACCAACGAGACACAAAGTGACAAAAAAGTGAAATGTCAAAATGAATAAAAGAAAAAGAAAAGTGAAAAACCGTGGGCTGCCAGCGATGCATGATGGTGATTGCCTGCTCAATATTTCACCAACCTTTGAATGTCGATGAGGCTCTGTATACTGTGAAAGGCGCTGCCAGTAGTTCTTTTCAACTATTTGCCGCCGGTGTGCGTTGGCGAATGACGTAACACGCTACCTTCTGTGCCCTGGTCCCTGGTGTGGTCTGGTGTAATACCAGCCACACACACGTGAACCTCTTTGTGGGATAATTAACATCGCAATTGCTGAGACGGACGTTAACTCTGACATAATTGCTGAGGTAATAGTCTTGGTTTCGTAAT
>NC_051404.1:17928036-17928310 GCF_015228065.2 Penaeus monodon | reverse complement strand
AATTATGTCAGAGTTAACGTCCGTCTCAGCAATTGCGATGTTAATTATCCCACAAAGAGGTTCACGTGTGTGTGGCTGGTATTACACCAGACCACACCAGGGACCAGGGCACAGAAGGTAGCGTGTTACGTCATTCGCCAACGCACACCGGCGGCAAATAGTTGAAAAGAACTACTGGCAGCGCCTTTCACAGTATACAGAGCCTCATCGACATTCAAAGGTTGGTGAAATATTGAGCAGGCAATCACCATCATGCATCGCTGGCAGCCCACGG
>NC_051404.1:17927873-17927989 GCF_015228065.2 Penaeus monodon | reverse complement strand
TGTCACTTTGTGTCTCGTTGGTATTACTAACGTTTTCTTTTCCTAAAAACGAATGAAAGTGTAACTAATGTCTACCATTGTATAAGATAAATAAATTAACTCGTGTTTCACAAAAC
>NC_051404.1:17927594-17927687 GCF_015228065.2 Penaeus monodon | reverse complement strand
TTTCCTTTCTGTGAAAGAAAATTTCCCACGTAATACTGTAGTACTACAGAGCAAATATTTATACGAGTGTCGCTGTGAAAAAATTTATGGGAC
>NC_051404.1:17926833-17927136 GCF_015228065.2 Penaeus monodon | reverse complement strand
GACTCATACATATAATATATACCTCTATATTCCTGTGAAGTTGAACAGAAGTTGAGGTATGAAGGTGTGAAAGAAAGAAAACAACTTCAATAGGTATCACTTAGTTTGATTTGATACAAAGGGCTTTTCATACATATTTGAAATACAGGATGTGTATTATATCCGATACTATTGCTAAGGTGTATCAGCATGTATAATTTATTCATTTTGAGAGTGGCCCATTACAAGTGCTGATAATACTAATTTGTTAAGTTATTACCCTGATTGTTTTTAATTTGGTTGCCCCCCCCAAAAAAAAAAGTC
>NC_051404.1:17926360-17926784 GCF_015228065.2 Penaeus monodon | reverse complement strand
CAGTCACGCAATAAGTTAATAACTGTCTTGCTGTCCAGCAGTCCACCCTTTGAAGACCATCGGGGTAGAAGATATAATGAAGAAAAGTGAATGCAGCGTTGGTTAATATAAAGGTGATTGTACTAGTGCTACAAAGTCAATTGCATGCAACACAGCTGGGTATTCACTCATTGAAGTTTCATGGAGTGTTAGCGAGCCAGTTGTTGAGGCTTCCTGCTGTTTCGTGAACTGAAAGCTATTTTTCTATGACTCCTGGTTTTGGGTTCAAATCTATTACTGAAAAGACCTGAATGAAATGTCTTACCTTGTCATGGATAGTAGACTCCTAATATGCTAATATAAGTCATCTGTGTATATAATAATAATTCACATAATTAATGTTCTATCAAATTGAAAGGGTTACTTAATGGGAGGGGGAATTGAG
>NC_051404.1:17925289-17926222 GCF_015228065.2 Penaeus monodon | reverse complement strand
TTCTTTTTAAGGTATCTACATATTAATTCACTTATTCTAGTCAGACTATCCTTTGGTGCTCTGACACTGTTGCCAAAGCTGTCCACGTGGGGTCCTTGTGCCTCTCCATCGTGCATTACACCTTTGAACATAATACACGGGTTACGTGACAGGTAGAGTGCTCTTACTTTGCTTGCTATGTTCATTAAAGCGGATTTGTTTCAGTCCAGCGACATACCGACAAACTTTTATTAGTATTTATTAAGATTACTACAAATGTTTTTTTTTCTTCTTCGCATATAACTTTTACTTTGAAGTATCCATTCCTGTGCATTTATAGAATGAGGAACAGGTTGGTAATTATGAAGGGTGAATAAAAATCTTAATCTTAATTATGACCTAATGTAAAACTGCATTGGTTGGTAATGAAACTTAATCTTAATCTAATGTAAGATCGCATTGGTTGGTAACATAAATCCCTTATTTGGCGGGATAAGTGTTTTGAGATCGTTCAAAAGGATAACTTCATACTTCATAACAATAATAATATAAAATGGTCATTCTGTTATTACATTAATGCTTTTAAAAGTAAAAAAAAAAATAAAAGGGGACACACAGACACGTGATATACAGAAAGAATCAAGTAAATTAGAATCACACACCTACATGCACCCACGATCCAAGTTGCAATGAAAGCGGTCGTGACATCGCTCGTTGCAAAGACACAGAGACCTTAGATGATGTGCCTCCGATAGATTAAAAAGTTAGCCAGCGTTAACGATCTAACTTTCACAATTACTCATTGAAGGCGCGAGAAATGGGCATCTTTCCCGCTAACGTGTACCTGAAATACCTTCAGTCGTTCTAACTTGTTTTACCATGTTATCATCAACGAAGAAAAGATCAAAGTTGGGAAGTTAAAGCTTTGTATGATACGTGTATGAGTGGGATAAT
>NC_051404.1:17924593-17924957 GCF_015228065.2 Penaeus monodon | reverse complement strand
CAATTTCCACCTACTCACTCATCTTGTCATCTAACACCAAAGGTACGAAAGACGAGAGAGAGAGAAGTATAAGTATAAGAGAGAGAAAAGACAAAAGAATCGCTCTTCAAGGCTGAAACCGATACATTAATACACTTTCGAATACAATTGTCATGAATCGCTGAATCTTTGAGCTTCGACCACGCTCATTGATTTTCCTTTTGGGAATGGAGAAAAAATTATGTATATACTTGGAAGAAAAAAATCATAACTTTTCTTTGTAGCATACTTGGAAAATTCCGTGATCAGATACGAGAAGATTCTCAGTGCAATTAAAAATTGTTTGTAAATCCACATACTGAGACAGAGACAACCGTCCAGGTAG
>NC_051404.1:17924173-17924250 GCF_015228065.2 Penaeus monodon | reverse complement strand
CTTTCTATCTATATATCTTTATCTATGATGGACTACGGTTTTGATGATAATCGATTATAAATACAATTGTTTTCAAA
>NC_051404.1:17922851-17923543 GCF_015228065.2 Penaeus monodon | reverse complement strand
CGAAATTTCCGAGGCTGGCGGGCGCCGTCCCCGCGCACTCGCAGCGGCAGAGGATAAAGGCCGATGCATCAAGAGCCAGGCCGCCTTGAGATACTTAACATGCAAATCCTAAATTGAAGTGTCGGAAGATCGTTATTAATGTCGTTTTGACTATATATTTATGCATATAGGCATATCAAATCAGGATTTCTCTCTCTCTAGGGATAATGGTTAAAAAGTGAGTCGTTAGTGGATATGTTTTAGGTTAAATGATGATTATACCGAATATGTGTTTGTGTATGTGGATGGTAGCATTTTTTTCTTTGGTTTTAAGCCCGCGAGGAGTACAGAAAATACGCAATATTTTTGGTGAAGGCGTGGTGGTTTGTGAGTAGAATATCTTGGGTGCGAGTGGGTGTGTTTACATATGCATTTGTGTTTAAATGTACGTATATAACTCGTGTTTTTTTTAAAAGTATCTAGATTCTCGTATACTGCTTTAAACATTACACACACCCCATGCCCCTCGCTCGAGCGGTATACGGAGTCCCGAGGAAAATAAACCACTTATTTTGGGATTACATGATAGGCAATATTCTGTTGATTTCAAACATATAATAGATGTTGCAATAATATTACATATAAAGCAGATATCAGAAAAATATTGTTTCGGTGAGCCACGTTTCCGCTTTTCATAACAGTTTGGACTCTGA
>NC_051404.1:17921920-17922651 GCF_015228065.2 Penaeus monodon | reverse complement strand
TATAAGTCCATAAAATAAGAAAAATACACAAATGTTAAATAACGTTCCTCGCCACGATGGTTGAGTGGGCAAAAGCAAATATCTTAATATGTTTTTTTCAACTGAAAGCGTCCAATATTCAAGGGTCACTTTTGAAAGTAAATTAATTGTCCGGATTTTATTTCTTGTTGCGTCTTTCTGTATTGTATGTAGTTAGGGATGTGTGCCTGTTTGTATTAACCCTTAACCCTTAATGTATGTGTGTTGGTCTCCACATGCTTGTCTATGCGTTGTGTCTTTTACCGCATGTTTCGTACAAATGCACCCACGCTCGTATGTGTGAATACTACGCTGTTATCAGAATCAACTAACTGGAATTCGAACCATTGAATAGCAACTAGGTCTGAATAAAAGAAACACGAAGAAGTTGATTACAACGTTCAGTGGTTCATGAATACAAGATTAAGTGCGACGCAAATAGCAATATAAGGACTGGATCTTTCTTAGAGTAAAGATGTTAGTGGTTCAATATTACTGGAATGTATTGTGTCGTTAGCATTAGGTTCCAAATTAAGCTGAATACTTACGTTAAGAGATCATTAGATAATTCAGATTAAGGCAGTTAGATTAATACCCTCTACCCTCTTTTGGATTGCTATTGTCTTGTTTAGTCTCTGGGTCTCTTCAACTTATGCTGCATAGTCTTACTTTACTACTATCTGGATCATTATTCCACGCATGCACTTATAATC
>NC_051404.1:17921458-17921660 GCF_015228065.2 Penaeus monodon | reverse complement strand
GCCTCGTGCAGATCCGATATCATTGGCTTCATCGAGCTGCGACTGAACCTTGCCCACCGCCTTATTGTAACGCTTTATGGTATGAGAGCGCAAGTACTTCACCTTGAATGTCATTGTGGACCTCTTAAAAGGGTCTTTTGTCGGCGAAGCTCTCGCTCTGTGGAAATGAGGAGGTTCAGCTCTGCTTTCTCAGTTCAGGATG
>NC_051404.1:17921319-17921434 GCF_015228065.2 Penaeus monodon | reverse complement strand
GCCAATGTCGGTAAGAAAACGATGGATGGATGTTGATGTACGTGTACAAGTGTGGCCATAGACAACGGACTGGCTCAAATACACATGCATGCACGCACGCACACGCATACTCACT
>NC_051404.1:17920827-17921057 GCF_015228065.2 Penaeus monodon | reverse complement strand
ACAGTATCAATAACTTAGGGTTTGCCCCTTTGACTTTTTAAACCGTTCTTTGTGTGTTATGATTGGCCTGGCACCATATACTGACAGTGCAGGATTTAAACGCCTCTATACCACACAACATGTATTGTATGAGTACGTATATAACTTCATATATTTACTTCATGTATAGAGCCGTGTATTTGCTTGTTGAACTCGCCTCGAACTATGCCTTTTTTCGAATCAGCTGGCAG
>NC_051404.1:17920111-17920632 GCF_015228065.2 Penaeus monodon | reverse complement strand
GCTTTACTTTGATTTTTATTGTTTCATTTACAGTGAATCAGAATACTTCAGCGTGAGTTAGGTTACTAGGTTCCCCTTGCTGGAGATTAGACGAAGTATAATCAATCTCCCCAAAAAGCACAAGGTCACATATATATTTTACCTTACTGTACCTATATTAAGGCGGTGGAATTGCAAGTATCTGAGAAGTGAATAAATTAAAATATCATATTGTACAACAGTAAGTTAGTATATAAGTAGATAAGTATCACAAGTCACCACCTGTATAACACACAACAATATAGGGTGATACTTAATCTTTTGTAAAAGTATTAAAGAATGCAAACGTTGTGTTACTATTTACTGCAGCCTTTATGACACAGCACAGAAATTGCTATTCATTTTCCTAAATAATATGGCACCCGTTAGTCCGATTCGCTTTTGTTTTAGGAATAAAGCAGATTTGTTTATCAATTTGGTTTAGTTATTGATTTACCTGTGTGTGATTTTATAAACTTTATGCAGTTGCTTTTTTTAGTTTT
>NC_051404.1:17919539-17919929 GCF_015228065.2 Penaeus monodon | reverse complement strand
GAAACCAAAACCCATGACAAGAAAAAAAAAATCAAATCAACCATGAAAATATCAAAACTGTGCTTAAATTTAGCCACGTACCCCCCCCCCCCCCATCTCTTCCTCACCAATAATAAACCACGACTATCTTAGCCTCCCAGCTTTGGATTTAAAGACTCCACCATCTAACATTATGCAGTGTGTAAGTCCGTGCTTGGAATATTATTATGGACTCCTTGAAAGGGTCATGTGTCGGTGTCTCTTGATGGTGACCTTCCTGCGTTACGTAAATGTGCCTTGTTTGTCTCTGTTGTCCTCGGGTTGAGCGAGGCTTATTCACGCTGTTAAGGGGGGATTTAACTAGTAGGAAAGACAGGATTTTTTTCCTTCATTTGTAAGTTGTGTTGATGT
>NC_051404.1:17918594-17919065 GCF_015228065.2 Penaeus monodon | reverse complement strand
GCCGATACTCATAGTCTTCCAAAAAACACTTGAACCCAATCCCTTTCCTCCTCCTTTCGTTCCTGTACAAACATCCCCGGCCGCAAAATGTTCGGCGAAAGCATATCCTCCAAACCAAACGGAGTCTGCAACCCTGAGCTCCCGTCTTTCGTCATGACTGATGGTGAAGGATGACTGTGATATCTGACAGGAGGGAAACACGGGAATTTCGACCGTATGGATTGCAAAAGGCTCAGTCCTTGGGTGAAGGGAGGGGGGAGGTGAGAAGGGGGAAGGGTTGGGAGGGAGGGAAGGAGGGAGAGGGGTGGGGAGTGAAAGAACGGTTAGGGGGGAGGAAGGGGGAGGGGTGAGGGAGAGAAGGAGGGAGAGGGGTGGGGAGGAAGAGTAGGGGGAGGTAGGGTAGCGGTCTGCGTGTTTCCTTGACGAATGATCGAAAACCCGGGTCCTTATGTGTTGCTGTTTTGAACTTAT
>NC_051404.1:17918018-17918241 GCF_015228065.2 Penaeus monodon | reverse complement strand
TTATCTTCATACACTTACTGGGTATGTCTTTAATTTGTAGGGTTTGTGTTATGTATACACATGATACGGAGGCTGAATATTGATGAAATACATTAAATATTCATAAGGTTTATCAACAGTGGCTATTCACAATCCACAGTGAATAAACATGAGTATTTTATTTTCAAATTGGAAACACACACCTTGGAAACACACACATTCATACTGACATATTTATACAGTT
>NC_051404.1:17917431-17917887 GCF_015228065.2 Penaeus monodon | reverse complement strand
AAAGATTCGAGACTGCAGAATCTATTACATCCTATTCATCAGCTGACTTTTCGAATTTTTCTAAATGTTTGTCATTTGAACTCCATGCTTGGGATTTAACCTTAATGCAAGGCTAACAAAAGAACCAATGGCCGACGTAAATCACCGTGCATTAAATCTGATCTATGGAGGAATTCTTTTTCATAGCTAGGCAGTAAATGATTGTTTCAAAAATCAAAACCGACTCTAAAAATATCACGCAGCCATGGACCAGATTTTATGGCCGGAAAAATGGAACAAGGCAGACGCTGTCTAACATTTTAAACTTTTACAAAAGCCCAAATTTATCAGTTCAGTATACGAAACAGAATATATGGTGGAATCGCATCGTATGGCAAGAGAACTGAATACAAACTATGCTATTACTGATAGCTTCTGTTTTCCAGAGACATTTGTACACAAACGCTCCTACGTAAA
>NC_051404.1:17916222-17916983 GCF_015228065.2 Penaeus monodon | reverse complement strand
GAACACTTGTTATTTCATAATAGGATCAGTTTTGAAATCATTCTATTTTCTGTTTTCATAGATTCATAAAAAATATATATATATTCTATAAAAAAAACAATACATTTACTTAATATAAGAAAAAAGTTAATAAGTAACCTTTGTAAATTTAAATGATAAAAATATCACGTTGTTTCATTCTAATATAGCAATAAACACTCATAAACAATATATAATTCAAATAGCATAATTCGAATACATCATTATTTATTCTGTTCAGGTGGAAGCTGATGTATAATATTCCCAGTCCATTTACAAGTCCTAAATAATTAATAGGAAACACATGTAACAATTCAATGCATAGACACTGCTATACACCTTGACCCCCCTTGTCAATTGGGCGCAAATAAATACGTAAGTAAATATCATGGGGGAAATAAATATAACCGTTCAAATATAAACTATTATCCATACGTTGGAAGAGTAGCATATGCATAAAGGCGATGTATTCTTGATACTAATTGTAATGAATGTTATTTTTAGTCATGCTTTTAAGTTCTCAAATTCGGGGTAATTAGCATCGTGGGGTGATAAAGTCGTTTCTGGAATGTAACGAGGCATTTTGTTCTTTGGAGTAATATGAATAAAGGATAAACAATACCATGTTTGTCATTAATAATGCAGCCATAACGCTTTATACCTTTCACTGATGCGCTCTGAAATCATGTCCATCCCCTGTGTGATACGCAATTTGTGTATTTTCTTAATAACTATTTTACAGT
>NC_051404.1:17916048-17916136 GCF_015228065.2 Penaeus monodon | reverse complement strand
AAAATTGATTATATTTGGTTAGTCGTATGCCTGGCAGCCTCGTTTCTTTGAGTTCCGGCACCAGTGATCTCCCTGACAAACAAGAGCA
>NC_051404.1:17915038-17915231 GCF_015228065.2 Penaeus monodon | reverse complement strand
TAGGTAAACTGGCACTGATAAGTTTGATTGACAGCCCCTCTATAGCTCAGCTTGCGTTGCCAAATCCAAAGAAACGAGTTTTTTCTAAGATATTTTCAAGTATATTGATGAACATTTTTCAAAACTTTAATGATAATGTTCCCTGCAGAGAGGGCTTTGTCTATGTTACGGTCCAGCGAATATTTTAGGTTTT
>NC_051404.1:17913296-17914589 GCF_015228065.2 Penaeus monodon | reverse complement strand
TGTAACCAAGTGTGGACCTCGAATGTTGTCCAAATAAGTGAAATGGTTAATTTTAGCTTGTGGTATAGGGAGTAATATACGAATTTAATTTTTTTTTTGTCAGGGTAATATTTTTTTCTTGCTGGATATGTAAGTCCCTTTAATAAAGTTCATTAAAGTAAAGCGTTCCAATATTTTATATTTTCTTTTAATTTACATAAATGAAGAGAAATACGGTGCTGGCAATTCATCCCAATGACGTCGGATATAACTACACCAAAACGTTTCAGAAAAAAAAAAATTGTTAAATTGAGCTCTTTCAGTCCTTTTCTACGAATAATAGGAGGACCTGACACGGTACAGCAATTTAAATAATAATGGCATTGAATAATTTTCATCCAGAAAGAAAAGTTAGAGAGTATAGAAAAATTCATTTGCTTTTATTATTAATTTTGTGCCACATTTCAAGGTTGAGGGGGTTGGGGCAGTATACTGGGGGTTGTTAAGTTGTTGTGAGTATATTATCATACTTAAGAAGTAAGGCGTCCAGTCGCAGAAACACAGGGCTGATAAGTAATGTTACACGTATATTATATTGCATAATATCGTTAGTGGACTGATATTGCATTTATTATTAGAAGCATTTGTTGTTTCCCATCCTCTTCCCTTCTACCCAATACCATTGCCTCCCGTATTAATTACAGGCTTAAAATTTCTCACAATGCCTCTCGCGTGACTTAACTGCCCATCGCTAAAACGCGTGCACGATTTCTCCCTTATATTCCCATTCCCTCCTTTATCCTCCCCCTTCTCTATTCCTACACCCTAATTCCTTCTCTCCTCTCTTCCCCTTCTTTCAATAGCTTCAATCCCAAGCATTATTGTGTGTTTTTTTCTTTTTATTTGTGTAGTTCTTTACCCTGCATGTAATATGTTATATTGCTCACAGTGCCCTGTGAAATAGATATTCGTTATGTGTAATAACCCTATGTCTTTGCAAATATCTCCTTAAAATAATTACTGTGATTATCTATTGTGGGTTTTTCAAGTACGATTTGATTAATCCCCAATCTTCGTGATATTTAATTAGTTCGATGGAGCTTGTTTAGCGCAGTTTAGTTGCAGTTATACTGGCGTTAATTGTACCGCATTTCACATATATGGCTTTATACGCTGAACATTCGTACCTGGACTGAGAACACTTCCCTACACGTGTCAGCCCTTAACGAACTTATTCAGCCAACTGTACAGAGGTCCACAAAAATGGTTGATGGACTTCCCATTTTCACCCAAATAGATGTAACCACTTCAACT
>NC_051404.1:17912665-17912849 GCF_015228065.2 Penaeus monodon | reverse complement strand
TCGTTTATAGTGTACACAGTAATGCTTTCCGTAACAGTGTTATCATTACGGCTTATGTATATTACAAAAAGTAATTTTTGAAGAATACTATGTTGCTACTGTATATAATAACTTGTAAGTCTGCGCAACTAATTTAACCTTTTTTATTCGATATAGAATGCTTAATTGTTGGTAAGGGTGAATG
>NC_051404.1:17911013-17911362 GCF_015228065.2 Penaeus monodon | reverse complement strand
CCCGTGTCCCTCAACTCTTTCAGTGCCTATATTCACCTTAAACGGAGAATGGAACCCGCTCCGAAAAAATAGGTATACTGTCCCCTCGTTGAACATTTTATTATACGTTTTTGGGGCAATCGATTTTGCAACTACAATCAAGCACAGGTAATAGAATGATGAATATGCAGGAATATGCAACATTCGGCGTGTCAGAATGATGAAAAATGACGTAAACAATGATTGAGAATTATGCAGGTTTCCTGAATGATTTAGTGAAAAAAAGAATGGAAATGTATACGCTTTTTTTTTTCTACGCCAGTTGATGAATAAACGAGAATGAGAAGAATGACATAAAGGAACAGAAGGA
>NC_051404.1:17909375-17909677 GCF_015228065.2 Penaeus monodon | reverse complement strand
CGCTCCTAGTCTCAAACCTCTCCTCAGCCGATCTTGAACACCTGTAACAACAGATTGCACAATCATTTGCAAAGGTAATATGCCTCGTCCAAACACTGGAAGGAAGTGTAAATGTGTGTTATAACACTTATCTCCTTGCTATAAGCATCTTCATCTCGTGTTTGTTTTGGGGAAGGAGCTGAGAAGGATTCTTAAGAAGTGTGGAGATTTTGAGTTTCATCTTTGTATAGCGTAAGGCCTTAGACCCTTTGTGATGGTATTCTGGGTATATTGTGTGAGTGTGTAAAGGAGGGAGGGATTTG
>NC_051404.1:17908515-17908704 GCF_015228065.2 Penaeus monodon | reverse complement strand
ATTGTTGTTTTTGTTGTTCTGTTTAATAGATTTTCATTATCATCAGTACTATCGTATTCATTTTTTTCTGTTATTAATAATATATATATTTTTTTGTCTGTAATAATAGCAACGTTACTAATAGTGTCATCATTATAATGACTGTCATGTGAAATATTTTCATAAATATTACAAGAATAATTAATGTAA
>NC_051404.1:17907796-17908043 GCF_015228065.2 Penaeus monodon | reverse complement strand
GTATATACACCAGTATCTTATTTATTAACGATATCCCACACTATATTCTCCAAGAGATCAACAGTGACACACAGACCAAGTCTCCAGGCATCATAATTCATTACGCGCTGCAACATATGTCATCTAAAACGAAGCGTAAATTATCGCTCAGCTCAGCATGTGCAACAGCATAAATCATGTGCTAAAATATATTGGTTGTGATAGGTTAGCTAGGATGATGGAATTAGTGATGATAATGCTTGTTAGG
>NC_051404.1:17907181-17907605 GCF_015228065.2 Penaeus monodon | reverse complement strand
CGAGGTCCCATGGACGTCCACAAAAAGTAATTAATTCAATATTCATAAAGAAAATCATAGTCATAGTACATGATATTAAAAGTAGTACCTACATATCATAGCAGGCTTGACTTAAAGGCGAAATTACAAGACAGTTGCATCATTAACAGCAAATATTTACAATAACATTTATGAATAACCTATGCGGCAGAGATGACCTGCATAACGGGATTTTATGCCACTGATTTTAGTTTTGCATATGCTAATTGTATTTTCTGCTTTACGATTTTAATATTCATATATAAACGCATTACGTGTTCCAGTATAGTGCGATTTACAATTACTATTAACAAATTTGAATATTACAATTATTTCATGTCCGATGGCTGACCAGCTAAGGATAAAAATTGTAAATGTGTAATTGTGACAGTTTATTTGTCATAAT
>NC_051404.1:17906507-17907010 GCF_015228065.2 Penaeus monodon | reverse complement strand
ATTTCAGCATTTCGAAAACACTAAAAAAACAAACACCTTGAATTTAATAGAAAAAAAGGTACTTGAGGTTACATTGCGTGACAGTACCGTACTGAGAAAATAAGTTAGATAACACTGTCTTTTATAAAAGTTCTTGAATTTGCGTTATCAGAACCAAAATCTTGTATTAGCACTATTTTTTATTGTAAATCGTAAACATATTCATTAATATCAGTTGAAGATATCATTACAACTATCATATGAATCACAGATTTATGTTTGTATTAACTGACTACAACTCTCACTATCATTATTTCCTTACATACTGTAAAACCAACTTCATATAAAAAACGAGTAACATCACTATCCTTTTCAATATTAATCACTGATCCATATTAATATAACTGTATATAATTAAACAAAGCATCACCAACCTTGTCAAATTCCGTAAAGAAAAAAGCTATTGATAGTTTTGACGGTCACTTCTCCTTTCATTGTTGACATGCAAGAAGCAAAATTTTTTT
>NC_051404.1:17906368-17906478 GCF_015228065.2 Penaeus monodon | reverse complement strand
TCCACCCAAGAAATTGCCTGGAAGGAGGAACAGAAGACGTCTCCAAAACACATCTCACTTCCGACCAGCATCTTGAAACATCAAAAGAAAACGTGCTGTCTCTTTGTCTT
>NC_051404.1:17906111-17906253 GCF_015228065.2 Penaeus monodon | reverse complement strand
TATTGTTTTTTTTTTTATGTTCTTCTACGTCGGCGTGTGATAAAAGGCAACCAGAGGAAAGTACATGTAAAGGGAATTCTTGTACCTTGCCATAAGCAATGAATAAGATGCTCTACCATGATGAGTTAGAATGGAAACTGAG
>NC_051404.1:17905739-17905904 GCF_015228065.2 Penaeus monodon | reverse complement strand
CAAAGCAACAGAATAAAGGTTTCAAGAAGTGCGGTTTAAACGGATACGCGTCACCAGCCTTGTCCCCTCGATTTCCATATCTGAATCAACAGTAAAAGACATAGGAAAAACATTTGCGAAAAAAGAAGCACGAAAATGGTATTGGACGTTAGATAAAGAGGAAAG
>NC_051404.1:17903608-17903866 GCF_015228065.2 Penaeus monodon | reverse complement strand
ATATATTACATGGCTATCGGAAGGACTATGATTATTTCAAATAATAGGATACTGTATGAAATGTGGGCGCTAAGCTTGCTTTTTCGAAAAGGTTTGATTAAAATGTCAACATTTTCGGATTTCAGAATATGAATAATATGTAGGCCTGTTATAGAGCTTGCATAATTAAGGTCGGTGAGGATCGCTTTCAAAAATATCAAATTCGGTTTCCAATATTTCTGGATTAAACCTAGTTGATCAGGTCCATTATGGAAAATT
>NC_051404.1:17903114-17903252 GCF_015228065.2 Penaeus monodon | reverse complement strand
TAATTGTTTCTTCATCATTACCATTCTTATTGTCATTATTCTGTCGCAATGAAAAAACATTACGTTTGAATTTCCTATAGTATTCTGTTCCTGTGTCTTCCACCATAACTGAGCAATACAGCCCAACTGACTTCCTTT
>NC_051404.1:17902539-17902805 GCF_015228065.2 Penaeus monodon | reverse complement strand
ATGGACAAAATTCCTCCTCATACATTCTCTTTAGCACTTTCTTCCTCCCAACTAACTACTCCAACGCCCGCATATCAGTTCCCGTCCAACTGTGCCATATATCCTGCTTCACACCCTCTACACTGCATGACCTAACTGCCTTGTTTCTCAGCCTTGCAACAAGGTAAGAGTGAAGTGTGGGGTCGTGGGAAAGTGTTAGTTGCAATAGACCCGGCTTTCCTCGTGTGGATACTGCAATTTTTTCTCTCACCCTCTGTCTTTCCTCT
>NC_051404.1:17901775-17902082 GCF_015228065.2 Penaeus monodon | reverse complement strand
GTATTGTCTCATTCCTCCCTGTGTTATCTCCTCACTGTTATTTTCGTTGTTATCTTTTTCTCTCTTTCTCCCTTGCTCGCCTCCTGTTGTTTTCCTCTCGCCTTACTCTCTCCATTTTGTCTCTCCCTCACGTACGTGTACTTTTCTATTTTCTATTTTCTATTTTTTTTCCCTTCCTCCCTCTTTCGTGCTATCTATATCCCTTTTTTAAAACCTCCTCTTTCTGTAAATATCTCGGAGTATTTTTAACCCTTTTAGTATTTTCTTTTTTAAGGAGGAGGGTGGTAGATTAAAAGAGTGAGTGAGT
>NC_051404.1:17901562-17901628 GCF_015228065.2 Penaeus monodon | reverse complement strand
TATTTTTAACCCTTTTAGTATTTTCTTTTTAAGGAGGAGGGTGGTAGATTAAAAGAGTGAGTGAGT
>NC_051404.1:17901152-17901394 GCF_015228065.2 Penaeus monodon | reverse complement strand
AAATTAAAGTTTCGTGAAGAGGTTATGACTTTCATGAGAGTTTTAAGGGTGTTAGGGCAAGGTGTAAAGAAAAGGTTGAGAGTTCACCCTAAAATAGGTTGCAAGTCTTATGACCTAACTCCCCCCCCACACACATTATCACGTCTACCCTCCCCCTCGCTTACACACTAAGAAAAGGCTGTTTGTTTTCTCTTACTCAAAGAGAGTGTAAGGAAACTTGACAAAATAGAGAATTTATTCAT
>NC_051404.1:17901050-17901135 GCF_015228065.2 Penaeus monodon | reverse complement strand
TCCGAGACCTTTTTATTCCCAGTTAATATAGATAATGTTGAATATTGCAACTGAAGTGCATCTGACTGTAAACTAATATAGAAAT
>NC_051404.1:17900704-17900806 GCF_015228065.2 Penaeus monodon | reverse complement strand
TAAATCGACGGCTCTATATTTAGCTGACGATAATGAGTAAGAAAATAAAAACTGTGCTAATGAAATAAAAGAGTAAAAGAAGTGAAAAAAGTGAGACAACTT
>NC_051404.1:17899966-17900080 GCF_015228065.2 Penaeus monodon | reverse complement strand
ACTTTCCCTAAGTCGTAAAGATTCAAAAGGTGTCGTGTAAATATTGAAAAAAAATGAAATTTGTGTGGAGGAAAAAAATGGTAAAGGCAAGTGTTGAAGGAATTTCGTTGGTCG
>NC_051404.1:17899394-17899837 GCF_015228065.2 Penaeus monodon | reverse complement strand
GTCATAGCTTCTTAGAATACAATGGTGCAATATCTTCGACTTCAATCCCTGGGGAAAATATGATTCATATAAATAATAAAGGCATAAGAAGCGAATATAATAGAAAGGAAAAAAAAAACGAATCACGATATAATAAATAACAAAATGGACAAAATAATTAATAAAACGAAAACACAATAAGTAATAGAATATAGATTAACAGAACGTAAACGATCAAAGAAGAAAAAAACAAAATAACCAATTTAACCCACAAAAACAACGAAAAAATAATAATAATAATAATAAACCCACACGAAAGATAGGAACTTTTTTTTCGAAATCCCAAACAAAAGATAAAATCTCCAATCACAAATTCTGACCCTCTATAAGGCGCTTTATACGGATGGTCCTTCCCACCCCGTTGCTTATATAATGTGTTTATGTCAATAGTTCCTTGGGTTCGA
>NC_051404.1:17899217-17899328 GCF_015228065.2 Penaeus monodon | reverse complement strand
CTATCGCGGTAAAATGTAACTTCGTGTTTTGAGAGAATGTTATTTTGGATGCAGGGATCATGGTGATAAATATGTGTATTTTAATTATTTATAGAGGAGCTGTCTGTGAAG
>NC_051404.1:17898953-17899189 GCF_015228065.2 Penaeus monodon | reverse complement strand
TGGTTATTTAAAGAAAAAATATTAATAAAATACTTTAAATTTAGATTTGTTTCGTTTCTTTTCTCTAGTTTTCCTGCTTGTTCCCTTTTCCCCCCACACGACTGTAATTTTTAGAACGCAAAGGGCATCATACCAAGAATGAATGTTTTAACGTGGAGCTGACACGAAGCACGTTTTTATGCAAGAGAGGAGTACACGTCTATAGTGAGTTTGAAGTGGGATTGTAAAGGCACGCA
>NC_051404.1:17897284-17897906 GCF_015228065.2 Penaeus monodon | reverse complement strand
AGCATCGCCGAGGGAACAGCGAGGCAGCCATGAATTCGAATGTGAAGGAGGATCTCGGTCTATTACTCTCCGTTTCCACTACTCCGTGACTACCTTTTTACACATTATTGTTAATGAGAGCTGCATAAACTATATAACAAAGAAATATGATTCATACAGTGCACAAGTTTATATGAATAAATCTCGTTAGGATTTAGTTCAGGGACGTTAATCACGGTAATTGCAACTCTGCTGGAATTTATGCTTTAGTCTGATTTACACGTGCTTACGCGACAAAGAGTTTATAATATGCAGAACCAATCTAGACACGGTGGGAATTCATTCATAAATTCAGTATTTTTAGACAATTTCTAAAGAATATTTGATATAACTAAATTTATTTTTTTCCTGTTATAATTATAAGTTATTTTTACCTTCGTTTTTGGCAGACTTTGTCATCTATTCTAAATATATGCAGCATTATAATGATTAAGTATATATAAATGGAAGACCTAGATTAATGCTAAATATTATAAAAAAAACGAGAAAAGAAAACAAGAACTTATGAACATGTGCCCCTAAACTTAACACTGCCTTATACGTAAATCAAATTAATATCAACCAGATTAAGTAAAATAAACAA
>NC_051404.1:17896801-17897221 GCF_015228065.2 Penaeus monodon | reverse complement strand
ACGATGAATATACACACATCCACTTTTACCGAGGCCCATTGAAAACTCGGCACCACTACAGATATCATACCACAAACACCACGATACTCAAGGCACACCATCTCACACTCCCATTCTGCACCACACAATAGGTAAATACTAAAGCCGGGAGGAAACCGTTTGTTAACTTTCCCCCAAGCAATTTCGAAGAGTGTTTGAACATATGTAATCAGAAACTGAGGACTTTAGTCACTTTCCTCACGCTGTCAGACTACCTTTCGAAATAGTAGTAATGGAACTGCACACCTGCTGTTGATGTGCTCTGTTCTCCGCCTGGGTTGGGGTCTGTACCCTTTTTGTGATTGTTGTATGAGTTTTTATGAGTCTTTTCGACATGTTATTTGTCCTGGCTTTGTTATGTCTAGATATATGAGTTTCTAT
>NC_051404.1:17896077-17896630 GCF_015228065.2 Penaeus monodon | reverse complement strand
CTGAAGGGTGGTATCCCGAGACGATAAAAAGCTTGACAATTAGCACGAGAGGCATCGGTCAAGTCATTTCCCTTAGAGAAAAGTCGGTTTTATTGTTCAATTATCATCGACTTCCATCCATCTCCCTAAATACAGCAGGTTTGTGAGTCCCGAAGCCATTTTCCCACAAGATTTCGTTCAGCGTCGCCTCGCCAACGACCCAGAATTTAATTTCACCCATCCGTCACAATCTCAGCCTCCTTACGGCTCCCTCTAACTGCCCTTTTTGCCCATCCACATCTGCGCCGCTGTGCCTATTGCCCTGAATGTATGCCTGTGCGTCTGATCTGTTAATTCCCTTGGATTCGCCCTTATCGCCTAGATTAGGGTGATCTCGACCCTGTATTATATTTGCTTCTTTATTTGTGCACTGACTGGCCACCGTTTTTAGTGCTTTCTTTTAGTTATTAGTATTTGTTTATTTCTTGATTTCTGTAGTAGTTGGTTTATCGCATAGGGTAAGGTTATCTTGACCTTGGGTGCTGTATGCTTTTTCTTTGTAGAGTCATTGGCT
>NC_051404.1:17895835-17895989 GCF_015228065.2 Penaeus monodon | reverse complement strand
TTAAATGGTGGGTGTTTACAAAAGATATTTCTTTTCATTAAAAAGATTTCATTTTGGTCATGGTGTCTTGTAGGTGATGATCACCACTTAATGTACAAAACAGACTTCCTTTGCCTATCAAGTTACCTCCTCTTTTTTGTGTGTTTTTTACCTA
>NC_051404.1:17895692-17895785 GCF_015228065.2 Penaeus monodon | reverse complement strand
CGTAACTTCTATCAGTTTCCTTTCCGGTTTCGTAGTGTCATCGTGTAAAGGGACTTTCAGCGCCGCTTGTCAAAGTAAACATCAAATGCACAA
>NC_051404.1:17895249-17895653 GCF_015228065.2 Penaeus monodon | reverse complement strand
AAATCCAAGGCCTTGCAAAGGACAAGATCTAAATGGACAGCCTCGTCTTGACCTGAAGCCTTTGTAATTCTGGGCGTCTTTGATATGTTTATATATTGGTGCCTCGTTTTCGCACATGATGAGCAACCTCCCTTCGATTATGTTTATTCATCTATTTTTTGTATTATTATTATTATCATTATTGTTATTATTTCACTTTTTCCTCATTTTCCTTTTTTCTCTTTTCCTTTATGTTTTCCCCCCTTTTTTATCTAGCTTTTCTTTCCTTCCTCTTTTTTTCTTTTTTTTTTTAAATTCCCCATTTTCGTCTCTTTCTCTTTGTTAGACAACTCTTTTCCACTGACAGAATTCTGGACCTTTTACCCAATAGCATTCGTGAATTCCAACACTATTTACAGGGTCAA
>NC_051404.1:17894417-17894713 GCF_015228065.2 Penaeus monodon | reverse complement strand
CTGTCTCTGTTAGGCGAGTCTTTTCCAATAACAGAATTCTGGAACTTTCCCCCCCAGCAGCGTCCGTGAGTTCCAACACTATCTGCAGAGTCAACTTCTAGAAGGAGGAAGGAATGGGAGACTTCAGAAAACCAAGTCCGGTTCTTCCCCACACTTGGAAAGAAAATGGAGGCGATTTTGTCATATCATTCACACTGATTCGGAGGCAAACTTCTGAGAACATTGGAGTCTTGGGTTATATTATCGACACATTTAACGGTCTGCAAATTAAGATTTCTTCGTGATATTTAACAGGA
>NC_051404.1:17893258-17893926 GCF_015228065.2 Penaeus monodon | reverse complement strand
AAGCCCTCCTTTATTCTTTCCTTCTTCTACCATTCGCTATCGACCACGCTACCCAGAGACCATTTCAAAGCGGGGACGCCATCTTGAACAATTACTAATAACGCCCTTTAGTTAATTGATAATCCAATTATAACCTCCGTTGTAACAGATTAGTCAAAACAGGTAATTTGTCCCTTGTCATTACCGCAGCGTCTCACAGAAATTAACTCACGAGCTTTGTGTTAATATCTCCATAATTTCCCGTGTAGCTTCATGGCTGTAGTCGCGTCACAGTTGTATTAATTTAGTGTAATTATCACTAAGTGCACCATTATGGCACGTAAAGACAGCTAGACACTCCTATTACGTGTGAAAGTCACCGCAGTAAATTCTCTTTATGACTGAAGGCACCTTTCGCGAGGGAAGTCCCTAGTGCAAGATTACCCTTGAAGAAACATAGGTTCTCTGTGACTGTTTTTGGCTCTGTAGGATAAAAGTGAGTTCAGGTTGTTTGTAAATTTGGTCGGGAGCAAAGAAGTGAGGGGGGGGGGACGGTTCGTAAGGAGTTTAGGCAACAGCTGATAAAGTGGAAGATGTGGGTGATATTTTCACCGTGTTTCATTTGCTCTTTCTCTACATTCTTGTTGTAGTGAAATGGTAGTGTTCTCATGTTTTTTTATTTATTTATC
>NC_051404.1:17893052-17893163 GCF_015228065.2 Penaeus monodon | reverse complement strand
TCCCTCCCCCTCTCTTATGATTATTGTTGCTATATCGATCGCTGTTATTACGCTGTTATTATTACGATTTCATGACACAAAGAGCATCAGTATTACGTTTCTGCTTCAATG
>NC_051404.1:17892742-17893009 GCF_015228065.2 Penaeus monodon | reverse complement strand
CTCGTATGCTTTCTTTTCTTCTCGCAAAGTTACTCTTCTATTTTCTAGGGCGTGATAATCACTATGTCTATGTCTAATTCTTTTCTATTTAAGTAATTCTGTGACATATATTTTTTACGGACTGGCGTACATTACAAAACTTCAACATAATATTAATTAGAATGAGTTCCTGGCAGATTTATAGGAATGTAAATTAGCGTAAATTGCAGAGGTGAATAATTAATATATGTATTTCAGTGCTAATGTCTCTTTGGATAAATCTATAAA
>NC_051404.1:17891725-17892516 GCF_015228065.2 Penaeus monodon | reverse complement strand
ATGCAGCTTAGGAAAGTTATGATGTGACCCCGCCCCCCCCCGCGCTCTCTCTACTTTTAGACCTAGTCACTTCGTAGTTTCTTGGAATCGCCACCATTGCGTGTGCTGTACGATGACGCGCACGGCAGTATTCCAGACACGATCCTTCCATATTGAGCAGCCTCGTTCCCGCTGGTCTAACATGTAAATGAGGAAATTTTATCTGAACTTTTCCATGCCCCCCTCTCCCCCAAGGAGAAATGTGTGCCCTGGTTTCGAACTCGGTGAGTACATCAACCCCCCCCCCCTCCCCAGGATACAGGGGACGCCTCCTTTCCCGAAAATGAGGAAAAACTGGTTTTAGAAAACGGGGAAAGGTTATTTTTAGAAAACCAGGAAAAACTGATTTTATTAATACAGGTCATCGGCGTTCCATAAGCTAGGAGGGTTGTTAAGACTTGCACTTATAAGCCAGTGACACGGCCAAGTCGCGGAGATTGCGCGGAGGTTAAGGGATGTAAAGTCTCTGAAATGTAGGCTACGAATGCTGCTTCAGATGCTACTGCAGGGGTAAGTAATTGCAGGCTTTGCGTATCTGCGAGACACCAGACGCTACAGAGAGAGGTAGTTTTTTTGTTTTTTTCATTAAACACGAAGATACAGTATCACTTTGTTTAATTATGTAGGTGATGATAGAATTGTTATTAATATGTCGATTGGAAATTATTTGCTACTGAATTTTCGTTTCGTATTTTGTATGTCATTGAAATGTGTGAGGTGAATTTAAAACCCTTCTTTGTCAAATAGATATA
>NC_051404.1:17890987-17891444 GCF_015228065.2 Penaeus monodon | reverse complement strand
GCGTGCGCGCGTACACGACACACGTGTGTGGAAATTTAGATACCCTACCTTATCTTCCCAAAAATAGAAAAAAAAGTAGTCACATTTTTAAAAAGTCAACCAATTCCTCTAACCCAAGTCTCCTTTGTCAGATATTGGTTTAAAAAAATAGTGGAAAACCTCAGGTGCTTTGATAGGTAATCGCCGTCAACCATTTCGGTTTTATGTGGGCCGATTCTCCCCGCCGTGTCTCCGTCAGACCCTACCTTTCATTAGCGAAATTGGCGACTGAGTTATCGCACGGATTACGGCAGAAGTTTCGACATTGCTTCACCGGAAGAGCCCTTTCCAAAACTTACAGGGCCGACTCGTGGTGGGCCTTAGATGGAATGTTCTGTATGTCGAGTGTCGCTACATTTTTTTACGAATACATCATGGGGCCCGTTTCTTCTCACGAGGAGAGTTCACCTGCAGGAGA
>NC_051404.1:17890663-17890799 GCF_015228065.2 Penaeus monodon | reverse complement strand
CGGCTTGTTACTTTTAATTCAGGATCAACATACACTGTACAGAGTTTCTAACTGCGTTGTGTACTAGATGCCGTGTATCTTAATGTATCAGTACAGCTGTAGGTGAATGAAAATGATAGTTTATGATTTCCTTTAG
>NC_051404.1:17889936-17890167 GCF_015228065.2 Penaeus monodon | reverse complement strand
AGATAAAATAAATAATATTAAAGAAAGGAAATATAACACAATATGAGGAAATACAATACAATATGAGGAAATACATTGCAATACAATATGAGGAAATGCAACACAATATGAGGAAATGCAACACGATATGAGGAAATGCAATACAATATGAGGAAAATGCAATAAAATATGAGGAAATGCAACACAATATGAGAAAATACAATACAATACTTTTCAGTTCACTCTCTCTCC
>NC_051404.1:17889343-17889799 GCF_015228065.2 Penaeus monodon | reverse complement strand
AATTAAGCAATCCGTGAATATAATCGGGGAATACTAACCCTTGAGCGACGGCTTGATGTGTTCCCGAGGTCGCGGTTACGGTTCGCCCGTTTGTTTTATTTCATTGGTGGTTTGAAAGATTTTCTTTTGTTGCGGGGACATTTGATATAGATGTTATTCATTTTTGATATCCTTCCTTAGAATAATAACTTTGTTCTTAAATTGCTCGATGTGTAGTCTAATTCGGTTCTAAATTTAATCAGAACATTTTTATTTGGACATTTTTTTATGCCTTTCTTGTGTTTTATCGAGACGAAAGTTATATCCCAAAGCACAGGAAAAAAGAAAAAGAAAAAGAAAATATCTACGAAAATAAATATCCTCATCGTTTTATGAAATAATAATAAAAATAATTCACAATTCACGGTCTTAAAAATCGAACGAAAATGGGGAACCGAGGGAAGGGGAGACTAAGGT
>NC_051404.1:17888995-17889289 GCF_015228065.2 Penaeus monodon | reverse complement strand
TCTCGCACACTTTTGTCGACGAGAGACGTTGCAGCCACAAACCTTTTGTAAGAGAATTGTGATTGATACTGGCTTTTATCCCGTAGAGCTTGGAAGGACCATATCAGCGCCGGTCGGGAAGCTTTGTACTAGAAATAGAATAGAGGTAAATCCTTTTTGTGAGATTTTGCAGAGTTTGCCGGAACTGGCTGCGTCGCAGGATAAAAGAAGGATAGGAAAAAGAGAAAGATATGTGGATATTATTAGGTCTGTGTGTATATTTAGATAGAGTATATAATTTGTATGTTTTATACT
>NC_051404.1:17886997-17887258 GCF_015228065.2 Penaeus monodon | reverse complement strand
TTATGTTCGTTATTATTTACTTATTCTTGTACTTTTATTTTCTTAAGACTCTTTTTTTTCTTGTTCTTCTCCCTTTTCATACCATTTTCTTTTTCTTTGTCCTCGTTTTCTTCTTCATTAATTGTGAGTGTGAATTTTATATAATTTACTTGCTTATAATGTATAATCATGAAATATGATATGGCAATGCTTATTTAATCATTCATTACGATTAAGTCCTACTCTACTGTATATGATCTGATAAAGTTCGTAATGATATAG
>NC_051404.1:17886610-17886911 GCF_015228065.2 Penaeus monodon | reverse complement strand
CAGGCACACACACCAGAAAAAAAAATTATGACATTTATATGATTATGGATGCTTTTTGATTGCGCAACTCCATTACTAACCGCAATACGAAATTAGATTATGAAATGAGGTTTGAACTCCCGCCATTGATTAAATCACAGTTTTATTAACGTATTCCCAGGTAGCGGCTCGGATATATTGGGGGCGAAATATCGAACGTTTTCTATTTTCTACGTCATTGCATTTTTTAAGGGTAGACTTTCATGTTTCAATACCTGTGAGGAATGAGAGGACATGTATCGAGTATCCGGGGTAATGCATG
>NC_051404.1:17884441-17884732 GCF_015228065.2 Penaeus monodon | reverse complement strand
ACTTTTCTCTAACACAACGGGGAAAATGCAAAGGCAGAGGAATGCTCCCGCAGCCAAAGAAACGTGAAATAATCCCACAACCGAACCTGTGGAGCGTTCATGTTTATGTTCGGAAACGTTGGGTCGAGAGTGATAAATCTGCGGTCAAAGGGGGTGCACCCTGCAAGCCCGTAGGGGACTGTCACCCATACAAAAGTGACCCCTCCTTTATCTTCTCTCTACCTCTCAATCGCTTTCCTCTTTCGCTCCCTCTCTCCCTCCCCCTTCCCCTCGTGCTTTTGTGCCCGTCTG
>NC_051404.1:17883638-17884032 GCF_015228065.2 Penaeus monodon | reverse complement strand
TCCGTCTTTCTGCATCAAAAGTACACAAAAAAAAAAATACAGATACAAATGCTGTTAAGGTCTGTCTATAAATTCAATCACAAATAATAGAGAGGCATCTAAACACACAGGGAAGACTCACAAATACCTCTGTACAGCACAAGGAAAAGAAATGTTAGTTGATAATACTGTTGGTTTTGCAGCTCTCTACATGCGATTTTCGTAAAGCCGCTTTTATTTACAGTAGAAAAAAGAGGAAGGTAACTGCAAAGGCTTTTAGAATCAGGACTTTTACCATGCTTCCATCCTGTCGAAATCCAGGAATTACGGGTAACACAGAATTCTTCGGATATTAGAAACATTTATTGAAGATCACGGTATTTTTAGTATTGGAATTCGAGTAACAAATAGTTTG
>NC_051404.1:17881986-17882818 GCF_015228065.2 Penaeus monodon | reverse complement strand
AACAACACGAGCACCCTCACCCCACAACAGAAACACCACCACCAATAAAACACGGTTCCAAAAAACGTCAACGCAGGATCGAGTCCCCAGCATGAGGGTTTAGCACGGGGCAATTCGAAGGCAAGCGCTGATATGCAGGCAAAAGCACTGAGGCTGAGATATGCAGATGAAGCCTAGTCAGGAGGCTTGACAAGGCTGGTCTAATTGCAGCAACGAACAGCGATGAATGCTTGCTATTATAGTTGGCATCGCGGTGGTAATTAACGTGGGGGGGGGGTTGTTTGGATGTGTGGCGTTGAGATTTTTTTTGTATTTGGGTGAATGTTTGTTGCTTGCTGTTGTTTGTTTGTTTGGATAGATGGGTGGTGTTGAGTTTTTTGTTTGTTTGTTTGTTTTTGGATGAATGTTTGTTTGTTTGCATGGATGCGTGGTGATGAGTTGTTTTTGTTTTCAGGTGAATGCTTGTTGTTTGTTTTAGATTGTTATTGATTATTGTTGCTTGTTGATTGTTATTGGTTGTTGTTACTGAATGTTGAATATTTTGAGTTGTAGTTTTTTTGCATCGTTGAAAATTTTATCGTTGCCGTTCTTGTGTAAGTTTAGTGTTATTGTTTGGTGCTGATTGTTATCTATTGTTTGTTATTTGTTGCTGTTGCTTGTTGCTTGTTGTTGTTGCTGATTGTTGAATATGTTGATTTGTAGTTTTGTATTGTTGAAAAATTTATTGTTGTCCGTTATTGGTGTATGTTTAGTGTTGTTGAATGTATACGCTGTTTCATCTTGTTGAATTACTGTTGTTGGTGTTACTTGGTTTTGTTGAATGTCTGGTGTC
>NC_051404.1:17881459-17881645 GCF_015228065.2 Penaeus monodon | reverse complement strand
CCACAAATTGACTGTCTGTTTGTTTAATAACAGTGTAAACAGGACCTAACTAGCTAACTGTTGCTTAGCTGTGGAAGTATCTGTTATTAGAGTGGTTTGATCTATTTGTATGCTATTCATTGGTTAACGTATGAAATAACCAATCCTGTTTAATTTACCAATATAGCTCTGCAGTGGTACACTTAT
>NC_051404.1:17880635-17880826 GCF_015228065.2 Penaeus monodon | reverse complement strand
AAATATATATGAACTAAAAATATGACATGATTCACAAAGTCTTGAATTGGGTCCACGTTCGGAGTGTCAACAATAAAGGATGAAAATGCGATTTCTAAAACACTACTTAACCCATTTTATCCGGACTGTAAAAATCAAGACCAAAAACTATGTTATTTTACTCGTCAAAGGCACAGTACTATGGGAACTAC
>NC_051404.1:17879531-17879732 GCF_015228065.2 Penaeus monodon | reverse complement strand
AACACTGTTGTATCAACAAAAATAAAACCAAAGTAGTCATCATATCGTGTAGAATTTACGTTCATGATTTTAAATTTCCTGTCGTCGGAAGCATGTATCGCCTACGCGTGGCAAGAACCTGCATTTTGAATTTATTTTATAATAAGTAAGATTATTGTGACCACTTGGCCTACTTATTGCTTCTTCACTTACTGCTATTCC
>NC_051404.1:17879120-17879271 GCF_015228065.2 Penaeus monodon | reverse complement strand
AAAGTGGTCTTCATGGGAAGCGTCATTGCTTAAAAGCACAACTTTTCTGGTCTATGATGAATGTTGGTAAATAGACAGAATCTTTAATTTATGAGATAACTTTAGGAGTAAAAGACGAGAAAGTATCTGAGTAGTCTCAGGAGAGTAGCAT
>NC_051404.1:17878470-17878889 GCF_015228065.2 Penaeus monodon | reverse complement strand
ACGAGAAACACAACTAATAAACTTTTAATCTTGGTATGATGTTATTGGCTATAATTAAGCAACTTTACTTCGAGGAGTTAGGCGGTCAGCTTCTCTCCATTAAATTCTGATTCTTACCGACAAAAATATATCACGAGAGAGACAGGCGGTCCGTTGGTGGTCTCCGGTCACTGGAATCGCATACGGGACTTTGAATATTCCAATCTCGACCTCTGCTTTGGAATAGGGAGTTTGTGTTGGAATTCCCAGAAGCTCGGGTCTTGCTATTTCCCTCTCTGCGTTGCATTGGGGTTCACTGGGTTCTTTTAACGCGCGTTGTTTGTGTGCTTGTTTGTTCTGAGGAAAATAGGACGCACGAACGGACACACGCTGAATGCTGTTAAACATGCATTTCTTTTGTGCATGTCCATAAATATAAA
>NC_051404.1:17877701-17878054 GCF_015228065.2 Penaeus monodon | reverse complement strand
GTATTATTTCTGCTTTACTCAACATCACCACGAACATTTCTATTTCCTTTACTGTTGTCATTCAAATTTACTCATTTCCTCTGCTTGTTTTCTTTTTCTAACTCTTGTTCTTACCCAGATTAGTAATTAAGATTTGAAAACTTAATAAAACTTCCCACATTAAAAATTCGTAATATCTTTGCTAAATAGACCGGGTGTGAACTTAAACGGAAATTAGCAGCATTCACTTACAAGCAATACAGTTTCATACACGGTCTTAAGTTCCACTGTTAGACCTACGAAGAAGCGATATAATTAAAAGTTGTACAGTGTACAGAGATTCCTGATAAGTTTTTAATATTTTTCCTAACATA
>NC_051404.1:17875966-17876232 GCF_015228065.2 Penaeus monodon | reverse complement strand
AAACACGGCCGATGATTTAACCTTATTGTTTCAAGCAAAACTTCCCCTTCTGGAACTCTGCCACCTAATAGTATCAAGATCTGGCTTCAGCTGTACATATGCGTTGATTAAGGGTTACACTAGTGACCTCTTACATAATTTCATGGGCGAGAAATAGCTTAGTCTCTGATTGAATTGGGACCAGCTGGCGCGAGCCACAAATTTCATTAGTAGCCCCAGATTTTGCTTCAGCTAAACTTATTACTAATGGTATACCTTCTTTAAAG
>NC_051404.1:17875809-17875879 GCF_015228065.2 Penaeus monodon | reverse complement strand
GTTTTTTGCAAGGGAGTATCTGGGGACTCGAAAATAGCATGATAGGAAGTAAACACGTATTTTTTTAGTT
>NC_051404.1:17875634-17875725 GCF_015228065.2 Penaeus monodon | reverse complement strand
TACTTCTTTCAACTCTATTCATAGCGATTTTCCAACGTATATATGTCTCTCAGTAAAAAAACAATGATTATAGACCTTATTGAGACTGAAG
>NC_051404.1:17875249-17875607 GCF_015228065.2 Penaeus monodon | reverse complement strand
AAGTTTAACGATCAGACGAACTTCTGATTTAATGGAGGAACCTTCGAAGGAGTTTAACGATTTTCTGTTTCAAAGGCCAATGCTTTTAGACCCAGGTAAAGTTACAGGAAAGTACAACATGTCGGATTGAAAGTGTGGAGTGAACATTATGTTCAGAGCCCCTCCTGTTTAAGCAACACGAAAGTTAACCTGATGTAGAAACTGTTATCAAACGGGAGATAGTTTAGAAACTGAGGCACTTTGTGTTTATCTCTGAAGTTATAACAAATAGACACTGACTCCATAGGTTTGCAACTAAAGACTGTTTTCTGTTGAAAATGAATTTGAGGAGGGTCGTTTTTTGATGGATACATTTTCA
>NC_051404.1:17874899-17875079 GCF_015228065.2 Penaeus monodon | reverse complement strand
AAATCCGCTTCCCTCCTTATCATGTTACGCTTCACGCATTTGACGATTTCATAACGAAAAAGAGATTTCTTGCGAAATACTTCCACTGGATTTAATTCAAACAAGACTGTGTGAGAATGTGCAGGTCTCCGCAGAAATACTGTTGCCGAGTGACGAAACATCATAGATAATACATGAATA
>NC_051404.1:17874674-17874822 GCF_015228065.2 Penaeus monodon | reverse complement strand
AATAATAACAACAATAAACAACTATACATACATAATATTATTATTATTTAAGGAATCTTAAATAGTAATGAAGAATAAATAGAATAGAAAAAAATACAAATAAACAGCTAAATGGTGCTACTGGGTGAGAAAGCTTCGTAAATAGTAC
>NC_051404.1:17874510-17874633 GCF_015228065.2 Penaeus monodon | reverse complement strand
CTATACAACTTAGGTGAGAAGGAATCGTAAATAATATATGAAGAAGAGAAAGAAGAAAGAAAAAAAAACTATACATACATATAACTAAATACTTTTATGAGATGAGACAGCTTTGTAAATAAT
>NC_051404.1:17874358-17874426 GCF_015228065.2 Penaeus monodon | reverse complement strand
TATATATACACACACGTACATGCAACTTACCATTGTTACTGGGTGAGAAGGCATCGTAAATAATACAT
>NC_051404.1:17873838-17874319 GCF_015228065.2 Penaeus monodon | reverse complement strand
ACAAACAACACACATACGTACATGCACCTCAAGTAAGAACGGTTCCTGGTGCATCTCCTCCTCCTTGGTGAGTACCGAAGGGGTAAGGATGCGTGGGAATGAATTATTAAGGATAAAATTCGTTCAAAAAGGGAAATGGTGCATATGGTTTTAATTTCCTGTTGAGATGTTTGTCACACTGATTTCCGTATATTGTATTATTCAGTCCCTATCTTTGTTCTGAATATTCCATTTATGTTTTTCTTCTTAGCACTTCTGACTTGAGTTAACATTATACTAAGCATTACATGGCATCACAAAGTCATCACCATTTCTTTCTTGATCTTGCTATTTACATAATTTTCTTTCTGTGTGGCGTTCTTCGTTAAGATAAACTAGATGTCAGTTAAGATTGATTAAGACATACAGGTTTAGCTATTCTCGCAAGTATATTTAGGGTGATTAGCGCGTGGCTGGGCAAATGTAGGGTTTTAAAAACAAG
>NC_051404.1:17873150-17873370 GCF_015228065.2 Penaeus monodon | reverse complement strand
CTGAATTCCTCCCCAGACACACTTAATTAGCCAACTTAGGAGAGATGTTCTTTGAGCCAACTTGAACCAAAAATTCCTCCGAGCCTTGGGATGATAAATACGTAACTTCTCTTATAAATACGTAAGACGAACAAAGTTTTATTTCTTGTTTAAGCAAACACTTTGAAAAAAAGTGGATAACATTATCAGAGTTAGTATTTATATAAAGACTTAATGTTCT
>NC_051404.1:17871846-17872695 GCF_015228065.2 Penaeus monodon | reverse complement strand
CAGTCTGTCATTTTAGCTGGTGATGGAATGAAAATGTTAACAGTTCTTATCCAGTGAACTGAGGTTACATCGTCATTTCCAAGCTCTTTTCTGAGTACTTGTGAGGTTCCAAGAAGTGCCATTTTCGAAAAGTGCTATACCCCGAGTTAACCCCTATTTGTAGTCCCATAGTATTCCATCTACTGAGTGACTGTACTGAAATCGACCCACGATCACTGGAATTACACCTACCTTCTTCATTGATTATAGTCTTTTGCACCTCCCGTGCTTATTTACCATAACTTTCCTTTATCACATATTTTTTTTTCCAGTTAGAGAGGCAATATCTGTAATCTAGTATTGCTTGCTACCTTGCTACAGTGGATCATGAAATCCCATGTGATCATCACGTGAGAATATTCTGTAATGCCTTCTGGTTTGTAATGTACTATCGTGTGTTGCCTTGACGCTGTATATACTCTTTCTAACCTAGTTGAGTGCACTGGCTTCTAATAAGCTACAGAGTATCTTTAATATCTCCATGCAACCTGCACCTGTCATTTTCCTTGTGTGGTCAACTCTGTGCTTCACTTAGTTTGTTCTTGGTGCTTCCTCCTTTGTAGCACAGATTAAGGCTGCCGTTTGTGGTTTCAGGTCCAGTTATCCACAATCACCTAGTTTCCATGTCGGCTTCTGCTTCGGTATCTCTGAAATGTTGTCCATGTGTCCTCTTTTCTGGCTCACCTATTTTTCAGTTTCAGCATTTTTTTTCTCTCTTGTATTGTATTTTGTCATTAATTTCAAAAGTCAACAATCCTGGTCTCATTTCCAACAGTAAAGATTCATTTGCATTTCTGATGAACCATGTCA
>NC_051404.1:17871306-17871610 GCF_015228065.2 Penaeus monodon | reverse complement strand
AGACCGTAACCCTGTCCTCCTTCTTCTCTATCTCGGCATTGCATCCGCCGACGCAGGCCCCCATAACCCGACCATTAAAAGCTGCCAATGTGTTAAAACCGGCGCCGTAAAGAGGTAAATCGGCTAATAAGGCGAATAATACGCAATTTTCTGTCCTAACGAGCGCGCTGCCACTTGGTCCTCGTCAAAGCCGGAGAGGACGTTGTTTGAGCTTTCGTTCCTTTACGGGGAAAAGGGCACACGCGTGATAGTTCAGTGTGCGTGTTAAGTTATGTGGTGGATGTGTTGTTTGTTGCTGTAAAGG
>NC_051404.1:17870914-17871067 GCF_015228065.2 Penaeus monodon | reverse complement strand
TGCATTTATTGGTATCATATTTCTCTCCCTGTCTACTATTGCGTAACAGTCCATACAATTACGTAGCTACTTCTTTCACACATTTTTATTCTTAACCCTCCTTCTGTCTGTTATCCCTTTTAACCCCCCCCCCCCCCCATCCCTCACGGCCCT
>NC_051404.1:17870236-17870627 GCF_015228065.2 Penaeus monodon | reverse complement strand
GTGTCATTATCCCAAACAGATTCCTTTCGTTTTTTAATATTTTGTAATGTCCCTTTTTCCAGGAAATAGATTTTTCAATTTCAGGGAGCAATTTAGGCAAATGAGGGGAAATTATTAAAATTATTATATGTGGACGAGAACTCATATCATAATTGCTAATATTATTATCAATATTATCATCAAAACGTTGTATGACTGTGTGACGAATTAATGGGGTTCATTTTGGCATTTGTTTCATTGTCTGAATGAATTATTGTTTATGGTTATCAAAGTTCAAATCACAACTTTGCTTTAACACCCCATCACAAGGGAAATAATGTTATGGTTTAATGTAATTTATACTGACGGTTGCGGGTTTCCCTTTCGCCTATTTATTTCTAATAAAATTAGT
>NC_051404.1:17867112-17867234 GCF_015228065.2 Penaeus monodon | reverse complement strand
TTACCTGGCACCTGTAATGCAGAATAGCCTTCGCCATTTGAAAACAAAATCTGCAATCCGTTTTTTCGTGTCCCGAAATAATGAGACTGGGACAAAGATCGATACGTTAAAGTGTTAGAAAT
>NC_051404.1:17866615-17866865 GCF_015228065.2 Penaeus monodon | reverse complement strand
ATTCATGAACATTCACTCATGCACATGTGGCTTTAAAAGTCGAACCTAAAACGCACCTGAAATGCAGGTGACGTGAAAAAAGAAGAAAACTTTTGATATTATATTTTCAGCCTAGAGTTGCAAGGTTCAAATTCTTTTCTCGACTCTCAACAGCCTTTCACGCATCCTCTGATGCTCTAAACTTTTCCACTTTTCAACATTTTTTTAAGCAGTTGGAATTGAAAAAAAGAGAAGAAAAAATGTCTCTGGT
>NC_051404.1:17866387-17866578 GCF_015228065.2 Penaeus monodon | reverse complement strand
CGAATGCACATTTTCAAATTGATTTTTCCTTTGCCTGAAGTTTATTTTTTCTTATAAGGAAATTCTCTTTACATTCCTTATTTGTTAGTTTCCATTATCTTATCATATTTTGAATTATAATTATCACTATAACCTTTATTGTTTTTCTGAAAGCTCTACTATTAATCCTGAAGAATACTTTTGTCAAGGAA
>NC_051404.1:17865178-17865742 GCF_015228065.2 Penaeus monodon | reverse complement strand
TAAAAATCAATTTAGTGATGAATCTTGCACTGTACTCTAAGCAATGTTGCACCTTGAACATAATTACTACTGCTGCTTTATCTAACATTCTCATCTTTCAAATTGCTCTATTAGAGGGCAATCGGTAACCCCATGTTTATATACTACACTCATTACCTGACTACAGCTGACCCCATGTTCTTACATTACAAGGAGTTAGATCAGTGATTTGATACTGTAAACCACAAGTATGTTCTGCATGTTCAGCCTCCCAAGATGACGACTTGTAATGAACACGGTAGCAAGGAACCTGTTTGAGAAATGTCCTATTATTTTTGGGTTACCTACATTAAAAAGAATGGTATAAAGGCTACTTATTGTTCATTCCTTCCCTTTGGAGTAATAACTTAGTAATGTTACTACTGTAGTGCTGTTCAGGGTGCTAGTATCTGATTTATTCAAAAGCCCTATACAGAACTGGGAACAGAAGCTACTGTACTCATGATTACTTCTGAATTTTGCTATGGATAGCATTGAAATTGTCTCGAATGTAATTTTGTTGTCGATATTATTTTTACAGGTCTG
>NC_051404.1:17863826-17864450 GCF_015228065.2 Penaeus monodon | reverse complement strand
GGTGGGGGTGCAAAACAAGTTCCAACATAAATTTGGGTGTTACCGATAGTCTTTTAAAGTCTTCTTGCCAAATATTACTTAACATTGCAAAATTTGATAATTATGTCCAATAATTCTATTACTAATAATACAAAAATAATATCTGGCATAAAAAATGTATAGCGAGTTTTTTTGCCCAAAATATCATTGGCGAATTATTGGCCCAAACTATGTATAACGATCAACTGGCCAAAATATATGTATGGCGATCACTTGGCCAAAATATATGTATGGCAATCATGTGGCCCAAAATATGAATGGTGAGTTATTGACCCAAAAATGCGCATGGCGATCCATTGTCCAAAAATAAGTATAGTAATCAATTGGTCAAAATACATGTACAACGTGATATAACAATACCAGCAAACTAGTAATCCAAAAATATGTATTATGTGACACGTAACTTATTGTACAGTAATTTGTAAACCTGAACCTTCTGTTGCTCCCTCGCTCAAGGCCCTTCGCTTCTCAATATAAATGAGTGACGTAGGGAAGATTCGAGTCATTAATGTCACCATCCGAGAGCATAATCGTGGATACCTGTCACGTATGAAAGAAGAAGCTGTACGTTACGCTGTTGGTTAC
>NC_051404.1:17863042-17863495 GCF_015228065.2 Penaeus monodon | reverse complement strand
ATAGCCTTCTCAAATAAAAAAAAAGGAAGATGCAGTCCCCTTTACCAGGAAGATGACGCAGTATGCACTTGTGAATTATTGTGCCTCACTCGGCCCAGTATTGCCACGAGATTTCCCAGGAGTGCAGACAGCCATGCATATCTACAAGAAGGAGTCTACTCGGCTTTTCCGGCTTTCTGTAGTGTTATCCAGGGACTTTGCAGTTCGTAGTTATTGTTTAATTAATGCCCTTTCTCGTGAAAGTAGGAATCGCATCTCTACGTCCCCTTATTTTATGTGTTATAAGCTGGGAAGTGGTATGTGTGTTGTACGGGGTAAGAGACCTTCAGGAACTTGACTTCGTGGATCTGTTTCCTGAAATTGTAGAACAAGGAAAAATGTATATCTTGTATGTAAATGGACTTTCGCAGCAGTTGGTGGGAGTTCCCTGTACCTCCTACTACTTGCGGAGAA
>NC_051404.1:17862599-17862686 GCF_015228065.2 Penaeus monodon | reverse complement strand
GCCACTTTTCGTGGACGCCTACTGCTGTGCCCGCCGGATGACCCAGTCACTTAGTTCGCTCCCAGCTGTCACCGTGCCCAGGTCAAC
>NC_051404.1:17862075-17862488 GCF_015228065.2 Penaeus monodon | reverse complement strand
CACAACCATTGTTTAGAGGCATCCACCCCGATCAACCACTCCGTCTTCCACCCACGATCATCCACTCCGGCTTCCACCCAGCAACCACTTTACCTTCCTTCCGCCTACCACGATCCACTCCGTCTTCCACCCGCGAACCTCTTTATCTTCTATCCACTTACGACGATCGACTCCGCCTTCCACCTACCATCCACCTTAGCTTCCTTCCACCCACGATCACCCACTGTTGCGCCCTTCCTCATTCCAGTGCCTTCTGCACTGACGATCATTGGAAACCCAAATAGCTGGCCTATCAAGGATGCATTGAAGGGCCGAGGGGCGGAGATGAGTGTCGACAGATTTCGAATGATTGCGTTTGTATTCGGTTCTACGACACTTGCAATTTCATTCTTTTGGTGTTTTTTTCTCTCTCG
>NC_051404.1:17861934-17862047 GCF_015228065.2 Penaeus monodon | reverse complement strand
AGGAAGTGCGAACTTCTTCTTTTGCTTATTTTGTAATGAGTGTATTTATTGTTTGTTATGTGGGGAGGAGGAGGTAATAAGTGTGATTGTTTTCTCAATATTCATCCCTGGCG
>NC_051404.1:17861773-17861865 GCF_015228065.2 Penaeus monodon | reverse complement strand
TTCTATAACACTCCTAATTCTCCTTGAAATAAGTTACATAATTTCCAACATGCTGATATACCAATATACTCAAATTTAAGTTTCGAGTTTTA
>NC_051404.1:17861111-17861265 GCF_015228065.2 Penaeus monodon | reverse complement strand
GCAGTGATTATTTTCAGAGAAAAAAATCTCTTACACGTAAAGACTGACATCCTTATTAAAAGATAACCCCCGCGTTGTATCCCTGTCAGATGTGTACGTTGGGAATTAATATAGTTTTTGGTGCCTCTTTAGATATTTTTTTCTAATAACTTAT
>NC_051404.1:17860036-17860443 GCF_015228065.2 Penaeus monodon | reverse complement strand
CTGAAGTAAATCAATTGAGGTCACTCCTTCCCACGCTTACTCAACGAAGTCCTCGGTTATGACAATAACTGCGATTGGCTCTTCCCTCAATAACACGTCTGCAACATGTGGTATAAAGGCTTTTATTCTGGGCCAACTTTTATCCTTGCCGTTAATCCAGTAAGCCGTTTAGTACTTTTGTTTTATTCAGCGATTTAATTCCAATGTTAATATTACCTCTAGCATCAGTATTTATGTTTCTCTTTTCATTCGTTAAACCTTCAGACTGATCGTGTTTTATATGTTCGAAGATTAAATGGTTTATTCAATGAGGGATTTCGAATGAATTTAAAAATGTTTGCTGCTGCTTGGCATAAGCGTTACTATTTTTGAAAAATCGTAATTGCGTTATTTATTTCGTAATTGGT
>NC_051404.1:17859485-17859584 GCF_015228065.2 Penaeus monodon | reverse complement strand
TTATTTACAGAAATCTTACTTTAGAACCTCGCGCCATCCCCAGTGAAACTTTTAACGAGTATAGTTTCCACTTTGATATATTCACCCCAGAAACTGTAG
>NC_051404.1:17857255-17857999 GCF_015228065.2 Penaeus monodon | reverse complement strand
ACTCCTCCCCCTACAAGCGCGGCAATCCCTGGTTGACGTGCTAAGAGTTGCTTATCATTTACTGCTGCCAGTGTATCTGCAATACTGAGGTAACTGTTCGTGGACACTTTCTGCGACGAAGCACTTTCCAGGACTTTGACTGCAACAAGAGAGGGTAAATTAATATAGGTTTTACGTAAAATCAATTTGCTGGTATTTCTACGGCAAAGCGACGTGACCTTATGGTGCTTACGACCCACGACTGACTCCCCATTTATACTGGTACGACTTACAACCTGTGCCTGGAGTGCTTATACCTCCTCTTCTTCGTCTCGTCTGTCACATCTCGAACTCGGGCCTGGGACTTCGGGGTCTTCCAAGTCTTCTCCATCCTCGAACTGAAGGCGATCGTTTCCATCATCGGTCGGTTGATCGGGGTCGTCTTCCTCCTCTTCGGTCCTCTGCTGTGGTTCTGCATCACTGGATTCTTCCCGTGGCACGTATCTTCGTAACTGGTTCAAGTGGCACTTTAGTTCTTGATGCGGCGTATAGGGGTCCTGGACAACGTAATTAACTGGCCCGATCTGCTTTATGACTCTTACCGGCCCACTCCACCTTGGCGCCAGTGCTGCTACACGACGTGGCCGAATCGGGCGGATGATCCTGACTAACACAAGCTCTCCCACCTGTGGGCGAAATCTTGACCGGACTTTCTTATTATAATCGCGAGTCCACCTTTCCTTGGCGTTCCTCATACTTTGTATT
>NC_051404.1:17856017-17857100 GCF_015228065.2 Penaeus monodon | reverse complement strand
CAACGCGAGACGCACGTACGGAAGCATCCTGTCCCAATCTTGGGGATGCTGACCCACTAGTGTTGCCAAGGAGTCCTTCAGGACCCTGTTGACTCTTTCCACCATTCCATTTGCCTGCGGGTGATAACATGTGGTATACAGCGTCTTAATCTCCAAGATCTGGCATACCTGTCTGAATAGCCTATTGGTAAATTCGCTTCCATTATCAGTTAGCAGCGTCCGAGGCGGACCAAACAAAGTAAAGAAATGTTCAATGAAAGCGTCTGCAACGGAACCTGCATCTTTGTTAATCAGTGGTACAAGTTGTAGGTAGCGGGTAAAGTGATCTATGACGACCAAGACATACCGATGCCCTCTGGCTGAAGTCACCATCTCGACAAGATCAGCCGAGACTCTTTCGAATGGCTGGGTTACTTCCGGCATGGATGCAAGGGGAGCCTGCCTAGAAGCAAGTCCTTTCCTCCTTTGACACTGAATACAAGACTGAACAAACTGACGAACCTCTGCTAACATTTGTGGGAAATAATACCTCTCTCTTAATCTACAGTAAGTTCTAAATATGCCCGGATGAGCGGCAGACTTGTCGCAATGTACGAGCTCGAGTACCTTCCTTCTCAAAGACCGAGGAATGACAAGTTGCTGTATGACCCTTTCTGGTAAGATACGGTGATGATACAAAAGCCCATCCTTAAGCTCGAACTCGTCAAGTGGAAGTGGAATCCTCCTCCTAAGAGCCCTTCGTTCCCCGAGGTACAAGATAATATCGTTCCACAGCGGATCATTCTGCTGTGCCTCTGCTACCTGCTGCGAATCAAGGCCGGTGTCAATACAATCTACTTTACGACTGAGGAGATCTGGAAGGTGATGTGAAGCCCCTGGCTTGTACTTAATATCATAATTATAAGACGAGAGTTCGTGGCTCCATCTTGTCATCCTAACAGACTTTGTCGGTTGTTTGAAAACGTACACCAAAGGTCTATGGTCCGTATAAATAGAAAAATGTCGACCATACAAGTACGCATTATAATGACGTACCGATTCTACCACAGAAAGTGCTTCTAAATCTATGACTGGGTAATTATG
>NC_051404.1:17855413-17855601 GCF_015228065.2 Penaeus monodon | reverse complement strand
AAGAATTTACGGCAAGTTGGCATTTCGTTACGTTAAGCCTGAACCCTGCTTGTGCTAAGAGGCCAAGAACCCCATCAAGATGAGACAAATGTTCTTCAAACGATTTTGAGTAAACGACAACGTCGTCTAGATACGCTAAAGCATGTTTTCCTAAGACTGGGCTAAGGACTGCATTGATTGCCCGCTGA
>NC_051404.1:17853297-17854925 GCF_015228065.2 Penaeus monodon | reverse complement strand
CAACACTGCCATTAATTGACTACGTCTATGCGATCCAAGATGGTCAAGTTTAGCTTTGGAGATGAAGGACTCACCCGTAGGAGTAGAAATGGGCAAGGCCTCCATACTTACAGTAGGAAAGAGTTCAAAGTCGCTATCCTCATAACCAAAATCAGTGGTGCCATAATACTCATCAAAATCATCTGTGAAGTTCTCAAATTCTGAAAAATGCGAACAATTAGAATGTGCAAACCCTATACTACTATCAAAACCATCACCAGGACATTCAGAAACATTACCAACACAAAAATAATCTGAACGAAAATGCTCATTTCCATTACAATGAACATCAGCATCAGGACAATCATTAAAATCATTAAAATTACTAAAATTATTTAAATCAAGATTACAAAAATCACTACTCTCATCAGATTCATTTCTTGAATATTCAAAAACGTTGTCCACACCTTCAATACAAGCAATATTTGCTCCTTGTTTTAAGATTACAGGATACTTGTGATCATTTACTATCCAAATGGACACTTTACTTCCCGACACATGTGTTACGCTACGTGGAATTAGTACCTGAGCAGTTCTGCCCGTAACCATAGCAACCATCTTCAGACTGTTCGGAACCACCCCTATAATGAACTTTCCCGTCTCTGGTGGACAAACTACCGTCTCGGCGCACAATACTTGCGTGGTACCATCAGTTTCCCTTGACTGACTATGCATACGACGCTTAGAATGTATCCTTATACACAGTGATGGTGTATCACTAAAAGTCATGCGGACCCGAACTCCATTTAGCGTGACATAACTTGTTTGTGGAGAGTTAAAAGCAACCATCCTAAAATTAAACCTTCTAAGCCAGTCCATACCTAACAGGATGTCGCCTGGGAATTGAACATCTTCCGAGACTATATTTACATCGTGTTTACACTTGACACTTTCGCTGATGCAAAAGTATAGACTTGCGCTCTCGTGCGCGCGAAACGAGTGACCCGAAGCTCCGCGAAGTGTGCGAGTCGAAGGTCTGAGTGAATGGATATTTAATGCATCTTTCATTCGGCTCTTCATCAAAGTTATCTCTGATCCCGTATCAATAAAACAAGTGCAAAGAACACCGTTAACTTTTAGAGAGATAAGCGGTCTTCCAACTTTAACCTTATCGTTAACAGGTGCAATCTTGGCTGTATTCTTATGCGGTGTGGCTACTTGAATTTCCCGCTGAATTTGCCGCACGGGAAGCTGGGAATGGTCGCGTCCCGTGGGCTGTGGAAAAGGGGCAGTTTCGCGCAAAATGACCTGCCTCATTACACGTGTAACACTTTAACGAGTGACTTTCTGGCGCATTCTGCCTCCCCCTACAATCTTTCGTATCGTGGGACTGGGATTTATGGAACGAGCAATACATAGGAGATTTCCGAGCGCGTGAGGTCTCTCCGTTTGTCTTAACCTGATTTCCCGTAGACTTGACATTAGTCATTCTAATACTCCAGCATCTTTGCGCAGCATCTATCAATACTTGAAGTGGGTCTTCTTCCTTCAAGGCTAAAGCTTCCCTTAACCACTGAGGCAATCCCTGAAGGAATATGCGGCGGATTAATTCGTCCGGCATCCCGACGGATCGCGGGTAATCCCTCACA
>NC_051404.1:17852371-17852953 GCF_015228065.2 Penaeus monodon | reverse complement strand
AACATCTTTATAAAGGACGTACTCTACCGGAGATGGGTTAGGACTAGCAGTACTATTAACATGCCCACTGCTATTACTTGGAGCGCCATAGCTCTGCGCTAGTGCGGCGTACTGTTCCTGCATTGCTGCAAGTTGTTCGCTAAGTTGTTGGCAACGCTGATTTAACTCTTGATACATAGGCAAGTCTAAATTCTCCCGCGACTGCATTGGCATGACCTCTCGCGATACCTCGGCTGACCGTGGCGAACTAGCATTTGATGGTCCAGCAATAACATCGTCTTCCAGTGCTCTCTTACTCCTTTTCCCCATATTGAAAGATCAGTATAATTAACTATACAAAACTTCAAAGATGCAATTTGTAAACACAAATAAAGTAATATGTAGCAGTACACATGTACGGAGATATCAGCGAGTAACTGTTCTTACCACCACGACTGTTTAAGTACTAAAGTATGCGTAAGCTTTGTTTTAAGCGCTAGTTTACCTGCACACAGTAAGCATGGTCTCGTTACTAATCAAGGTGGTTACTATGCTTGATTCGTCCCACCGCTCGCCGCCAAATAAACGTTGGTGTAGTTGTAG
>NC_051404.1:17849991-17850842 GCF_015228065.2 Penaeus monodon | reverse complement strand
ACGATGCGAGTTTTGCGAGGTCGATCACTACAAAACCCATCCTTCCTCCCCCCCCCATCCCTCTAACCGCTTCTCTCCCCATCTCCCCCTCTTCCTTACCTCTCTCCCCCACCCCTCCCCCTTTCCAAAACCCACTCTTCCGTACCTCCCACCCCCCCTTCCCCTTCCCGCCTCACCCCACCCTATTCCCCTTCCCGCCCTACCCCCCTCCTCTCATCCCCAACCCAACCCCACCCCACGCCTCCCTCCCCCACGAATAGAAACCGTTTCGCGTCCAATTTGTTTGCTCTGAAATATATACTGGCAATTGTTTTACGGTGATCATTCTAGCCTCAGCCTAATGGCACGTTATTGAGAATTTCCTAAAATATACTGCTCTCTGGAATCGTAAACTAGACTGCCATCCGTAGTCATCGAATGGAGAGCGAAAGCGACGATGATATACAGTGTTGGTTTTCCTTCCGTGCAGTATGGTATTCTGCTTGGTATTGTGTATGGCACTTTGCATGGTATTCTATATGGTATTCTGCATGGTATTGTGTATAGTATTTTGCATGGTATTCTATATGGTATTGTGTATGGTATTGTGCATGGTAATGTACATGGTATTCTGCATACAATTGTTTATGGCATTTTGCATACATTGTGTTAGTATTCTGTGTGCTATTGTGTATGGTATTTTGCATAGTATTGTACATGGTATTCTGTATGGTATTGTGTATGGTATTTTCCATTGTAATGTGTATGGTATTCTGCATGGTATTGTGAATGGTATTTTGCATGGATTTGTGCCTGTGCATGTTGACCAGTTTCTCTGATTTTTTCGACTCATGTATTACTGTTGAGATTTC
>NC_051404.1:17849735-17849902 GCF_015228065.2 Penaeus monodon | reverse complement strand
CTGAGGCGTGGAATTTGAGAGTTTTCATTTTATGCGATTTTTTGTTTTCGTCATAGCCATTTTTCCCTATTCGGTTTTCTGGTATTTTTTTAACTTCATCATAATAATTTTTGTTTCGGAACCTGCCGTTTAAAACAGATATATAAATAAATCTTTAATTTTTCCGT
>NC_051404.1:17848453-17848762 GCF_015228065.2 Penaeus monodon | reverse complement strand
TGCGAGGAACTTACACGGATTACTTAGACGGATTCCCATTACGTTGTCATTTGAATATTTAGAAAATTATACTGATCTAATAAGAAGAAACAAAAATGACAAATCTTATAAAATTTTGATGTAAACATATGACGATGATAATAAAAGTAAAATCAAACTGAATAAACTTGATACTCACAGTCGTTATTCTTATCACCGTCATCGTCAGCAATGACATATAAATTTTCATAACGGATCTGGTATGCTTAACAAAGTCTGTTTATCTTTTATTGATAATATACTTGACCTCTTTACAATAATAATTTAAAA
>NC_051404.1:17847159-17847496 GCF_015228065.2 Penaeus monodon | reverse complement strand
ATAAAAATCTTCCCCAACCTTTTACGTTCGAAGAAGCTTCAATAAACACAAACACATCAATAAAAGCTTTGATAACCTAGAATGCGATTTTAAATTTGGATAATCCTGGAGGGAATCGGTTTCAGAATATTTTATAAACATTCCAGGCAGATGGGGATTAGAGCAAAGTTTTTTCTTCGTGAGCGGATTTTCGCCTTGAAGATGCGCAGATTTTTCGATTTGATTTATTCCATTCACGACGATCACGGCTTTTTGGTAAATATGAGTATGGTCGTTTTGCATGATCTTTAGGATCTATGTTTATATTGTGTGTACGTGTGGTTTGTCTGTCTGTCTG
>NC_051404.1:17846604-17846884 GCF_015228065.2 Penaeus monodon | reverse complement strand
TCGCTCCATGGCAACAGAAACACGTGGAGAAATGACACACCATGAGCTTTTGAGTGACACCCCAAAGGTGTTGGAAATAGCCTTTACACGTGGAGAAAATGCTATTGAGTTTTTCGTAATGGATTCGTAACAGACGGTGTGAAGATTACATATCAGCGACGCCCAGGTCATGACGGAAAAAAATAAGGTGGATATTTTGATACATTAAAGAAAAAATACATTATGTGTTATGCTGTTATACTAGTGCTTATTATGTTGATATGAATATACTGATAACCGA
>NC_051404.1:17846120-17846581 GCF_015228065.2 Penaeus monodon | reverse complement strand
ACCGAGTTAAAATGTATTAAAATGGATTTCTGTTTTATTTTTATTCCTGATGATAATGGTGTTGATAATGTAGTGTTTTATTTTGTTGTAAGATTATAATGAAGTAAAGAGTATATTAATAGTAGTATAAAATAGCACAACACATTAAGGCAATATTTGCATATCAATTTACTCATACTAATATTTGTATTTACCATAATTTATTACTATAAATGTCGTATTATTGTTTTAAAGTAATTCACTTCCTAGTCAAGGATATGGGGTATTTACCTTATCCCATGAAGTTTATTTATATTAGTCTAATAATTCACTAAGGTAACGGAAGCAACATAACTTACGATAGTTACGAATTGTATTCCTTACTAACATGAAGAAAAAGTGATATGATGAGATTATGTAATACTGTATGGAAGGGTTAACTGTCGATATCAGCTGCAGGTACCAATAAGTCAGTATCGAAG
>NC_051404.1:17844534-17845321 GCF_015228065.2 Penaeus monodon | reverse complement strand
TTATAATCAAACTTTAACATAAATTATCAACCATAGGAAACGTGAAATTTAGGAAACATGATTCATCTTAAGAAACATAATCAATGTTATAAAACATTATTAACCTTAAAACACAAACATTGATAACCTTAAGGAACATTATTGACCTTAAGAAACATTAACCACAAGAAACGTTTTTTTATCTTCATTAGTACTATCATCTAACCTTAAGAGACGTTATTATGTTTATTAGAATTACCATGTAATCTTAAGGAACGTTTTTATTTTCATTAGTACTATGATTTAACCTTAAGAAACCTTATCTTTATCAGTTCTGTTATCTAACATTAAGGAACGTTATCATCTTTATTATGTAAGAAATGTTATCATATTCATTAGTACTATCATCTAACTTCAAGGAACATCATCACCTTTATTACTACAAGCATCGTACCTCAACTGACACGACAGATAATTCCAAATAATCGCTCGCTCATCATAACTCAAGAAATGCCAGAAAATAATGTAAAGGGCCTGCCAAGTATCCCACACACGAGGGTCGTCGGACCTGCAGAGTCGATAACCCAGCGGGCTAAAGAGATTATACCCAGAACCGTGAAAGGACCTGGGTCTCCCTCATTCTGACAGCATACCGACACGATTGGACCCACAGGAGAGGCATGTCACAGGATGCTGGTCCTTGTGCGCGTCCTTCTCCTCGTATTCTTGGGTCTTATTCTCCTCCTGGTGGGGCTTTTCTGTGGTGTTCTATTCCTTGCCTTCTCCTCGTTTTTGTGTCTTCTCTCTG
>NC_051404.1:17843982-17844201 GCF_015228065.2 Penaeus monodon | reverse complement strand
TGCTCCTCCTTCTCCCTCCCCTCATTCCATTCTCTCGTCCTCCCAGTGTCTTGCGAGAATTCCGGGCTTTTCTCCGTCTTATATATTATGGATGGCAAGAGGGGGCGCGTCGGCGCCTCCCGCACCGCAGCCGATCGTTTCATCAAATAGGATATTCATATTATGTGTAGGGTCTGATATGATGTGTATGTGTGTAATATCTTTTTCAGGATTATTTTG
>NC_051404.1:17843330-17843602 GCF_015228065.2 Penaeus monodon | reverse complement strand
ACTTCATTGTAATAACAAATAAATGAATATACAAAACTAAACTCAGGCAAGAAGTAAAGCTAACAAAGAAGTCGACTCCACACTTCCTAGTTCTCTGTTATCGCCTTGTGATGTGAGAGAAATATTAATGGCTAGGCCTCGGTGGACCCTTTGCCGGTACCCACGCTTGTAATGAGCTCAGCCCTTTTAGTTTTGGTTTTTTCTTCCTCCTTTTTAAAAGTTTCCCCTGATGTATCACTGTCTTTGCAAAATTTAGGTGTGCATTAGTTTCC
>NC_051404.1:17841693-17842166 GCF_015228065.2 Penaeus monodon | reverse complement strand
AATCTAAAACAGAGGGATAATATAATAACATTACCCAAAAACCTCCGAATCTCGGTGTAAATGTTATCTAGAGGCGTATTTTGGCGAGCAACTTTAACCAAGATTTCTTGCTTCAAGTTAACCCAAAGCGCTCTATTAAAGGACTTTAACCAAGACTTATTGCTTCCTATTGTTACTCTAAGCTTGTTTTTTTATAGATCTTGTTTCGAAAAGTACTGCAACTCTGAGCAAGAAGACAAAAAATAGATTGTTCCAAGGTCTTCTTCAGAAAACATTCGCAAAATCTTGGGTAAGAAATCCCGATTCGATTTCGATCTTGGATGTTTTCACAAAAAATTTTTGTCAATATTACACATTATTATACACGCACACACAAACATGCAAGATCGAATTTTCTCCTTTTTTATTTCTATTACATCCTTCTATCTACCATGCTATTGATATATACATATACTTGTCTGAATGCCTGACTT
>NC_051404.1:17840748-17841123 GCF_015228065.2 Penaeus monodon | reverse complement strand
CTTCTGTATGATTTGAAAAATTACAATATATTTGAGATGAATTGTTTCAAAGTATCTATTACTGTTGTCAATCAATCCTAAAAAATAAATTTTTTCTACAAAATTATCATGGGATATGACACAGTGATAATTTGCAAAAGATTCCATAAAATCAATATATCAATGAATACTAAAAAATAAGCCTTATGCTGTGCTTACGAATCTATGGTAATAAGCAGCCACTGTTGATGGATGAAAAGTATATTCCTTTTACCAAAATCGATGATAAAAGTTACTGATTATAGTCGTGGTAAAGCGTGACTCAATAAGCATTACTGAAATCTGTTTTGAAATTCAATAGGATCAATAGAGAAAAAGATGAAGAAATGAATTACA
>NC_051404.1:17838777-17838942 GCF_015228065.2 Penaeus monodon | reverse complement strand
AGTCAGGTGCACCTCGTCGTTACTTCGTGGGAATCGGGCAGGGATGCAGATTAACTGGCTTACCAGCGAAGAGTGAACTGATTTCACTTGCTGTTTCAGTTTATTTCCTAAAACGGAAGGGAAAGATATGTGTGTGAGTGCTTTTGTGTGTTAGCGCGCGCGCGC
>NC_051404.1:17837826-17838093 GCF_015228065.2 Penaeus monodon | reverse complement strand
AACATATACTATCATCGTTTCGTACTTCCTTGCCTGACAAGGTAAAAGGGAACGCAATTATGAGAAACGTTTTTATTGAATCGTATACGAATATGACTGCTACTTCTTTGTTTTATCTGTAATCTATTATAGATCATACAGCCGGCATTGAACGCCCGTTTGCAGGGTATGTTAGAATGTTCATCACTAATTTATGTTTCTTTCCAAATTGGGGAAGGAGATTGATTTCCATTTAGGTCCCTTTAAAATTCACGAGGGAAAATTTGA
>NC_051404.1:17837075-17837462 GCF_015228065.2 Penaeus monodon | reverse complement strand
AATTAATTCACAATTTATGCTAAAGTGTTCCTATATTAATAAATATTACCTAAATTACGTCGATAATGTATAGCAACAAACAAAAAAGCTATAAATGAAAGATAACTTTGTAAAATCATCTCTGATATTCTTTCAAACAGTACTGAATCCTTTTCTTTCGTGTTAGTACATTCCAAACCTCCACATGAAGGCAATCCTAACTCTTATGGGAATTGCTTTAGTCTCATGATGAATAAAGCCTCTTTGTTCCCTTACGTACTGTTGACATGAACGTTACAGAAGACATTGTTATTGTTGCATAAAACACGGCCGATGTTTACTTCTTGGGCAGGCAAAAGCACTTACCGGAGAATGAGTAATGACCATGGTGGATATGAACGAACTGGA
>NC_051404.1:17835865-17836095 GCF_015228065.2 Penaeus monodon | reverse complement strand
ATTGTATTGCTTTTCATGTGGAAACAACGAAAAAAATACAGGGAGCGAATATTCTCTGCAAGCCTGTATGAGAGAGTCTGACTATCAGTTTTCAATATTTGACAAATTAAAAATATTGGAAAAAATGGAACATGATTCAGCATGATGATCAAAATTAGTAGAGGTTCGAAACAAAATTAGAATCTTCCAAAATACTGAAATGATGGACTGTCGGAGTCAATGCAGCGTGC
>NC_051404.1:17834140-17834429 GCF_015228065.2 Penaeus monodon | reverse complement strand
CACCTTCGCAAAATGTATAAACATCCCTTATACAAAATGAGGCCAGAATATCCGAGGAAAAATTAACATCGCGGAGCTGGTGACGAGCGCTGAGCCAGAGTGATTCAGTGCCGTCAAACTTTGTGCCTCTGAACGTTTTCCTGAAATACTGCGGTTCGTTAAGGCGCTGAAATGGGGGCCACTAAACTCACGAAGGCGAAGGCGCGGCGCTCGCTGCTCTTGCCTCCCGAAAGACGGGGCTGTTGCGGCAGAGCTGAGTGTTGCTTCAGAGGAACGTCGTGGATGGGTT
>NC_051404.1:17833942-17834039 GCF_015228065.2 Penaeus monodon | reverse complement strand
TACCGCGTGTGTGTATGTGTGTGAGATTAATATTGTCGATAATAATAAGAACAGTGATCTTCATTCAGTTAACAGGAAAACACGTAGAAATTAAATG
>NC_051404.1:17833495-17833678 GCF_015228065.2 Penaeus monodon | reverse complement strand
TACGCAACTTGCAACCTTCTTTCATTTCAGATGCATTTGCAAAGTGCCAGTTATCTCGGTTTATATTCAAGGACGAGATAGACTCACACTCAAGGATTACCTACGATTCAAATGCCCTTTTAATCCTCGCTTCCAATCCCTTTGGTGTGGTCAGAGGCGCGAGACAAAGCGGGGAATCGCTGA
>NC_051404.1:17832399-17832955 GCF_015228065.2 Penaeus monodon | reverse complement strand
TAATGACTCCCCCTGGAATTGGAGAATGACTGGAAAAAATACTAAGAACTATTATTGGAGAATGAGGGGCAATTGGAATCAGGGTTTTTTTTTTTTGGAATTAGAACCGGAGAATAACTGGCAATTAAAATGGGGAAAGAGGTGGAAATTACAATTTGGAATTGGAGAATAACTAAGACCTAAAATTAGAGAATGACTGGGAACTGGAATTTGAGATGTGAAATGATTGGCAAATGGACCTGCAATAAGATTGAAAATTGAAATTAGATGATAAATGGGCTGGAATTAGGTGATGACCGGAGACTGGAATGTCATTAGAAAATGAGATGAAATTCTAATTCTACAATTCCCAGAAACTAGGGAAAGGACTGCAAATTGGAAAATACCTGGAGCCTGGAATTGCACAGTAAAATGCCTGCAACCTGGAATTGAACAGGGAAAGGATCGCAAACAGGAATTTGCGGTATGGATTGATGTAGGCTTGGGATGAGAGACCTGGAGGACTTCAAGCAGCTTTCGGCCTCGTCTGCTCGTGGATCCCGCAGGAGAGGGAGAA
>NC_051404.1:17831746-17832109 GCF_015228065.2 Penaeus monodon | reverse complement strand
ACTAGTACAAAGATACACGGATTCCTCCCCCTTCCACGGTATATGGAAAGAAGAACAGAAGCACCGAGCCTCATTACAGCCAGAACCGCCGATCCCACCTCGACCTTCGTCAGCTCCTTGACAATTAGCGTCTCCGGTGGCATCTCTCCTTCACCTGTCACGCCATCCCGGCCTTGTCATCAACAGATCCTGTTATGAGCAGACCCTGCCGTAGCCTAACCCTGTCAATAGCTGGGTCCTTGTCAACAACACGGCACGGGTACCTTTAATTCCTGAGGTTAGTAATGAGGGTAATGGTTTGTGAGTGCGTGATGAATGTTATATCACTGATGATAGCAAAAATAAAAGCTGTTTTGAGAGTAA
>NC_051404.1:17831275-17831491 GCF_015228065.2 Penaeus monodon | reverse complement strand
TTGGAAAACTGTGAGATACAAACCCAACGTAATTATATGACACACGTCCCTCCCACCACCGACAACAATCACATTCCCAAACAATTCTAAACAAAGGAATCCAAACAAACCAACAACTCCCCCCCTCTCTAAAAGACATTAAGTGAGTAAATAAATAAATACAAACAACAGAACCCAACAACAGTCTCCCCACAGCCATCTCAACACCCACATACT
>NC_051404.1:17830688-17831246 GCF_015228065.2 Penaeus monodon | reverse complement strand
ACATTGGCCTTTCCTTTCACGCCCAAAAGGGAAAGGAAGTTCGAAATGCCTTTGCCAGGGTATTCTCCATAACAATGCCTCCCCGGAGTGAAAACTTAATAAGGTAATTAACAGGGTATTCAAACTTCCGCAACCTCGGGAAAGGCGTCTTTTGACTCGCCTGAAGTTTGTGGCGAGACACTTGTCTACTCCGATGGACGACGCCTTAGTCAGTTCTCGGGGTAAGGGTGTCTCGTCTTCTTCTTGCTATTCCTCTGTTCGTTGGGTTCGGTTTTCTTCTTCCTCTTCTTGTTCTTCTTCCTCTTCTTGTTCCTCTTCCTCTTGTTCTTTTTTTTTTCTTCTTCTCTTTTTCTTGTTATTGTGCTTGTTCTTCCGTCTTTTTCTTCTTCATCTTCATCTTCTACTTCTATCTATTTTTCTACCTTCTTCCTCTTCTTCTGCTCTTTCCTCCGGCTGTTCTTCTACGTCTGTTTTCTGCTTCTTAATCCTCCTCTTTTTCTTCCTCTTCCTCTATTCGTTTATTAGCTCCGTTCCTCCCCTGTTTCTGTGAATTGTTTT
>NC_051404.1:17830456-17830651 GCF_015228065.2 Penaeus monodon | reverse complement strand
AGGCATTCATTATCTGCTTTTCTGCTTTTCTGCGTTGGTTTTCTTCTCTTCCCGCGTGTCTCTTATTCCCTTGCATTATCTGTTTCTGATATTCTCCCTTTATTCATCCTTTAGTCTTTTCCTCTCTTTCTCATCTGATTTTACTCCTCTTCCTTCTTTCATTTATTCAGCCCGCCCCCTCTCCCTCTTTATCTT
>NC_051404.1:17830070-17830352 GCF_015228065.2 Penaeus monodon | reverse complement strand
ACCTACTTTTGTGAAATAATTTTTTCCTTTATTTTATTTTGATTTATTATTATTATTTTTCTTTCTTTATTTATTTTTTACTTTCCTCTTCTCTTACTGTTACTGTTTCTCTTCCGCTTCCTATGTCCCTGTTTTTATTCCCATTTGCATTCCCGTTTCTTGCTCATCTTTTTCTTAGTCTAATGGTCTTTCTTCCTTTTTCTGAAATGTATATTATTTCTTTCCTTTCCCCTCCTCTGTTTTCCTCTTTCGTTCCGCTTCTCCTCTGCTTCTGTGAATTGA
>NC_051404.1:17829556-17830042 GCF_015228065.2 Penaeus monodon | reverse complement strand
AAAGCTCTTTCTCATCTCTCAATTTCCTCTCCTGGTTCTGTTTCCTCTTCTCTCTTGCCATCCTCTTTCTTCTCTTGTCTTTGGGTTAATTGCCTTTCGTTTTGTCTTCCTGTGTTCGTCTGTTCTTCCGAGTTAATTCCGTTTCTGATATTATTCTCTTTCTCTTCCTCTTCCTTCATTCGTTCCATCCCTTCTCTACATTCTGTATATATTGTAGCATTCGTTTATCTTTCTTCATCTTTTCCTTCTTCCTCTTTTTGTTCTTCTTCCATTCTTCTGATTCTGATTTATATCTTCCTTAACTTTTTTTTTATGACGTACGAAATTACTTCCAGCTATTGCCCCTCTCTTTTCTATGTTTTCTTTTAATCTCCTATTTTCTTATTTCGCTTTTCGGTATCTTTTCTTTCTTTTGTGTTGTATATCATTCTTCTCTTTGTATTTTTCTGATTAATTCTCCCTCCTGTCCATTTTCTTCGATTTAAT
>NC_051404.1:17828538-17828650 GCF_015228065.2 Penaeus monodon | reverse complement strand
CCCTTTCTCTCTTCCAAAATCCATGGGGAATTCTTACAGGCTAATGCCCTTCCCTGAATTCAGTTGGGATTCCTCTTATAACTAATCGTATTTCATATTTTCTTCTTCCTAT
>NC_051404.1:17825900-17826474 GCF_015228065.2 Penaeus monodon | reverse complement strand
GTCCCTGAGTACCAACCCTCGATCACTGTTGAATGTATTAGAATTAGATTTGAATACTTGCCTAAAGAGGTTATCCTCCTGAATATAAACACTAACCTTTAGCCATGGGTGTACAAGCAATGGAACGTGGAACGTGTAATCACAGGTTAAAATCATGAGAGTTGTTGGGTCTAATTGTTCATGTCAGAGAGAGAGAATGGATGACCCATTACGAATGTCTGCAGATAAATATTGTATTGAGAGCAACCGCGTAGGGGCCCAGGGATCCAGTTCCATCGTACTTTACCATTTTTCCATTTTGTACAGTACATATTTTTTCCCTTTACAGAGGTTTTCCATTTTGTATAATACAGTGTATGGGGTTGCAAGAAGTAGCCGCCTTCCTTGAGACAATACGAGTACCTAGATATAATGAAAGGGGCAATTTTAAGGTCTTAAAGGGAAGGTGTACGGAGCCTAGCAAAATGGTGGAGTCATTGCCAAAGGAAGAGATTTTTTAGTTTCCTGTTGTTAGTATCAGTGAAAATAAACGCCTCATATCTGCAGCAGTTTTTTATTATAATATAGTAAAATA
>NC_051404.1:17825299-17825576 GCF_015228065.2 Penaeus monodon | reverse complement strand
AACACAAGACCCCCTTCAGAGTCTCATTTACCCATATGGTCTGGGCCTCCACGTCACATTACCACTGTTAAATGGAATATGTGTACTTTACTCTCTACTGTGCTTATTAATCTTAAATGCGATATGTAGGGATGTCATAAACACAGCTGACCCTTGTGCTATTGTAGGCATTGGTAATATGAGGATCTATTAATCTCGGCATAGTACGTTCAGTAGATTACTAAGTCCTTATGTTTATAGTTTCATCGCGAAGGAGACGTTATAGATTATACACACA
>NC_051404.1:17824518-17825054 GCF_015228065.2 Penaeus monodon | reverse complement strand
GCTACATTATAAACATTGCATCTATATCACAAAAATGTACAGCAACATTAAATACTTTGATTTATTCATGGACATTAGTCAAAGCGAAATTGTGATCTAAATAACTGTGTATTAAAATGTAAATATACAGTTATGACAACCCCAATGAACACATTTCATTTTTTTTTTTTCGGTGATAACAAATTTTTGCATAAACTGTATTTCGTATTTAGTATTACAACCACTTTCAAACCTTTTTATATATATATCTATTCAGTAATCAGTGTCTGCTGTATTAAAAATGCCATGACATATACAAACATACTAATCGGTGACATTATAAATCAGTGAACTTTTTGTCGAAAATGTGCTTCATAAATTCACGCCAAAGCTTCTCGTAAATTCACGCCATGATACAGACAGACAAGTGAAAATGGACAAGTTTTTCAAATGGAAAAGTTACACAGACGTGGGTCTACGTGTATAGATGCTCTTATATAGATTATCATTTGCACAAATAGAGAAAGAAAGTTTGGGAAAACTGATAACGGACGGTA
>NC_051404.1:17824282-17824390 GCF_015228065.2 Penaeus monodon | reverse complement strand
TGAAACACATTGAAAACCAGTAATGATGGGATTTGCCACTTCCAGTCTTTTAGTTTTGTTCCATTTGTGGCGAAAGAGCAGGATGGAAAATTCTGAGGCAGAAGAGGT
>NC_051404.1:17823311-17823531 GCF_015228065.2 Penaeus monodon | reverse complement strand
TTCTACGTAAAACAAAGGCAAAGCCGAATGCAATTTTCAAAGTAATTAAGAGGAATCTTTCTCTGTTTACGGTATCTCCTGTGATTCAATTTTCCCAATCATGATAAGGCAGTCTCTCCGGCTCCTTCTTCCCATACCATCTGGGAATTCCATTAAGGACACTCAGAGTATTTTTGCTTCTCTTTCTTATTCTTCTCTATGTTTGCCTATTCCATTTTCT
>NC_051404.1:17822604-17823037 GCF_015228065.2 Penaeus monodon | reverse complement strand
TGTCAATATGTATGCATGCATGCAAAAAAAAATCCTTTTCCATAAACACCAAGTGTTAAAAGGGATAAACACATGCCTATCAACGTTTATCCAAAAAAGGGTAATGGGAATTCATTTTTTCTTTTTTCTGAAGGCCCCCTGCGTGGTCTCATTAACCTATATAGGTTCCCTTATTGCTGCTGTTGGTGGGTAATAAAAGTGCTTTATCATCTGCAGAATTCTTTAGTCTTACGTCAAGGGGCACGGTTTGTTAGGAGCAAGAGAAAATGGCATGGTGAGAACCTCATGGAATTAATTTGCTTCGCTTTTGCGTCAAAAGTGGTGTTGGTGTTTTCTTCTGGCGAGTGAATGGCTAATGTGTGGTTTAATGGCAAATATTTCATAATAGGTGTGGTAGAGTGACGAGTAGATAGACAGAGCAAATGAGATAGAC
>NC_051404.1:17822006-17822515 GCF_015228065.2 Penaeus monodon | reverse complement strand
TTCTGCTGTCCTGTGTCACATAAAAAGAAAAAAAAATGCCGTTCTAAAATGAATAAATGAATATACAGACAAGTAAACAACAACAACAAAATCTAGATAAAGTTTAAATTCATCTCATTTTTTTTTTATAATCTTCGTGTGCTTTATTTTTCAACCAGTACGAAATCTTATCTTAACGAGCAACTAACCAACATATAAATAACGTTCTCACTTAGCTGTAAAAAATAACAACAATTTTATTCTCATATTTTGATAACAAGTATAAAGTCATTGTTTTGATATCACATTGAACTTTTATTTCATATCCACTGTTTCCTGTAATTGAAATGCCTTCACATGAATAATCACAAACGTTTTAATTTGGACAAAAAGACACATGTTTCAAAAACAAAATCATGAGTCTTTTCAGTTCCCTGTATGATATATACTGTATAAATACTTGCGCAAAAATGTACATTACTTTAGACTGGAGATTAAAACACAATGAAATATGGACGTTTAACCGCAAT
>NC_051404.1:17821477-17821759 GCF_015228065.2 Penaeus monodon | reverse complement strand
CGAACAATGAGCTCAAAGTTATCTCTCTTTCAAATTAGTCATTCTGCCTTGATTAAAAAAAAATCCAATCTTGAAAGGGTGAAGTAAAACCAATCGTTCTCTATTTATTGTCTCAGCAGTTACTCAATTTTCTCGATCGTGATAAGCCAAACTGATACCATTATCCTTTCCAGTCCAGTTCAGTGCTCACTTCCCGAAGACAAAAGCTCTTTCTGAATGCCTACAAACCCTACTGAGAGATACTATGGAAATGAAGAGGTCTGGGGAATATCGCGTGCTATG
>NC_051404.1:17820848-17821137 GCF_015228065.2 Penaeus monodon | reverse complement strand
AACAGAATTATTCTTGCGTTTTATCACCTACGCATACCTTTACCGTCCCCGCGCCCATTACACGAACTCCGACCATGTGATGCAAGAAATCAAAAGATGTAAGGTTTTATGCACGAATGATAACGCATTTCTTGAATTCGTGGAATGGTGCCAGGCGCAGCGGACGAAAGAAAAATGGAGTCCTCCGTTGGAATCCCGAGACTGAAAGTGGATAAAGAGAGATTTTGGAGAGAAAAGAACTTGGGAGGTTATGGGTGTCCTCTGTTCCCCTTCCTCTTCCGTTCTCTCT
>NC_051404.1:17818550-17818787 GCF_015228065.2 Penaeus monodon | reverse complement strand
CCTCCAAACAATGAGGGGAAACCAATAAAATTCCCTGAAATCCGTTCCCTCATTCCCCTCACTTACTCTCACTCAACAACTTTCCTCATAAGACAAATGCAAGCCCCTGCTCTCTTCTCCGTGGCGCTTGGCATTCCTGCTCTATCAATTTCCTGAAATTAATCTCCTGGGTCGTATTATCAACAGCCTCATTTTTATTACTCACGTGTCGCACGCGGGGACGAGGGTTCAGAAACC
>NC_051404.1:17818235-17818301 GCF_015228065.2 Penaeus monodon | reverse complement strand
CCGTTTTTAACACTAGACGGCATTAAAGCGTTTCCTATTTATTAAATCCTTGCACTTGTTCCCCGA
>NC_051404.1:17817835-17817933 GCF_015228065.2 Penaeus monodon | reverse complement strand
AGAACAAATAAATAAAATTCATTACTAAGGTACAAAAAATTACGTTTGATAGAAGCAACAGGAAATGCGAGAGCGAGATAAGATACTAGATAAGCTGT
>NC_051404.1:17817067-17817353 GCF_015228065.2 Penaeus monodon | reverse complement strand
TATTGAGAATAATATAGACTTCAATCTTAATATCTTCCGAATTGAATCAGTGCTGCTCATTACTAAACTAAATATCAAAAGTCTGCATTAGATCGGAAAATAGATAAATATCAGTTCATATTTTGCTCAATCGAAGATAATTTATTCATTTACATCAAGTCTTTTAACTCCAGGGAACGTTTTCTTATGCAATTTATAACATATTGTTTAATGAGAATATAAGTAAAATTCAGAATATTTTTAGTTGTAGATAGTTTTCTTTACCTCGGGATAAGCAGTTATTTGG
>NC_051404.1:17816146-17816306 GCF_015228065.2 Penaeus monodon | reverse complement strand
TTAAAAAGTATAATATATCTACACTGAAAGCTGAAACAAGGAAGCCGAAGCAGTAATTACCGGGTAATTATCCAGCAATTTTTCGGGCTGAGCGTTAGGCCTACCGCTCTAATTGATATCCAATCCTTTTTGTTCCTCCGGTAAAGCTACGTCAAAACTC
>NC_051404.1:17814711-17814777 GCF_015228065.2 Penaeus monodon | reverse complement strand
GCTTATTCACCCGGAAACATCTAGAAAATGAAAAAAAAAGAAATCGTATATTCCACATTCTTTATA
>NC_051404.1:17813068-17813292 GCF_015228065.2 Penaeus monodon | reverse complement strand
ACATTTTGCTTACTGATCAGCTTAGATTGACGATAATTGAAATCAGGCATCTTCAATTACGAAAAACATGAAAGATATATACGAAAAACTTGATTAAAACACAGTATGCAATTTATACACAACTTTGCGTGTACTGTAAACGGATGTGCAAAGACAAACAAAAGGAAATAAAAGACAAAAGTATAGCGCGAGATGAACTGCCTATTTCACCAGAATGAACATGT
>NC_051404.1:17812826-17812962 GCF_015228065.2 Penaeus monodon | reverse complement strand
CCACGACTTACTGGAATACTGGACTTATTGGAATACTGATAGTGAAAACTATTGAGAATTTAGCATTAGAAACGAAAATAATACATAATGTTTCGGTCCTTATTACAAAGTATTGACTTAGTATTTCCATACGCGC
>NC_051404.1:17810543-17810827 GCF_015228065.2 Penaeus monodon | reverse complement strand
TAATAACTCATCACGTCATTGAGCAATTCCGGCGCTGCAATGAATTCATTTGCAAGGGACTAACAGTGTGTGAAGTAGTATGCGTCAGTGCTGGTTTTTTTATGAGATAAGTTTGTGAATTACTGATCCGTCTCATGACTCGCGGGGAAAATAGAAACTTATATCGAGATATTTTGAGTATTTTTTTAAAGTGTAAAGTTAGTTGTAAACAAGGAACGCTCAGGGTTCGGTAATGTTATGAATATATCATGTATCAAAATGTATTAACAATTTTGCTCAAACGA
>NC_051404.1:17809660-17809895 GCF_015228065.2 Penaeus monodon | reverse complement strand
TCCAGGAATATTAATACAATTGCATACACCACATAAAGATACATATGCTAAGTCCATTCTCTCCCTCTGTTTTTCCCTATTCCTAACACTCTAATACACAAACCCCCCACCCCATCCCAACACCTCCTCCCTTTCCCCAACCCCCCCCCAAAAAAAAAATCTCGATAAGAGCTGTAATTCTATCGAAATACCGGAGCGTAAAAAAGAAAGAAAAAAAAAACGATATGGTTAAAAA
>NC_051404.1:17809269-17809637 GCF_015228065.2 Penaeus monodon | reverse complement strand
AAAAATCTCGTAACACTCACCATAATGGAAGTGAAAAGAAAGCGAAAATGCCCACATTACCGTGATTCCGTCGTCGGTCGCTGCCAAAAAACTTAAATTTTATAATAGTAATAACGACGCAGAGCCCACTTTTATAGCTGTGTAAATAACCCAAGAAGTTCCCGCGTGGTGTTGCGACTGCCATGGCGACGCGAGGAGACAAAAGAACACAAATACACGCGCGTCTGAGGGTCTTCTGCGAATCTCATGTGGAAGGTGAGAGAGAAAGGGAAAAAAATGATATAGATAAAGATGGTTAGTCAACTGGTATGGATAATGTGAAAGAAAGGTAGTTATAGTTTCCTAGTATATAACGATACTATAAAAAG
>NC_051404.1:17808675-17808983 GCF_015228065.2 Penaeus monodon | reverse complement strand
ACGCACATATATTTAAACAAGAACATGTATCAGTTTATTCATTTATCAAAGGATTTTTATTTCTCCAATTCTTAATGTACACTTTAAAAAATTGTTTCTAATCCTTTTGTTTTTTATCCCATCTTTTAGTGAAGCGAAAATTAAAATTTTAAAATCTATAATTAAAAAAGTTAAAAACATGAATTAATACCTCTAACAGGAGTCCATTCGCTAGATTAAGCTTTTAATTAAAAACATGTTCGCTTTTCTTCATGGAAAAAGGAAATTAGTGGACAGTGCGTAGCAACAAACTTTTCTAAATACTTCCC
>NC_051404.1:17807319-17807470 GCF_015228065.2 Penaeus monodon | reverse complement strand
GCGAGGACACTTCCGTCAGGATAATCATAAAATATTCCTTGTTTAATGCTGACCTTTGCCCTGCGCGTGACCCCCTTGATCCGGTCAGAACGCAGCTTTCATATCTTATGTGAACGAAGGGAGCGAAAGGAAAAATATGGGTCCTCACGAA
>NC_051404.1:17806767-17806995 GCF_015228065.2 Penaeus monodon | reverse complement strand
CTTGGTTGAAGTACCCATCCTCACCATCATATGCATATAATCCGGCCTACACACCCCAGCATTTCCCTCTCGCAGCGTAAATGCCTTCAGTATATTAAGTATATTAAGCAGTATATTAAGTATATCAAGTATATTCAGTTTATTAAGTATATCAGTATATTCAGTATATTAAGCATATTACATCCCCTCAATGGAAAGACCCAACCCTCTCCATCTGCCCTCAGAATC
>NC_051404.1:17806495-17806723 GCF_015228065.2 Penaeus monodon | reverse complement strand
CTGTGCATGACCTAGCGAAAACCAGGAACACATTTCACCAGTGACAGGACCAAGGAGGGCGAGAGACTATGAGCAATCGACGCAAATCATGGCTAATGTACTGCTTTATATCTTTTATATGTTATATATATGTTCAGGTGTTTCTCTCGCTTCAGTATTGCATTTTGGGAGTAGTTGGAGAGAGGGAAAGGGTTGGGTCGGGAATTGACTACTTTTCATTATGCAATT
>NC_051404.1:17806188-17806449 GCF_015228065.2 Penaeus monodon | reverse complement strand
AAGATATTGCTTAACGCAGTACTAAGTTATAGGTCATGTTTTGGAAAAAAATAAATAATAATAAGTGAGAAAAAATACTTTGAAGAAACTTAGCAGAAGAAAATAAAAACTTTAGATTGCTATCTTGTTTTATGGAGAGAGAAACTTTATTTAGAATTGACCCACACCTGAATACTTTAGAAACAAGGATACTTCATTGATTTGTTTGTGTTTTTATTTAATGTATATCTACTTAGGCATATGCACATGTACGCCGATGAA
>NC_051404.1:17805495-17805848 GCF_015228065.2 Penaeus monodon | reverse complement strand
CTCTTACATGTATTAGATTACATAAACCACAGTCAGGAAAAAAGAATGAAGTGATTCATTAGCGAAGTAACATTATTTTATTCTACCGAAGTCCTTTACAATATATGTAAATACCACATGCAATCAAGAGTCAAATAAATGATCTATTTAAATTATCTAACAATTCCCATCAGATATCCTGTTCAACATGTGCACTTAATCACTGAAGCAAAGGTGGCGCACAGATGTTCAAGTGTTCAGTGTTCAAGGGAGCGAGGAACATCTGGGTCTTGCAAGTCGTGGAGGAGAGAGGATTTCCACGGAAGGTCAGCTGTTGTTCTGTTTGGGGAGCGAAGCAAAGATCAGGATGAGGG
>NC_051404.1:17805086-17805213 GCF_015228065.2 Penaeus monodon | reverse complement strand
CAAGATTTCATAGCTATATTCTGATGTAAAATTGACGAATCAGTAAACGAATCAGCAAGATAGATGAATTATTTAATCTAACAGATTGGGGAGAAACAATATCCTGATATCAATGGATTGAACTGAT
>NC_051404.1:17804807-17805057 GCF_015228065.2 Penaeus monodon | reverse complement strand
TGTGCATAACATACCACAGGATAAAGAACACCACTGAACATCTTCACATTTTCGTTACAAAATTGTAAATTGTAGATGATTACTTTTCCGATCCTGAAGTATCTGAACTTAATCACTTAGAGCGAATAATGATTTTCATTATCTAAGTACCTCGAGATTAAGAAATAATAATTGCTTGAGTCCAGAGTTAATGACATCTACTTCAACCGCTTAGGAAAGTTGTGCGGGAAGGACGTACAGAGTGATATTA
>NC_051404.1:17804267-17804519 GCF_015228065.2 Penaeus monodon | reverse complement strand
TTTGGTAAAACAATGAAAAAAAGGTATCTGGGTTATTTTGTCATTATTCATCACACAGAAAAATACACAGAGCATGACCGAAAATCTCAGCAAAATTTCAATAACACTGTATTGTTTAACACGTTTTCTCCTTTTAAACTGTCCTCAAATGAGAGATATTAATATGAATAAGCTTAATGTGAATAAACATTTTTGTCATACTGGATATCATTGGATATTTTTTTTCCTGATATTTCAGACCACTTTCCCATA
>NC_051404.1:17803334-17804070 GCF_015228065.2 Penaeus monodon | reverse complement strand
ATGCGTGATATATATACGAACATGCGTCTGTGTATTTGCATTTAAGGAGCGGTTCTCTGCGTGTGCTTTAATCATGAGCGTGGGTATGTGCGTCTCCCCTGCTTAAACTGGGCGAAAGGGGATCAAATTCTTCGAGTTCAGGCGATGCGGAGTGCAGAGTGGTCCTTCAGGCGGGGAGGGGGGATGGAAAGGGGGGAGGGGGGATGGAAAGGGGGAAGGGCGGGTGAGTTGCGGGAAAGGGGGTTAGAGGGGAAGGGAGGAAGGGTGCAGGGGAGGGGAGAGGATGCGAGGAAAGGGGAGGGAAGGGGAGGGGAGTGTGTTAGGGGGAAGGGGAGGGGAGGCGGGTAGCATGGAGGAAGTGGAGGGGAGGGGTGTGTGTTAGGAGGAAGGGGAGGAAGAGGGAGAGTTGCAGGAAAGGGGGGGGGGGGTTGAAGGGGAAGTGTGCAGAGAAGGGCTAAGGGGAGAGGAGGGGGCGAGTGGGAAAGGAAGGGAATGAGGGGAAAGGGAGAAGGGGGGCTTATAGGGGAAGGGCAGGAGGAGAAGAGGAGGACAGAGGGTGGATAAGGGAAGAAGGTGAGGATATAGGAAGAAGAGAGGGAGGACAAGGAGGAAGGGGAGAAGGAAAGATAATAAGTCAGGCAGAAGAGAAGAGAAAGGAATTGCAGGGAAACAAAGAAGAGGAACACGAGAAAAGGCAAGAGGAGGGGACAAGGTAGCAGGAGGGGTGGGGGAAGGG
>NC_051404.1:17803046-17803305 GCF_015228065.2 Penaeus monodon | reverse complement strand
GAAGGGGGGGAGGTATCGTAAAACACTGGACAGGCGGAAGCTGCACTCTCTCCGCAACAGCCTGGAAATCGCTATTAGTTTATTGGCAACATGAATGCTTCACTCCCAACTGCTGCATGAGCAGTCCTCTGGTACAATTCTTTACCGACCTTTCTATGCCTCTCAAACGTCAGAGGAATAATAGAAGATATTGTTTTATTGTTACTATTGATACGCTGTGCTGATGACGTTGGGAGTGATATGATAAAAGCAATAGGAA
>NC_051404.1:17802638-17802813 GCF_015228065.2 Penaeus monodon | reverse complement strand
GAGGGAATGCTCGCTACGTCGTCCTGTCTGGGAATTTCAGACATACTCGAAGGCAGCCATTTGTCAGGATGTAGTGGTGTTTGCTATACTCTTTCTCTCCGTTTCTCTTCCTCTCTGCTTTTAATCTCCTCTGTCTGTTTTTTTCGTTCTATAACACTTCTATAAAGAGCATCGA
>NC_051404.1:17802026-17802145 GCF_015228065.2 Penaeus monodon | reverse complement strand
TTAAGACATTGCCAATAGATCGCTCTTGTATTTTAGCTTCAGTAAGTATAGCTAGAAGGTTCCTTTTCCCAAATAACTTTGACGGAGCACAAAGTTATTTATCTGCAAGTATGTTTGAG
>NC_051404.1:17801567-17801870 GCF_015228065.2 Penaeus monodon | reverse complement strand
ATGTGTTCATCTATTTATCGTTTATATTTGGCGCTGGTGACAGGCATCAGTAACCAAATTTAGGGAATGAATATCAATGCAGTGGCTTTGAATTATTTAGAGTATGTCTAAAATAGGAGAGGATTATCAAATGGTATTTATTGATACTACTTAATAATTTAATGAAGATAAGAACGAATCCATTATTAAAAATTGGAACAAATATAATGGAAGAAATGATAACGATGAATAACTATTATAATGGTAATAAAAATACTACTGATGATTAGGAAAAACAAAACAAAATCAAGACATTCGTGATGT
>NC_051404.1:17801345-17801500 GCF_015228065.2 Penaeus monodon | reverse complement strand
ATTGACAAAAATGTTCATTTTCTTTCATAAAGAGCGAAGCACTTTATAGTTCGGGCGCGCCATCTATCCTGGGAGCCGGGAAATGTCTTGGGAAATTAAAAATGAACAGCATTACACTTAAGTGAAACTAACGCTAGATACAAGACACATGGCTT
>NC_051404.1:17800315-17800397 GCF_015228065.2 Penaeus monodon | reverse complement strand
CGCGAAGGATAGGAATGAGGAAAAGAAAAAAGAAGAAAACGAAAATGATGAGAAATTGGAGGAACGAAATAAATCAGAAGAT
>NC_051404.1:17799602-17799943 GCF_015228065.2 Penaeus monodon | reverse complement strand
ACCCCCTCCCTCCCATCGAGCTTCATTTCCCAAAGCACTAACATGAAGAAATGATACCCTCTTATTAACTGTAGTAAATAAGAAGGACGAGAAAATCATCCTCAACAGAAAGAAGATATCCCACGGCCTTTGGGGGAAGAAACTAATTAGGTAATCCCATGCAAGGAGGTTTTCATAATTAAACGTAGGAAAGTACCTTGTCTGGGATTGTCTCGACTCGTGACATTTATATATACAAATACACATGCAAGACGAGGGGGGAAAGGCGGAGTGAGTTTTGGTTGTTATTGAATTATGAAGGACTTAATTGCAAGGCGTTTCTTTTGAGAATAAAGAGGTTT
>NC_051404.1:17799230-17799309 GCF_015228065.2 Penaeus monodon | reverse complement strand
CGTTGCAATCAGACCCACAGCCAGTGTAACATGTAATCTCCCAAGAGATACTGTTTCATCTTGCTCGGAATAAGAAAAG
>NC_051404.1:17798770-17798966 GCF_015228065.2 Penaeus monodon | reverse complement strand
AAATTTTGGGGTAGGGGGCTTATGAAAAAAAAAGTTCCCGATCCCAAAGGCTAGGATTGGGTTTGGGGAAGGGGAAAAAAAGGAGAGGTTAGAGGGGAAAAAAGGGGGGGGGGAAAGAAAAGGGTAGGAAAATTAATAAGGGGGGAAGGAAGGGGGGGCGGGTGGACGGAATGGGGAAAATAGTAGAGTAGGGGGG
>NC_051404.1:17798440-17798622 GCF_015228065.2 Penaeus monodon | reverse complement strand
TCTATACACGGGAAGAAAGGGAAAATTTACCAGGACTCATGTGCTCAAAAGTAAACGATAGATAATTACTGCGCAAAAACAGACATGGGCTAAGGCCCTTTTTGGTGTTTGTTTCTAGTTATTTTTTTAACCTTTGTTTCTATTGTTTTTGTTATGCATATATGTGCGTTTTTGGGTTTGCA
>NC_051404.1:17797139-17797277 GCF_015228065.2 Penaeus monodon | reverse complement strand
CAATTTTTGTTTACAAAAATAAAACCCAGCCTTTAAAAACGGAAAGGTGCCAAAGTTTTGCCTCTCAAGGCCTCTCGTGCGTGCAGCATATAATGCAGTTCTCACACGGACAGCTTGTACCAGGGAAGGTAAAGGAAT
>NC_051404.1:17796178-17796562 GCF_015228065.2 Penaeus monodon | reverse complement strand
GCAGTTTCTATCCAACGGCTCATCCGGAAAATACGAGGAAAAAACCCTAATTTTATAACACCCCGAAAAAAGGGTTTTTTAAAGACAGGGGCTGCATGCAAGGAAAGAATCATTTTTTTGAAAGCAGGGGAAAAGGGTTTTTTGCTTCAAAAGGGAATACAAACTTTTAAAGTGGGCTTTTGCCCGGGGTTTTTTTTTTGGGGGAATGAAAGAGGGGAATTGGTGGGCCCTTTTTTAAGTATTTGATTTTTTTTTCCTTTGAAAAAAGCAAAAGGAAAAAATTGACGAAAAGAAGAAAAAAATATTTATTCCTTACCGGGGAAAAGTAACGAAAAAAAAACTAAGCCAGGGGAAAAAAAAAAAACAATTTACAAAATTTTTTGG
>NC_051404.1:17794499-17794777 GCF_015228065.2 Penaeus monodon | reverse complement strand
GGGGGAAAAGGGAAAAATAGAGATGAATGCCCTGTCTTTCCCCAGCACTCACAGCCAGAGTCAAAAGGTACGTTTAATTTAGCTTTTTATCTCAGCTGTTTTTGTCATCAGAGAAAATAAAACCCTGGGCTAATTTGTTAACAAGATCTTTTCCTGTCCAAAGAAGAGGGTCGTTTCTCTTTTATAAGAATGACAAAACCTTTTCAAGATCAGGCACTCAACAGTCCTCGCTGCAAATCTTCCTAATGAAGATTCGGATGTCAGTTTGTGGTTTTCTA
>NC_051404.1:17791940-17792100 GCF_015228065.2 Penaeus monodon | reverse complement strand
GTAAAGTTCCCAGCCGCGAGTCCGTTATGAGATAATAGAAATCATTAGTCATCTGCTCTTATTGCCGCGGGGTCAAGAACACGCTTTGCCGATATTTTCCGCTGTAATGGATGGCGAAGTTGAGCTGACTCGTCACTGTCATTTGTATACGTTTATCAAA
>NC_051404.1:17791101-17791216 GCF_015228065.2 Penaeus monodon | reverse complement strand
TCAGTCATAAAAGAAAATGTATCTTTATCTAGAATAACATATAAACGAATAAAGATGAATGGACAGTCCATCTATATTTTGAAAGATAAAGCTGTTTATACTCGTACTCGTAGCA
>NC_051404.1:17790527-17790837 GCF_015228065.2 Penaeus monodon | reverse complement strand
GCACTTACATTTCGCATATCTAAACCTCCAAGCAACAGTATCAAAAGTGCGAAATATACGTAAAAGTGCGACCCTTCCAACATTCAGTTTCCAAGGAACTTTTAGGCTGGGAAGTTCGCAATGTTATCCGCTCTGGGCTTGCATTAACGCAGCTCAATTGCATTATGTCTGACCGCCTAGGGTTTCGCTTATCAAATTACTCTACCTAGTCTGCATGTGCACAGAAGTAAAAAAAAAAAAAAAGAGTGAGTAAAGGGGAATAGGAGACCAGGAGAAACCTGTTCCATACGGGAAAGAAAATTCGAGCTTC
>NC_051404.1:17790292-17790503 GCF_015228065.2 Penaeus monodon | reverse complement strand
AACATGGATGTATGTAGCTGAAAAAAGGTACTCTTCTACGCATTTCACAGGAAGCCCCCGTATTATGGAACTGCGGCCGGCATAATAATATGGGGAGTGCCAGGAGTAATGAGCCAGGTGGCACTCCCAGGCTACGGGAAAGACCTCATAGGTGCTCGCTATGACACGTGGAGGAGGCGTAAAGCTTAACAGGGGGTTTTGGTATTCAGGA
>NC_051404.1:17789277-17789576 GCF_015228065.2 Penaeus monodon | reverse complement strand
TACGTTGCTTCGAAAAATTCATGCAAGCAGCGCACCGATGCGCAATGACTTAACCGTAAAGAGGTTCTGAGAGCGCTGAGCTGGGGACGTCGAGCGAGAAGCGAAGAGTTAAAATCGTTAACCTTCACAGTTGGGTTCAGACCCGTGTACTCTGGGAACTTAATTAGAGCAAAGCCTTCAGTGACTGCAGCGGCAAATGCTCTTGCGAAAGGATTTACGTGCTAAATAGCAACCTCTTCGCAGAGTGATTAATAGGAGCAGCACAGAGAGAGCAGACATGGCGGAGAGGGAGTTGGGTC
>NC_051404.1:17787262-17787413 GCF_015228065.2 Penaeus monodon | reverse complement strand
CGGACGAGAGGCGAGAGGAGGCCGCCCATTCTCCAGACCGCCCATCCAGGTGCAATAAATCAAGGAGGGTCGAGGCGGGGCGGTCACACAGGATCGCGATAGAAGACAGTGTTCCCTTTTTAATATCACCCTATATATCCTAGTCAGTTTT
>NC_051404.1:17786419-17787121 GCF_015228065.2 Penaeus monodon | reverse complement strand
TTATCCATCAACAGGATCTGTTATTCTGATATTACATGCTTCCGTTGTTTACATATGACCGAGTCCTACCTTTTTGACAGTGATAGAACGGAGCTGCTTCGTGTATGAAACGTGGAGTTCGAGTGTCTGTGTATAATGTCTTAGTCTGTTAATAGTGTTACGTAATGTCTCTTCTTCAGTGTGTGCTACATTGAACGACCGGCTTTATCTTACTCATGGTATATTGTTATAAATAGATTTGCATTTTGCTTGATAGAGGTAAAGTGATAATATACATGTTGCAGTTTACGTGTTGAGATGCTAGGACTACATGAAACTTCTTATTTGAATGTAAACTGTTATTATAAAGAAATAATTTCGGCAGTAGTTCTAATAACTAACATGCATATCAGTCCTAAAAAAAATTAGCAGAAAGATGATAATAACATTATACCATGCCAACGGATTCATCTCTTTTGAACACGTGTAATAACATTCGATACAAAACCGTCTGTTAAATAGAGATGTATAAAGCATATTCAACAGAGCCGACAAGGAAGCATTAGCAATTCTCTTTTTTGAGATATTATGCATGCATTTCCTTGGTCAGTTCCGCCAAGCACTGAACAGATATTACCAAGTCATAATGACACTGATGAACAAACATTATGAATACTTTATATCAAGTGAAGGCAAAGAGAGTGTTGGATTTACCAATTACTT
>NC_051404.1:17785457-17786329 GCF_015228065.2 Penaeus monodon | reverse complement strand
TTGGATACATGATTGTGTACTATTTCGATTGATAAATGGGTTTACATATGAATCTGTATCTGCCTTCATCATCATTAACATTTGCTATCATTTGTTATGCTTTTCATTAATGTACATATTTTTGATGAATTACAATCATTCCATCTTTCAGTTCGTGGACATACATCACTGCAATTTTCTTTTTTCTACATCATTATCTCACTGAATTCATTTACATTCATTACTATCTTTCTAAACTCGAGTGTCTTTTCCGCTGCTAACATCAAACTTTTCAGTCCTAATATCAGTTCAGCATTAAAATAATATAAAACCTCTTAATCGTAGCCATCATAAACAACATTTCTTTGTATATAATTGGAGCTTTTGATATCTTTTATCTTATCTTATCTTCATTTTCGTCTGACCTTTGCCCCGACACTTTTTGCCACATACTTGCCTTCTCGCCGTCGTAACGTTGCCTTACAGCCCACTCTCCGTGTGCAAAAGTCTGCCACTCTCTGCCACTACTTCGGTTAAAAGCCAGGCATTCCCTCACGCTCTTCACCCTTAAAAGTGCCATCACCCTATTCCCTCCCTTTCCTCAGTATTCTTCCTCAGCCACAAGCAACCCCTTCTCTCCCCTCTCCCTAGACATTACGTCCCCTTTGGACCCTCACGTTCAATCGTGCGCCATTCTTTGTCTTTTCACTCGGAAACATTGTGTGTATTTCGGCATTTAACCAACCGTCCAACCAGCCACCTTGTCTTCAGCCGGAGCTACACTTTGTTTACTCTCCCTTCTTCTACCTTCTCTTCTTTCTCTCCCCCTATCTCTCTTTTCCTTCATTCTCTTTCCTAACACGGTCTTCCGAGTCGAAATATTTTCCATGTTG
>NC_051404.1:17785192-17785414 GCF_015228065.2 Penaeus monodon | reverse complement strand
TTTGTTGTGGCTCTGCTATAACTCTCCACACTATTATTTGTCTTCCTGCCTTCTTCAGGCATTCTAACAGCCTCTTCGCCGAGTCTTACTCACACATCTTCACCCTCATCCATCGACGGGGGTGTTTGGCTGCTTCACGTATGTCCCTCTTCTTCTTTCTCCCTCTTCCCCAGGAGTCTCGTCTCATTTCATTTCGGTGTTTGGTTCGAAAGGGTATTCCGA
>NC_051404.1:17784763-17785070 GCF_015228065.2 Penaeus monodon | reverse complement strand
ATTTATTAATCCTCGCTTGCTCTATTTCATCAGCCGGTTCTTCACGCCGAGAGAACTCATCATTCCTCGAGGTTTATACAGCGAGTTCGAAGCTCCATTATCCTGCTTCGCGCGATTCGCCAGCAACTTCTCTCGTTTTTCCTCCTGTCGTGAAGCCCAGACGCATCACCTTTAAGCCGGTGCTTCCCCCTCTCGCCGCGAAGAATGAATCAAAATCCAGTTCTCTTCGTTTTCTTTTCTCGCAGTCTTTAGGTCCTGTCTCGTCACTTTTTTTTATGTTTTATGATTTCATGTGTACTTTTCCAAT
>NC_051404.1:17784345-17784621 GCF_015228065.2 Penaeus monodon | reverse complement strand
AATGTTTCTCTCCAATTTGAAAATATTCACATATCACTTTCCTCTCCTTTTTTATTCTACTAAAACTCCCATCATCGCTAAGGAAATATAAATCATACAGTATTCCCCTTTTCGTATTCAGATGCTGTAAATCGCACACCGCAACGGAGAACCTTTGCGGAGGTAAACCTATTGTTTAACACCACCCAGAGATCAAATCGACTTATTTCTTTTCTCTCCCACAGTCCTTCCCTATCCTCTGTGTGAAATCCTATGGTTTTCCACCCTACCCCTAGT
>NC_051404.1:17784206-17784278 GCF_015228065.2 Penaeus monodon | reverse complement strand
TTCGTTACAGAAGCAGTGAATTGGTTTTGACTTTTGTTTTGCCCAAGTGTATCAGGGACTAAGCATTCCTGG
>NC_051404.1:17783706-17784031 GCF_015228065.2 Penaeus monodon | reverse complement strand
CAAAATTAAGATACTTTCATTCACTAACCATTTTCACCAATATTTTTATTCATCTACCATTCATAATCCAATCGAAATTCGCGTAAATTCTCCCTCAATTTGTTTTGAATTCTGCCCATTTTTTTATTTGCCCTGAGTTACTTTTAGCTTGCTTTGACTTATTCTGATCCTTGCTTCAATATAAGTTCTAAATAATAAAGTAGATATCTTATTCTCTTCTTTAGCTCTTGCTTTTATGATCAAGAAAATTACTGGATTTTAATATTGATATATACAGCAATGTTGAAAGTATAAATTCCTCTTCCTTCTTGCAGCTCTCTCGTGC
>NC_051404.1:17783424-17783489 GCF_015228065.2 Penaeus monodon | reverse complement strand
TGTTTGATTGAACTAACCCCCATATATAACAAGAAACGATACACAGGACTTATGTATTCACATCC
>NC_051404.1:17783214-17783385 GCF_015228065.2 Penaeus monodon | reverse complement strand
CAATGACTAAGATGCAAGTTGACTTATAAATGGACTCTGTACTATTCCATCTCCAATGTCGTTTTCCGGTGACTTTTCGACTCCCCTGGGATAGAATGGGGGAGGGGGGGACCCTCCGAATTCAACGTGTGTCCTGAAGTTCAAGAAATAAAAGGCTTTATCTTATTCTGC
>NC_051404.1:17782392-17782704 GCF_015228065.2 Penaeus monodon | reverse complement strand
AAAAGTCAAAATGAAAATTTCACTGTTGTTTAACTTTCATTCGTGCTGAGTGAGCGAAAGAGAGCAGAAAAAGAAGGAAGCTGATAAAATGTTTTCACATCTCCATGGAAATTGTCCCTTGCCTTGGTCACTGCTTGCACTGCAGAAAATACTCCCCGTGTTTTCACTTGTCAATGGTCAAACATGGCGATTGAGAATCCGCGATGGTGTCTGGTCTCTTTGTACTAACCACCGTGTACCCATTTTCATTTCTTAAAAACTCTGGGTATGTTTTTTTTCGTTATTTTCTTATCAAACGATTTTACTTTGGAT
>NC_051404.1:17781253-17782197 GCF_015228065.2 Penaeus monodon | reverse complement strand
CTGAAAAAAGGCAATGATGTTGGAAAAATCTTTCCAGTGTGACACTTGAAAGTTGACCTGGTGTTGTAATTAGCTAACAGATTGATTACAAATCCACAAATATTTAACTTCTATAAAATGCTTGACTTGATTAATTAAACATTCGACATCATTTGATCCCAGGGAACAAAGCTTAATATATTTCGGTCTATTTATTTAACCTCAAAGTACTTTTACAACTGATATTCAATCAATCACTGCACTGCCCTCTGGTACCCCATATGCACACTACATAACCCAATATAAAACACAGTAATATTACGGAAGTTCAAACATCGACAGATTTAATTAAGCAATCATTGCTAATTACGTATGATCATTAGAGCCTAAAATTACGCACAACCTAGAGGTAATTCATTAGTACTTGTTTAAATGAACCAATATGAAAGTATCTATTCAGCTGATGATATTAATTCCTTATATTCAGCCACGTGCTTTGTGATTTTGATTAGATTTAATTGATTTCGTTTATCTTTATTATGGTTAACCTTTGGAGTAGAATATACGATATTTAGATACATGATTTTTTAAAGGCCCTATCGTCAGGGATGTTAAGTGTTTGATATAAACTAATTTCTAAATATGAGGCTCCTGCTGTGGCATAATATACATTTCAAATACGTCTGCTTTTGATATTTTATTTCAATCTAAATTCATCCATATGATTATTAATCCACATCTTTCTAATAATCATTTAGAAGGTATGTAACTGAGGTATTCAGTTGCTCTATCACTTTTCAAGTTATTTCATACCAGGGTATCACATGAAACTTTTCACATTCATCAAAAAAATGCAGTAACTATATTTTCACTTCCCATGCAATATTATTCACATATATAAGTACACGTGGCTCACTGTACCCACGCAAAACTTTACTGTAAAAATTATTTCATGATATTTTTTA
>NC_051404.1:17780189-17780693 GCF_015228065.2 Penaeus monodon | reverse complement strand
GTACGCCATTCACGGATCCCCAGCTGACTGATAGGAGAATATTCGGCAGATATGTGGACGACCGCAGTATTACGGGACACAGACGGATGTGCAATTTTTTATACCAAAAAAAAGTAATATTTGATATCAGAATGAACTAAAAAAAAAAATGTAAAATAGCATATCTAATTACATCCTGATACAAACCAAAAGGACAAAAGTAAAAAGCAGTACTCTGATAAAAAAGGGAAGAACTCTAGAACTGATAATAAGTAAAAAAAACAATACTCTGTCAGAAACAAATGTGAAGAACTTAAGAACCATGACAATAAGGGGGAAAAAAAAAAAAAACAGTACTCAGTCAGAAAAAATTAGAAGTTTAGAGAAAAATGTAAAAAAAGAGAGCTGGTAAATTTTATTTTACCTGGAATGAAAAGTCATTGGTAAGAATAATGGAGATTTGAAAAGTGGAAAAGGGAAACTAAGAATCCATTAGCGGATAATTATGAAACTAATAAAAACGGA
>NC_051404.1:17779965-17780149 GCF_015228065.2 Penaeus monodon | reverse complement strand
TATGCCATTTAATTCTTGGAAAAATTTAAGTGCTGAAAAGCACCTTTAATCGACAAATAACAAAATATACAACGGAAACCCAAAAATAACAATAGCAAATCACATTCTTTATCTGTATTTACTAGTACCTTTCTTATTGCAGTTTTCGTCAAGGTTTTCCATTTATTCTAATCTAAAATCTCTT
>NC_051404.1:17778872-17779693 GCF_015228065.2 Penaeus monodon | reverse complement strand
TCTTACAGGAAAATCTAAATGACATACAGCTAATTAAATCCGCTGCGCCCGGCTCCTCAGTCTTATATATCTATGAATAAGAGAGCTACGTGTCCTAATTTCCCTAAAACGCTGGGAGAGGCTTCCTTATCCCCCCTCCCCTCTCCGCTACCCAGGTTCTACCTCTCTGATTTACCCATCCACCTAAGTACCCAACCCTGCCCCAATCTCTTTCTACCACGTCCTTCTCTATCTCTTCTTTCCTCCCTTCCTCTCCAATTCAAACTCCCCTCTCCCTCCCCAACTCCCTCTTACCTACCTCCCTTCCTTACCTATCTCCCCATCTTCTACCACGTCCCTCTCTCTCACCCTCCCCTCCTTCATCCCCTCTTTCTCCCCACCTTCTACTCACTCGTCTCCAAACTATCCTTTCATTCAAGGAGTCTATGTATTCTGTTCCAACTACAACACAGTACCTCAACCGAAAGCACATTAACGCGTCGCCTTAGGAAAAGCGTGTTCCTTAGGGCGGCGCAAATAGTGTAATTTAGACAAAGAGGTGTACATTCCCTTGCCATCGCAGAAGGGTGCTAATGTACTTTGAATTACAGAGGAAACGGGGACATGAGATGTGCTTCTTTTCAACCGTATGCAAATGGGATATAGGTTTGTGAATAATGGTTAGTTATTCCACCGGCAATCTGTTGATTAGAAGCGCGAAGGACAATTATGTTTCTGAATCTAGAGACGTTAAAGTAAAATTCATTATTATATGAGTGTATGTTTCAGATGGCCGTAGACACTAGTGTACGAGTAAAATTAATGATTTTGCTTCTCCTTTT
>NC_051404.1:17778023-17778560 GCF_015228065.2 Penaeus monodon | reverse complement strand
TATAGTGATAAAAATAGAATTTCCCCCTAACAATATCATTCAAATATTGTTTTAAACTTAACCCAGGAAAAGAAGAAACAGAAATAGCATTCATTTCAGAAGAGATCGTATCCTGTGTCCAACATGCCAAAGGGGACTGCTGGGAAATGGGAAAGATATTCCTTTGATTGAAAAAGATTGAAAATCGATTTTCTTGAGGAGCTGAGGATTCCAAGAAAACAAAAACAGATTTGTATGTGTCTTCATTTTCCCTTTGAAATACATCAGGCGATTGGGTGCGTTAAAAAAAAGAAAAAGGAAATAGCAATACGGTTAGTAATGAAAATCTTTCGATCTCATAAAAGGAAATAATTTTTCCCTGAGAGGAGAGAAAATGAAAAATCTGGTGAGACATTAATATCGGGCACCAAATGGACCAGTAGGCCTAGCCATATCCTCGGGGAATTACTTTGGTGAATAAACGTGTGTGTAGAAAGCACACAGAGGGACGCACACACACGCGCACGCATATACGAGTATGCAGTAAATGCTGCAATT
>NC_051404.1:17776910-17777397 GCF_015228065.2 Penaeus monodon | reverse complement strand
GTGACTATACATTAAGTAAATATATAATATATTTCATTATAATAAATCGTAGATGTAAGCACTAGATTTTGTATGTATCATATAGCTCAATGTAAATGATAATATTCTGCAGTGTATACCATTTGTTGATAAATATGGGATGTATTTTAAACCCTGATAATAAAGAATCGTAGACGTAAGCATAAGTGCGAGTACATAGAGGAAAAACAACGAGATGCGAAAATGAATAAATCAATCTGCAGAGTTTCGCATTTGTTGATTAACTATGCATGGGCCTTTTTTGAAAACCCTGTCAATAGCAGATTTTTTAAATGAAGGGAGAAAAATTTTGAAAATTTTTTGTGTGGGTGTGTGTGTGAAAAACACAAAAACCAAACACAAAGCACAAACCACATCTACACGAGTTCACAGCAAGCCTTTACAACAATATCACACCCACATCACACTACAAAACACAAACAAAAAAAAACAACTTTATTGACAACAT
>NC_051404.1:17776517-17776636 GCF_015228065.2 Penaeus monodon | reverse complement strand
AAGTATTATTGGTGTTGTGATATATAATGACTTCAGCATATTGTATATTTGAAATTACTAATATGATAGCATATATATATATTTCCGCTTGTTAAATATTTATTTTAGTATAATCTGAA
>NC_051404.1:17776157-17776376 GCF_015228065.2 Penaeus monodon | reverse complement strand
GAGTTCCTTTATAATGTATTATATGAGCAAAGACAATATGAATGTTAAATCATATATCAAGTCCGCAGTTTTTTCGTTTGTTTGGGAATTTAATGTACTTTATTGTATATTTGAAATTCCTGTACAGCGATATAATAATGTGTAACAAAAATCTGGGGAAATGTGCTTAGAATGATGATGAACGCGGAGAGAATGCGGGGATGATGAAAAACGAGTAAA
>NC_051404.1:17775678-17776108 GCF_015228065.2 Penaeus monodon | reverse complement strand
CGAAAAAAATACTGAGCTATATGTTCGGGAAAGACATTAATTAAACGCAAATATCAAGTTTAGTATTAGATTTGTGGATAACTGACGACGGATAAATTGATAAAGCTAAATGAAGGGAAACAAAGTACAAAGATCGGAGAAATAAGTAAAAAACCGGGTAATAAATGAAAAACAGCATAAACGGGAAAGAAATAAAAAAACAGAAAGCTAAAAATGGAAAAAACAACAAAAATAAATCGAAACAAAAACCGGCATAAAAAATAAAAAATAAAAAAATTTAATAAACTACAAACAATATAAAAACAAGCAACAAAAAACGGCAGAAAAAAACTACAAAAAGGTAACAAGACCCTAAAACGGAGACACTAAACACACAGAACGGCACAATTCAACACACAAACAACAAAAAATACACTACCAAACCCGGCAC
>NC_051404.1:17775129-17775648 GCF_015228065.2 Penaeus monodon | reverse complement strand
GCCGAATCTAATAACCAGCAAATAAAACGGTTATAAAACAAGATACAAAGTATAAAACCGCAAAGGCACGGCACAACGTAACGACAAACCCCGCAGGACACAAGACAGTACAGATCAAAGGCAAATTCTGTCACTACGTGCAGCGGAAAGATAAAGCGAGAAAAAGCGAGAAGGTAAAGCCCAAATTTAGGCAGAAAAGGGGGGGAAAGGGATGCGTGAAAATGAGAACGTGGCAATGGGAGGGCAGGCGTGAGAGGGGAAAGAGGAGAAGACGGAGAGATGGAAAGGCAAATTTTTGTTGTATATGGAAGGGGAAAGGGAGAAAGGGGGAGAAGGGGAGGACAAGAGGGGAAAGAGGAAAGGAAAAGGGGGAAGGGGAGGAAGGAAATGAGAAGGGGGGGGAAAGGGAAAGGGGAGGGGGTAAGGGCGAAGGGGGAGAAACGAGGATGGAAAGGGTAAATGGGAATTGGAAGGAGAAAGGATAGAATGGGGGAGAAGGGGAAGGACAAAAAGGGGAAT
>NC_051404.1:17774420-17774802 GCF_015228065.2 Penaeus monodon | reverse complement strand
AAGTGACGAAGCATGTCTAACGTTGGGCGGGCAGTGATGAGTGCATGATATGTGTGCGTCTCACTATTTGCGACAAGAAATGATCAAACACCAATTCCGGCCAGTGAAGAGGATAAATGTACCCCAATATATTCAATTGCGAAAAACCCTATTGGGCAAAGAAATTTCCCAAATTATTCAATACTTCGGCCATAAAAAGAAAACGTGTATTTCCCGGATTTGATGCAATAACAGGCAATAAACCGCGCGTCCGTTGATATTGTTTCGCTAAGTATTCAATTGATATCCTCCGCCTTTGAATTGCTTTATTTTTCTGGCGGCATTTGAGTCCTCTATGTCATGTTTAATGTATGCATGTGTCCGTGTGTCTGTTTGCGTGCAT
>NC_051404.1:17773603-17773974 GCF_015228065.2 Penaeus monodon | reverse complement strand
TATGTCGTGATAGATTTCTAGAATACTATTCTCTTTTAATCAACAAGTACTATACATTATATACCCCTATATATCATTTTATTTGCTTCCTTAATAGATTTCTAGAATACCCCACTTTGCCTCTTTTCTCCGCAGATAATAATACTTTTCCATGTACGGATTCTATCATTTAACACAAATTTTCATCCACCCCAGCCGTTTGTCCTGGTGTCTCCCCCCCCCCTGCAGCTCTGCGCGACGAATAATCTCTGAAGCGAGGATTCTAGCCTAGTGTCCCTTCACGCCCTTTCTCCTTTTATTGTTCCTCTTGTTTGCTCGCCTCAGGTTTCTATCTGTTCTTGTGTCCGTTTTGCCCCTGTGCTTCTGTTAAA
>NC_051404.1:17773112-17773257 GCF_015228065.2 Penaeus monodon | reverse complement strand
TCCATTACCAATAAAAGATTAAATAGCCTGAATCCGGTTTAGCATAAATCAACGGCCAAGACTAAAGGAATATGAAGTATTTCATCTCGGTTCAACTTCGGCCCATTTCGCCTTCTCGGATAAGAGGGAAACGATTCTTAACCGA
>NC_051404.1:17772999-17773065 GCF_015228065.2 Penaeus monodon | reverse complement strand
ACTTCATCTCTGGTAAATGTTCTGGTTTTGAGAACGAAAATGGTTGTGCCGAGAGAATAATAAATC
>NC_051404.1:17771830-17771910 GCF_015228065.2 Penaeus monodon | reverse complement strand
CACACTACATCATATTCCTTGCAGAATAGTATTCCAACGCAGGAAGGCTACAATTAATATATAGATGATTTACCATAGTA
>NC_051404.1:17771312-17771481 GCF_015228065.2 Penaeus monodon | reverse complement strand
AGTCTGTGATTAAGTGAATCAACTAGGAAGGAAGCTTTTTAATTTCAAAGATATTTTTACTATCGGTATATTTGTAAAATGAAAAAATGTAATAATTGTAGAACTGAAAGACCAATATTAGGAGCAGCCATACTTATAATAAGAACAATGTATCGTTATTCGCTATTCA
>NC_051404.1:17770833-17770926 GCF_015228065.2 Penaeus monodon | reverse complement strand
TAATCATAACATCAAATATGACCTATAGAGCACTATCATGTATAAATATATAGCTATATATAAAAAAGAACTGAATCTATGAAACAAAATAGG
>NC_051404.1:17768059-17768748 GCF_015228065.2 Penaeus monodon | reverse complement strand
ACCGTGTATTCTCGAACACGTCATCCTCTCGATAAGGTGTAGCCTTTTGCGAAAATGCGTTATCATATGAAATCCCTTTCGTGCATCGAAAAATTCTTGCGCAGGATATAACGATTTTAGACCGTAAATTTGATAAGTGTGTACATGAATAGCGGAATATTTTCCCTTTATGAAATACAAATATTTTACACTCCCCTAATTTCGCAGAATAATGGTGTGTTGCAAATATATTCCGGTGCGATTTATGTCGAATTTCAAACTATTATAGATATGAAATGCACTTTCCGTTTCTTTGGCATATTAGGCCCTCATGATTCCTTTTATCATAAATGCATGCATTATTCATATTTCAAACACTTCATATCTTTTTTACGCGAGGCTGAGCTTATGGATATGCAGTTTGTCTTTTAATAGGACAAGTAACCCTATCGTCCATTAACCAGGGCAATATATAAAGTCAGTGTTTAAAGTCGCATAAATTAATAATGAAAGGTATTAAGCGGTGCTGTAAAATATATATTGTGGGGGAGAAGCTGTTGTAAAGAACGTTTTCTTTTAACCGTACTTCTTGTGTGTTATTGACGTTATGTTCTATAAGCTTGTAGGTTATTTGGCAATTCCGTTTACGTGTTATTGTCGTAGGCTAGTAACACTGAAAAGGAAATAGAATGTAATAACATATATTCCCT
>NC_051404.1:17767302-17768024 GCF_015228065.2 Penaeus monodon | reverse complement strand
GGTACGAACAAATACAAAGAAAACGGAAAAAGAAAAATATCAGCGGAGAGGCTGCCCAAAAATAAGAAAGTGGTCAGCCTCGCACTGGATAAAAACGTCTAAGGGGTAAACAATATGAGATAAAAGACTATGCATCAGGCAGTAAATTCTCCCGATAGAATATGGCGCAGGGCAGAATATGACGTGAACAAAATATGTGTGACAGACAGCGCATAGCCCGAATGGGAAAATATCTCTTGGGCGAAATGGAAGTTTCAACCGAAGAAGGACATGAGGTGAGGTTGTTTATGGAAGTATGACTATGTAGGAAGAAAAAGAGAGAGATGAAAAAAATGTGGTATTGATTGTCTCAAAGTTTCTTTCTTTATGAATGTACAGTATGTCAGAATGTAATAAATGATATTCATCACTTTCTATGTGTGTGTGTGCGAATATGTAATTGCTTTTTCTGCTATTTTTGGACGTACCACTCTGAAATCGCAAGAAAAAAATGTCACCCACTCGATGTTAGGGTCTCGAGCGGTATGTAAATTGCATTTTTATATTCATTTAATGATAACACTACGTCCCGAAACGTCAATAGGGTGACAGGGGCCTTCGCGGTGACGCACTTTGAAGTAGCTATTAAATTTTATTTTGAAGTAACATTAATTTTCATTTTACTAAACTCTATAGTTCTTTATAGTTGGTTCATCAGGGCAAAGTATTAGCACTATAGGGAG
>NC_051404.1:17766559-17767038 GCF_015228065.2 Penaeus monodon | reverse complement strand
CCTCGGAATAAGCAATCATTTCGCGATAAATACACCTGTCATGAGTCCATAATGACAACCCTCCTGAAAGCAGAACGGCATCTAATTAGAAACAAGCGACAGGTAAATAAACTCGGGTCGAATTTGTCGCAGAATAACGATGCACCTCACTTTATGGGCGGATAAAAATGGTTTGCATTTGGTTTGCAAAAAATTGAAAAAAAAAATGAACGCTGTGTTGTTCAGCTAAATTTCTAAACAGATACTCTCACAGTAACTGTTTGCGTCGGTAAAAACTATGAACAAATGTTGAACGGAGGGACAGCCGTGCTCATTTACCTTTACATTTGGGTTCCCTTTGCTTTTGTTTTATGAATTAATAATAGTTGCGTTGAGATTTAAGGTGTACTTTTGATTAGAAATTATAGCTTCGAATAAAATTATAGTGCACAAAAAATACACCAAATGGCCTATCTCTTTACATTACTGGTTACAATTAA
>NC_051404.1:17765193-17766148 GCF_015228065.2 Penaeus monodon | reverse complement strand
GTGAAAGACTTCCCGTGCTTGAACATCCCAAACAGCTATGCGGGACCATTACCAAGTTTTGGGTAGTTTGGGAGCCGGATTATCGAAGGCCGAAAGTGTGAAGTGGGACTTTGGGACTAATTTGCTGCTGGAGGAGACTGTAAGCGAAGAGGAATGGCCTGGACTTTCTCCGCGAGTGGCTTGTAAGTCCCTAGGCTTAGGTTGCGTCGTGATTAAGGAGTTTGAGCGGCAAGGAGGCAAGCAGAGAAATATTTTTGAAATGGAGGAGCTATCCTGCTGATGGAGAAGCAGCCTTGTTCATTTGCACATTTTCGGAGGAAGAGTCTGTAAGCATATAACTTTTGTTTTGTAGGTAAATGATTCTGATATTTTGTGTGTATGCGTTTGTGTATTTCTTATATTCCGAACAAATGAATCTCAGTGCGCTCTTTCAAGATGTTGACTTAGTGATCTGATAATGATTAATGCGCCTAGAGGAATCATGATCATATCCATGCATGGACAGATACGAAAAGTATGAAACCTTATATGTATAAAAAAAAAAAATCAAATATATGCATATGCACGGGTACTTCTACATTTGTAATACAATTTAAAATTACAAAAGCTATGGTTCCTAATTAGGTCGGTGAGTCGCGTAGGGTTAATAAGAGGGTCGTGAAGTCTTGGTGAAAAAATATCTTAGGCCTGTTTACTAGGCCTTGGACAATGCTCACATTAAGCATATACGATGAAGTTCCAAGGAATATTGTGTTACCATCAGGTACATAAAACTTGTACAGATTATCAATTTTCTTTTCTTCGTACCCGAAATGTATGTCCTCAGAACAAGCATAAAGGGAATAGCTAACATCGAGTGTTCACGAGTGTGTCAGATATTAGGGAAGTGTGTCATTAACATGAAAGGTAGGGAATCACTGGGTAGGAGCATCAGCCTCGCAAAATCCTAGAATGT
>NC_051404.1:17763329-17765060 GCF_015228065.2 Penaeus monodon | reverse complement strand
AAAGCAGTGAGTGCCAGGTAAGGCAAGTGAGTATCAGATAATTAATGCAACTTAGTACCAGGTAAGGCAAATGAGCAACAGGTAAGTAATGCAGTTGAATATGCCGGGTATGTATGGTAACTTAGTGCCAGGTATGTATGGTAACTTAGTGCCATGTAAGTAATGCAAGAACATGCTAGATACGTATGGCAAGTGAATGCCAGGCAAGTGAGCATCAGGTAAGTAATACAGTTGAATGCTAGGTATGTCTGGTATCTTAGTGCCAGGTAAGTAATGTAAGTGAATACCAGGGACGTACGGTAACTTAAAGCCAGGTAAGTAAAGCAAGTGAGTGCCACATAAGTAAAGCAGGTGAGTGCCAGGTAAGTAAAATAAATGGTCGCTAAATAAGTTAGGAATGCAACTTGTAAACGACTACCAGGTGAATAAGGTGAGTACTCGGTAAGCAAGATAAGCAAGCGCCAGATAAAGATAGGAAACGTGAGTTGCCAAGGTAGGTACAACACAAAACAAATAAAATAAGCTAAGGCTGGTAAGTTACTGTAAGTAAAAAGCAAGCGTCATGTTAGTAGGTGAGTGCCAGGTATGTAGCATAAAGGGGTGCCAGGTAGGTAATTAAGTAGATAAGTGACAGCTATTTGAAGGAATAGTGTGCCAGGTAAGTATGTCTGAGTGCCGATAGGTAAAGTAACGGATCATCTGGCAGTTATCCATATACTCTTAGTACCAAGTAAGGTATAGTAAAGCAACAAAGTACCACGTAGGTACAAGATGTGAGTGCCAGGTAAGTAAAAGCAAACTAATGCCGAAACATCATTCAGTACTTTAAATACCCTCTAAGTTGTATATTTCTAGAATGAAGCACGCAAGTAAACACTGTTTCTCAAAATGTTTGCACGTTTTACAATATTCAGAACAGTACAGCGTCGTGCTTTCGATGGAAGTTGCCGTCTGTCTTGTAATTTATAATTTCTACCAGACACATCATTCGGCAAAAAGACACTGTAATCATCCCAATAGACATTTCTGAAAACTAGGTGAATGAAGAATCTTAAACAGTGTTTACAAAAAATAATTTCATTGGTTGTTTCTTACAAATGAAATATTATCATGCATTTACCAAGTATTAGGCTAATTAATAAGGTATTAGAGTAATAGGCTTCCAAGGAATAACAGCAGTTCATTAGCACGGCATTAGAGTTATTAGATAAAATTTATTTGAATGATTCGCCAGTGAAGTAACAGTGATATATTACCAAAGGTAGGAATACATAACGAATATATATATAAATAATGCGTAACAAAGCATTAGGATGGCGTATAATCTTAGTGTTAAAGCAATATATCATATTTTGAAAATCGTGTACCAACGTTGTATAACGGTACATGGTTATTAGGTTAACTTATTACCGAAACTTTATAGTAGGGGGTTACCGAGGTATCTGAGTAAACAGGAACACAAGGATTTAATGGATACTACACCAGTGCGCCGTGTTTTAAATACTGAATGACAGTAAAGTGAATTTTGCTGAAACAGTGCAAATTGGAATTGATATTGAGCCTTATCAGTGCAGTTAGGTTAATGAGATAGATCGCTACCGATGATAATTGCAGTATCGGAGTACTGCATTGCAGAGGTTCCTTATGTACGATTTTACATGCGACTTATTTCTAGTTGTTTCTTCTTTGCTTATCTTTATCTGTTCATTACTTTGCATAAAATCAGTCATT
>NC_051404.1:17762502-17762886 GCF_015228065.2 Penaeus monodon | reverse complement strand
GAAAAATATAGATGAACAGAAATTTAGACATGCAGAGAACATAAGATATATAGCAAATTTATAGGTAGGTAGTTCGATATCTAAGTAGTTTACTGCCAGTATGTTTATATTTAACAAGATACAACAACATATACATGGAAAGAAAATAAGGGGGGCGAAAAAGGGGGGATAAGTGGAGAAGAAAAACAGGAAAGGGAGACAGGAGGCGGAGAGAAAGGAGTAGACAGGGAACTGGTGAGGATGAAAGGACTCCCCCTATCCTTCTTCTATCCATCCTTCTCCATCATTAACATAATCCCATTTCTGTAGGCTGGATTATCCTCCACCACCATTACCGGCGACAAATCGAGGCTAACTATCCCGTAACGTCATTAGCTTAGACCA
>NC_051404.1:17761155-17761244 GCF_015228065.2 Penaeus monodon | reverse complement strand
CAGTCAAAGTCACTGAATCTTATTCCAGTTAGAGTTGTTTCGCGATCAAGGTAAGAAAAAGGAAATCGGATCTGCAGTTTTCATTATAT
>NC_051404.1:17760997-17761097 GCF_015228065.2 Penaeus monodon | reverse complement strand
CTGAAGACTTGTCATTTGAAGAAATTTTTGAGAAGGGGCCAAGATATTGCAGATTCAATTGCCAGGCGTCACGTTACTGTTCAACTGATGTGGGACTGCG
>NC_051404.1:17760027-17760617 GCF_015228065.2 Penaeus monodon | reverse complement strand
ACAAACAATATTATTGCTAATATTATTATCAGCTTAAATTTCATGATTACCATTATTGCGATTACCTGTATATAAACATTCTGTGTAAACTCCGATCACACATCCAGATTACACGTCATCGCATCTCCAAAAAGCGAGCAGTCAGCCCACACATTCATTTAATCCTAATGTGATTAGGAACCTCTCTTAATTAAGTTAGTTCCCGACCACACCAGAAAAAGAATCCGAATTAATGATGTGGAAAGAAAGGGTTATCTGTCATTAACTTTTTTATTTGTTCATCATCGTCATCAGCAGACCAAGTTTGGGTTTTGGCTGTCAGGAACCCGCACACTCGGATCAAGTGGGTCCAATTACTAGATATCGTCTAGTTGTTGTAACTAGTATGGCATTGGTTAATATATCCTTAATTTTGCCGACTCTGTCCTATTTTTGGTCTATGTTGCATAATGCATCGAATGTCACCTAATTTCCGAGTATGAAACGCTCTGTACCTAATTTTGTGTTCTATTAGTTTAACTGTAGGTTGCAGGTAGGTTTATCTATCTTTTTGCATTTCGTTATATATGTAGTCTTTAATGCCATTCGTC
>NC_051404.1:17759415-17759782 GCF_015228065.2 Penaeus monodon | reverse complement strand
ATAAGTATTAAAGTTTTTATTCTCTAGAACTTCACCGCTGACTATGATTCCCAGAATGTCTTTCACAGTACACATTGGACGAATTAGGAGAGAAAACACCTATACCTGTTTATCATTTACTCAAAATACTATTTTTCATCTATTTTTTTCGGAATAAGTAGTGTATCATAAGTAGAGCTTCCAACATTTTTATTTTTATGTGTTGTCCTTAACAGTGATATCACCGTGTTACGTTATTCGTTACTAATTTCAACTTGTCTTTCGCTTGCATTACCCCATGCTTTCACTTTTTACCAATGGTCTGTTTGGTAAGTTCGGTGGTCTGTTATAGCTAGTTCTTCTAGTTGCTCAATAGTTTATCTATGGA
>NC_051404.1:17758456-17759366 GCF_015228065.2 Penaeus monodon | reverse complement strand
TTCCCCATAACTTGGGTTGGAATTCCCTTTTTCTTTAAAGTTCTACTTATATATATATATAAGATATTCTAGATTAAGGAGTTCATGAAGATAGTGAGCAGCAGTTTGATGACGATTGTGAATCCTCGTTGTCCAGAAATAGTTGTGCAGACCTGAATATTTTCCGAATTGCCTTAAAAATCTCTTTTCTACTGTTGTTATCGCATGCGTCATGGAAATCAGACCATGGTTTTCATGAAGTTATTATAGATACGACAGTATCCACTAGCGATAGTGTAGAAGATAGTAAATCCATTTCCGCCTTCCGCTGGGTCGTTTAGTAATCGCCATTTCATCCGCCCTTGATATCTTATGCTGTAACATATCCGTACGTACTCTTACAGGTGTCCATTCTGAGGTCAGAGCGGCCATAGAAATCGTGAATTACTAAAAAGTAAACGCCACATTTTCCTAAATTTTGAACAACCCTTTCCCTGCAGCTCCGTATGACCCATGTCATGCGGGTTTTAGTACCTCAGATACAGAAATATGTTCAAGTCTGACAGGAAACTTGTGTTATTCATTCCCTACTCTCTGGAGGAGATCGTGGAAACGTCGTTAATCATTCGTAGGATTTCACTTCAAAACAAGTCCGTCGCTGTTAAAAACCCGTGTCAACAGGAAATCCATAACTGCTTGGGATTTCCCTTTCAAAAAATTGGATTACGGATCGAGAGCTATAATCGAGTCATTCTCGAAGCTTTGTTATTATTCAGAGAATGAACAACGTTTATGACTTGTGCAAGGAGATTCATTTTTAAGAAAGTGATCTTCCTCATAAACCTGTTCTGGGGGAGCTTTGTGCCACTAAAGGCGCCGCATCAAATGATAAACACACGGCCTCGTCGGATGTCATTTGTTTAGATTTTCT
>NC_051404.1:17757863-17758171 GCF_015228065.2 Penaeus monodon | reverse complement strand
AAAAATATAGAAGGTCAGGAGTGCAAGGCTAATTTTGAAAGTAAATAAATAAACATATTTTTACACACACGTATGCATACATACATATGTTATAAGTTTGGCGCACGTGTAAAAGTATATCAAGATATTTCACACTTTCTCACATAAGAATTACGTTGTACTACATGCTCTAAAAACATCATCATTGATGTATTATCGATTGTCTCCTGAAATTACTCAAACACGAAGATATATCTCCGGGAAACACACCCTTGCAAGATTTATTCGCGGGTATTTAAGATAGCAGAAGGGAGAAAGGGACTGTTAAC
>NC_051404.1:17757021-17757808 GCF_015228065.2 Penaeus monodon | reverse complement strand
AACCAGCGACCTCCCATTACCCACCATCCTCCTGCTCCCACCCGTGCCCCCTTACCCCGCCCACCAGCCGCCCATCCCAGCACGCTAGATGGAGGAGCGCCGTTGATGGAGTGTTGTGATGAGTGTGGTGAGTCCATCACTTTCTCTCGTGGGTTATGAAGATTAGGTGTGTGAGTTGCCGCTGCTGCGTCTTGGTCCCTCCTCCTCCGGCAGCTGTTGCCTACCGCCTGCTCTGTTGCCCTTTTGTTTGACACTGGTGGTGGTTTTCCGGGGTTTCTGTGGGTGATGTATGTCTTCGCTGCTTCGGGAAAATAGGTTAAGAATTTTCTCTTTTTTGTTATTATTCCCAGCCCTTTTTTTTTAAGGAGAGGGGAGTGTTATATTTTGGATGTTGATATGTTCTAAAAAGGCACATATATACATGCTTAATAGCTCCTTTCTCTTTCTCCTTTTCCAATATTCATAGGGCGTTCTGACGACGAATCTGTGTGCCTCCATTATCATCCATTTCTCGTCTAGGTTCTTAAATTACCTCCTACATCACCGTCGTTCTTGCATCACCTCTTTCCTCTTTCTCTTCCCCCTGTTGCCATCTACCACCACTTCCATTACATGTTTCCCTATATATTCTCTTCTCGCCACGTGTCCTCTGGTTATAAATTCCTCTTTTGTATCTTCTCCAATATTTCTGAGAATTTTGTTCCCTTCTTGCACCATTTTAGCCTATACCATTGTAATCCCACACTTCCTGTATAACTGCTTAGTTTTTCCAATATGTACAGTTTAA
>NC_051404.1:17755636-17756977 GCF_015228065.2 Penaeus monodon | reverse complement strand
GATAGGCCTTACATTATTTCTGCACTCAGGAGGAGGTACTGCAGGCTTATATTTTTTGGCCTTCAACCCTGCAGTGTACATGTTTTAATTTTTTACAACACACCTGCTCTGTTAACTACACCGAGCTCTCTGTCTCTGAGATATTAAAGGATATCCACTCTTTTTAGCCCTTTCCTTTGTGTCTTTATACCCGAATAACCTTATTTTTCAGGAGCATATGTCCATCTTTCGAATGCAATTCTGATATAAACAGACTCTTACTAGGAGCACCCTATTTTATATACAGTGCTTATTAACAGGTTTTGGGTTCTTAATCGTGTAGATTTTCCTTAGTACATCATTTTCCCTTTTGCATTTCAGTGCCTCTTGTTTGGAACGTGGTCAAAAGACTTTCAAATCAATATATATACAGTGTATTCCTCCTTCCCTTTTCATCAACTGTCAGAGAGGAAATACTGCATCTGTAGTACTTCTCCCTGGCATAAGTCTTTATGCCTGATCTTTTTATCAATAAATTTCCAGCCTCGTTAAATTTTTTTCAAACATGAATATCTACATCTTCAGTGGATGTTTACTTTAACGCTTTCTAGCCACTCATGCGTTATTTTCTCATGTAACAAAAAATTCCCGAGCATGTGTTCCTGCTTATCTCACACGGCCTTCTAAACTTCTGCTATTACATCACCCAGGCCCACAGCTCACACATGCTTTATATTTTGCTAGGCTTCTTTCATTTCCTTTCATTTCTGGTTGTTGACCATTATGTTGAATAGCTACTAGCCTTTGAGTTATTTTCCTTTAAATTATCAAATTATTATATCCATCTAGCTTAAACCTGTTCTATAAGTCCTCCCTACCGGTATTTCCTGCTTTCCATATACTTCATCTAACGCCTGTTACTGCTCTTACTGTTTCTGCTTGCTCGCTATCCTCCTATGCAGACCACACTATTCTTCTGACCCGAGTGTTTTCCATTTCATTTTCACTTCCCTTTCCCTCACTACAACAGCATGGCAGTGTTCATTCCACCACTTATCATAGGCCTTCTCTTTTCACTCGTTTCCTCCCTCGGCTTCCTGCTCTTTTTATTCTGTCACTTTTACATATTCTCTGAAACGATTTTCGATGAATCCTCTTTCCTCATCTGCTATCTCCCTGAGCTCTTTTGGTCCATTTCCTCCTAAAAGGCATCCCTCTTTTCAGCTTTAGAGATTTACACTCGTGAAACTACAATTCTTTCTCCTCACATGCGTTATGTTCGCTTAGATCAACTAATTCCAACAATCTACCTTCTTTGCGAAGAGAGAATATAGGAATTGAGTGAGGAATACTGGATATGTG
>NC_051404.1:17755202-17755566 GCF_015228065.2 Penaeus monodon | reverse complement strand
TGTTTTTTTTTTTGCTTCTTTTTTCCTTATGACATTATACAGAATTTTACTTCTAATCACCCTGTAAACGCCACTAATATTTACGTTACTAGTAATGTTGCGTCTTTATTTTTTTGTGATTCTTTTTTATCTTAAATCCCGGATGGCGATTTCCATTAATTCCAGATACTGTGAGACCAAGCCTCGGCAGCGTCTTCTAGCCTTTGTCCTATTCCGTTTTTTTTGTTGAGGTTCCTTCTGCTCTCTTCCCTGCTTTTGTATTGAGGTCCACCCTGAGACAGCTTCTTGCTCATTTAGTACCAACCTGTACATAGTGCAAGTTGCATTTTTAAGAGTATGGTTTTTATCTTTCAGGAACATTTGA
>NC_051404.1:17754551-17755050 GCF_015228065.2 Penaeus monodon | reverse complement strand
GACTCGTTTCACAAAGTCCAACGACAACGACAGCTTAGTCAAGAGTCCATACATTATATGTGCAAAAGCTCATAAACAGTAGTCGGGGTCTCATCAGGTATTCTTGGCGCCTCTACCTTCAGTGAGATTATCGAGGTAGTGTGTGCGCATGTTTGCGTGGGTGTGTGCATGCGTGTGATTTAGCGGATCCCAGCTGCTGTGAAAAAAATCACATAGCTTTCTCTCCAGTGAATTCTGAAACCAACAATATTAGGGCAACCTCATTTTGCCGGCCCGAATATTTGAGTGTAAAAGTGCATGTGTGCTTGTGCGTTTGTGTAACTGCTTCCTTTCCACGGCATTCAAGCCAGCAAGCAAATGACTTATTAAATAGAGATTTTGCTAAGCCTAGAGGTAACTATTAATCAATTGAAGAGATTATAATGCTTTCTAAAGGTTAATTAGAATGTAATAGGCTTTCAGAAGCACCGAAAAAAAACATTTATGCTATTACTGGGCT
>NC_051404.1:17753790-17754036 GCF_015228065.2 Penaeus monodon | reverse complement strand
TGCAGAAAAGAAAATGGAAAATGGGGACACGTTTTACACTCGCACGTTCAGAATATTCTAAATCGCATTCTTTACCCGTGTTGAAGAGGATTACAGCACCTGGGAGCCCGGGAATGGCCTCTGCGGAATTTGTGTCAATCGTACATTTCGTTATGTTATGGCAAAGGTAAGAATGTAGGATGAAAATGGGGGAGGCGGTGAGGTTATGCAGCTTCGTTGTGGTTGCAAAGGAAGGTGTGAATGAGA
>NC_051404.1:17753636-17753740 GCF_015228065.2 Penaeus monodon | reverse complement strand
AAGTAGAGCCGATTCTTAAGGTGATTTTTTTAAATTCTTTATCTCTCCAGACTTCGAGGAAGTTCAAGATTTCTCTTTCTCTTGATCTGTCTAACTCTATAGAG
>NC_051404.1:17753399-17753564 GCF_015228065.2 Penaeus monodon | reverse complement strand
ATTATTTTTCTAGTTTCAATGGACATAACTAGAGTTTACATATATAAATCAAGGGCAGTAGTCTGTAGAGGCATGGACAATAATCATTTTCCTACGTATATCGAAACAACATGTTTTAATGAGCATGATGTAGCAAAACGCGCTATAATCTGCACTACTGTAATC
>NC_051404.1:17752752-17753126 GCF_015228065.2 Penaeus monodon | reverse complement strand
CCGCGGGAGTTATTTTGAACTGGAACGCAAATGATTATACCCATTAAACAGCCCTTGCATTTAATGATATGGCAAAGTATTCAAGTGCATGACAAATTCATTTTATGAGCCATGATTACATCTCATTGAATGAATGAATTGCAGAGAAAACATCTTGATTTGAGATATTAACCTGACGAAAAAAGTTCACAAGTAAGTATATGTATATTTCTATTCATAGAGTCATTTGTGTGACTTTTACTTTATTTTATTTTTATATGCCTTGATTTAGTCTAATATTACGATATTTCCAATGGTAACAGTGATGGAGATAAATGTAAATTGTCTGGTATTTCAGTATTATCTTTTTTTTCAGCTGAATTATCAGAGGGTTA
>NC_051404.1:17752117-17752392 GCF_015228065.2 Penaeus monodon | reverse complement strand
CCAATATATGCAAAGGTATTTGCGCATATATTGAATTACTGGACCAACCTCTTTGGCATCCACATACAATCATATATCAAGGTTTAATTTAATTTCACAACAAACTTCTCCCCTGCAATGTGAATGGAACTCAGATCCCATCTGTATAACCTGTAGGGAAAGGGCGTGGGGTTAAGCAGATGGAAACTTTTATTCGATATTATTAACGTGAAATGTTTCAAGTTCTTGAGAAACTAGATCTTTACGGGTGTTAGATGTGTAGTTACATACAAAAG
>NC_051404.1:17750532-17751911 GCF_015228065.2 Penaeus monodon | reverse complement strand
TACACAAATGTGTGTACACAATGCACTGCCACACACCAGAAAAACTCTGAACCTATCTCTAATATCACCGGCATTGCTGATACATCACATTAAAAATAAATTGTATAAAATCATCATCGGCTTCCAATACGGATATCTCATCTGCAGTATATTAAACAATACTGTTATTATCTCTAATGAACGGATTTTAGTTTCAGCAATATACTGTAGCTTTTATAGAATTCCTGCACTATTACAATGAATTGTTTATATGATCCACTAATATCGTTTAATTAGACTATTGAAATATGCTGATTATATTTAAGATCTGTTAATTAAAGTAACCTCTAGATGTGAAAGGTCAGACTCAATAATTCAAAAAGATAATGTTGTATGTAACCAAATTATTTATAGATACATCATAATCGATCTTCATAAATTCATATGGACGCCTGTGCGATAACACTTTTAAGCGTGAGAAGTCATGCACGCATGTAAGTACATATATTCAATGCACATTTAAGGTGTGTGCATATATTTTCAGTTGAGCCGTTCCCAATGATCAAAAAAGTCCCTATGAATATTAAATGATGTCATGCAAAATTCTAGAATGAAAGATAAAACTTTTTTTGAACTTTTGTATCGTTTAATATCATTTAGGGGGCTCCTTCGAGAAAGTTTGGGTTAGTTTATATGTACACGCACAATGCATACGATATCTAAAATATAAACTCAGTAAATGTTTATAGTTTAGCTTGAGGAAGGAAACAGACGCAAACATAGATGAAATTGAAGTACATTTATATACACACTAATGTTTAAAGTGATTCGAGTGAAATAATGCTTTACCTGAATCGGAATCTAGGGGTCTAAATCATGATCCAGGATCCAACAATGGCACAATGTGCGCAGCTTTGCCGGAAAAAGAATATTAAATCTGTATTGGTGATTAAACGGATGATTTTCAGCCGAACACGGAAATAAAAATAACCAATGGCTAGTTTATGGCTGAAACCCGGATTTCAGGCATATTGTGTCATACGTCATATAAACAATCTGTTTTATGGCGCAATTGTTTGAATAAATGTTCGGAAGAAAGTTGAAGAGAATGTGATTGTTATATTCACACGAATCGAAGATTTGAACCAGCTTGCGCTGTGTAAATACGTTTATGTCAATGTTTAAATAAATGAAGGTTTATCAATATCTATTTTACCTAAACCTTTTGTTATTGTTGTCGTTGTCAATTAAAACCTTGCAACACAAGCTTTTCAACACTTTAAAATTAAGGTAATTTACATCATTAGCCGACGTCATTAGCCGTTAATTGGTTTAATTTCGTTTTTGATCAATTAAATTTGTCGATGACATTCGAGATCTGTGATGGATTACGTGCTTAC
>NC_051404.1:17750063-17750196 GCF_015228065.2 Penaeus monodon | reverse complement strand
TAAAAAACCTTGGTTTGCCATATCAGTTATAGAAATTGCAACAAATGCATTTTTGTTAATTCTTATTTGAGTGATTATTTCTCTTACTCTGTGGTAAGAGACTGAAACTCTCTGACAAAACAATTTGTGACTG
>NC_051404.1:17749526-17749590 GCF_015228065.2 Penaeus monodon | reverse complement strand
TACCGCATTACGGCAGGAGGAAGTATCCCTTCGTTGGTTATCTGGCCCGTGCTAGTTTTTGATA
>NC_051404.1:17748387-17748488 GCF_015228065.2 Penaeus monodon | reverse complement strand
CTGTTTATGTTTTCCTCATTTATTAGATTTCCTTCTCGGCCTTGACCTAAATCGAACCACAAAGATACCACAAATGAAAGAAATTATTTTGTGATATAGAT
>NC_051404.1:17747935-17748297 GCF_015228065.2 Penaeus monodon | reverse complement strand
ATACCTGTGGAATTTACGGCGAAGGAGCCCATAGAGTTCGACAACAATTAATTCTACCAGAGGCTACCACTTATAACTGAGCTAAGGGCGACAAGACCATTTATTACTGTCCTGACTAGTAAATACTATCTTCAGTTCTACAGCGCACCAGTTACTTTATCGAACTATATTCTGCCGAAAATCATCAAATATGCAATACTATCATTTGAAAAGAGGCACCTTGAGGGTAACGCTCGCTGCTGTTATTAGTGGACTCGAAATTCCGAATGTTATATGGACAGGATGAGGGAAGGGGAGCTCGAAACTAATGTTTTTGAACAATAAACTCCGTGATCATTATAGCTGTAAGCGCATTCCCATTG
>NC_051404.1:17747014-17747727 GCF_015228065.2 Penaeus monodon | reverse complement strand
GAGAGGACTAACCTGTGAAACACATCTCAAATATTACTGTCAATTCTAATTTTGTGCATTATTTCAAACTGTGGAAATATCAGCACGAGATTCTAATGTCGTTATTTCAGCTAGAGCTGTGTGCATGTGACAATTTACCCTTATTGTATTAGATATCATGTTATGTATGCAATATGTATTATAATCATCTATATGTAATTAATGATGAAAATCGGTTCAAAAATAAGCATACATAGAATAGCTATGACAAAGTTTTAAAGAATAATACTAATGCTGATCCGATTGATATAACACTGTAACAATACATAAACATTCTTTAGTGAAAATTAATGCATGGACATAAACATGCAAATCAATACACATGCAAGCTTGTACATACATTTTCTGCGAACTATTTCCGTAAAAGTCTTGTTTCAACACGGAAGTAAAGTTAGTTTGAAAAAAAATACAGTTAGTAAAAAAAAGTAAAGCAAACTCTCTTTTGAACTTTATTTGGATTTGTTTAAGATACACGTTCAACAATCTAAGTTTATTTCAAAAGGGAAAAATCACACTTCTGGCTCGCACTTCCATTTCCTTCCTGTTCATTTGTAAGATTAGGTATCGACCAAGAACTTTTAGCCGGAAAGATGCTTTTACTAATAATGTTAACCTGCAAGAAGTGCCTTTAAAACGAGATCTACTTGTGTTTATAATGCGTGACTGAGGGGGGG
>NC_051404.1:17746590-17746829 GCF_015228065.2 Penaeus monodon | reverse complement strand
GGCATACGACCTTCAACTTCGGAACAGAAAGGACTCACACAGAATGAATCTAGCGGGGGAGAGGGAAGAGAGTGGGTTCTTTCCAGGCCCGATATTAAGGCCTGTAACAGGATGCCTAGAACTAAATATTGCCACACAGCTGCAGGCCATTGCTAAACAGGCACGCCAGAAATGCACCGAAAATAGCAAGTATCTTTGAATCTTGTGTGCAATTTATAGGAGATTGCCTTGAGCACGAC
>NC_051404.1:17745716-17746022 GCF_015228065.2 Penaeus monodon | reverse complement strand
GAAAGTAGAAGTTGGAGAAAACTACCAAGAATCCCACAGTAGAAACCTTACAAGCATAGTAAGGCATTATTTTAGGCCTTATTCCATTAATTCCAAAATCAGCAGCAGCGGAACCCTGGGTTGCTTTGGGCAGTATCTATGGATTCCGCAAGGTACCAATGTTTGAATTTGAAGTCTTATTTTCCCTGTGAATTTTACGTTTGCCATTTGGCTATGTATATTATGTATTTTGTTTCCAACAGCATTCATGCGTGGAATAATTGAACATGCACTCTGCTGTATAGTTAAATTCATGTGGGTTGGGAG
>NC_051404.1:17744889-17745679 GCF_015228065.2 Penaeus monodon | reverse complement strand
AACAAACCCCTGCAGCTTTTCTGTTTAGAACTAGCAATAGTATATAGTGAGTATCATACACCATTAATATTTATTGCGTTTTTTTTCCTTCTTTTAAAAACTCAAGATCCTCAAGTGATAGAAAATTAAAACATGTCGCTTGATCTCTCACCTCCCCCTACATACTAGCACTTTAATACTATAGACATTTTCTTTTTTTTATTGGATTTTAATACTTGATGTTTCAATTGCAAGTTTACCTCGACTTTACTTGTTATTAAAGTCCTTACAGTTAAAGTTCTTTCAAACCTTCGAAGTCTTTGAGAAAACTTCAAGTTTCTTATGTATTACTTTTTAAAAATTCCATGAAATTTTGCATATGATGCCATGGTTTGACCTATTCTTATTGGAACTTGTTAGAGAAAATCATCTCTGTATGACACATTTATTTTCATTTTTTAGATGAAATCAATCACATGAAAAAAGTAAGCATCTATCTGGATCTTTCACCACAGTTTATAACGAAAATTACGCCGTTGGATGCGGTTCCAAACATAGTAGTTTGAGTTTGCTGGGATTGGCTTAAACTTATCACTCTACCTAGTCAGCCAATAGCCAGTTACCTCGAACCCTGACGACAGTTATTCGAAGGATAACTGGCTTCTAACTCGTCCCACTTTTCTCAGGACTGAAGGGAGGGGGAAGGGGTAATGTCTCGTACATGAATAAGCGTATTTACTGTGAATGCCATCATAGGGTTGTTGCACTTCCCTCCCGAGGCAACCTTCAGCAGCTACTAGCAAGTTGATAG
>NC_051404.1:17744556-17744841 GCF_015228065.2 Penaeus monodon | reverse complement strand
GGCTTGCTTAGCGTCTGTAGAAGACTTTTCGAAACGCTTAGAATATATGGTTAAATCAGTGTTTACTTGGCAAATGGAAGATCAAGCTTCACTTTCAAAAGATTTTGTTTATATATGAAGACGTGTTACGCTCTCTTGACAGGTGGTCTTGCAATTGTAGCGCTCTGCCTCGGCTAGAAACTAGGTGCTATTGCAGCCAAAATATATTCATAGATGATCTCTCTTCGAAATGCCACGCTTAAGAAAGGAGATACTTTGGTTACATAAAGTCTTGGAGACTGTTTG
>NC_051404.1:17743961-17744404 GCF_015228065.2 Penaeus monodon | reverse complement strand
TCCTTGCCAAAGAGCAAACACTAGATAGCGGGAGCATTCAACGGCCACAGAAACGAGATAGTGTTCACTATTGTTCTTCTTTGCTCGAAGCCGAAAACACCGATATTTGTGCAGACGTAAGAATTCAATGGGCTTTTACTTGGGTAGAAAACAAAAGTAAAAATGATGGCATTACACGGGATAAGAGGGGGGGGTGGTGGGGCAAGGAGGAGGAATATAAATGGAAAAGGGGAGGATATAAAAATAGAAACAGGACGTACACAGTTTGGAAAACCCGCGTCACTTTGCATTTCATTATATAGACATTAGTTTACACAAACCCACCGAACACAATAGATTGGATTCGGAAGTTAGTTCAGCAAGTCAATTAATTTAATTTCTCTTTACGGGCAATTTCTTCGTATTATTCCACTTGGGATATTAAGAGACATGGGTATAGTTCC
>NC_051404.1:17743004-17743474 GCF_015228065.2 Penaeus monodon | reverse complement strand
CGGTAGACACAATAGTATATTTATGGTATGGCGTTTGTGTTTTCATGCACGCTCATTTGTATGCTGTCAAGATACTCCTCAATTTTAGTACTGTAATATATTACATCTTACAATAACTCTTCATGTATCATAATTCTATGATATGCATTCATGACTGAACAGCCTCGAGCATTTCGACTGAGAGAAACTACCGTAACATCTCCACCGGCGCTTCATTTTTGCAGAGAGTGCCAAGGAGAGTGCCAATAATCCATGAAGAGTAACCCCCCTTCAATATAACCAGGCGAAGGGATGTGCCAATAACAGGAGTCAGAGCTTATCGCGTTTATATTATCCATGTCGGGAAAACTGCAAGAAACATGCTTTTGAGTTCATGATCAGAGGTCCTTCTATTGCCAATATTGCTGATGGAAATTTCTTTTTATAACCTAGGCCTCTCTTTGGTAATGTGTTGGCATTGACTCGTGGTA
>NC_051404.1:17741991-17742899 GCF_015228065.2 Penaeus monodon | reverse complement strand
CATGCAGACGGAAACAGAAAACATACAAACATACATATTTCCTTTTGCTTGTATGTTTGCTTGCGAGAGTAAGAAAGAAAGAACAGGGAGGGCTAAGGTCGTCTATATACTCAATGCTTCAATAAAAGAAAACTGTGTATCTTTAAAGCAGGAATTCAGGTTTTACCACTTTTCTTCAATACAGTTTATATACAGAGACGGAATACATGTATATTAGTCTAGACGAATACAAGAAGTTTCTTTGCATAATAAAAAGAAAACTATCTATTTATTTTAGAAAGCCATTACGATAAGATATGCAAGTTCTCCCTCTTCAAGTTTTTGTAATAGCAAGGCGTATCAGGAAACATTTGTTCATAGTAAATTTGAACATTATGAATTAAATCCACGCTCTGGTGGCTACTCTTTCTAGCCTGTTTTTTGGCCAATTAGACACAGACCACTTCAGACCGACTCAACATTACAGGATTGTTGGTTATGGACCATCCTCACAATCCCAACGAAATGGAGTCTCACAGCAATAGGATATAGTGTAAAATCCGTCATATCGTTATTCATGACGAATATAAGTTCATTCTAATTAATCCCATTCATCTTCCCTTTTGCTTATTCATGAGTAAGGGGAGGGAGGTAACATCAATTTGTTCTGCAGTTAGAGAAGTTCACTATGAAGTTCTTAAATTAACAGATGATATATGTTCCAAAGGGTGTATTTGTGTGTGTGTGGGGGGGGGGGTCTTCCTATAACACCATACATTATATGTGAATACCTAATAATATTTATTTCCGCTTTCACACTCATACATTAGTTTGTACACACATAACATCTCCCCCCGAAACACGCATACACATTAGCACGCATACTACCAAAACATTTACGGGATTACACATTAGATATTCATGTTTTT
>NC_051404.1:17741676-17741919 GCF_015228065.2 Penaeus monodon | reverse complement strand
TAACATCGAACTTTACTCTCCAATAAATCGAAATAGGTGTAATATTTATTTATCTGGTGTTTTATTTTATTATCTGTGCTGTTTCTGCCTGTGCATTCATATGTATAAAAGTGTGAGTATATGACTTCTCACAAAAGGTCACATAGGTATTCGTATGTGCAAATTTCCCTCGTAAATGTACAAGTGACGCTCTTTGAATCATACAGAGTACGTAATTGTGCCAATTTTTACTTACTTATCGTT
>NC_051404.1:17741142-17741647 GCF_015228065.2 Penaeus monodon | reverse complement strand
CGCATTTAATGTTTGTTGTAAAAGTTAGCTCAGAAGTTGAGTTAAAATCCCCTTCGCAAGATATTCCACTTGAAAGATCATGACTGTGCGTTCGTCCTCGTATTCCCATGTGCAAATGCTCTCGTTTTTGTCCATCTGTGGATATGTATGATCAATAGACTCTTTCCGTTTTTAGTACAGCGATATATTTCATTCTCCCATTGTATTTTATTTTCGTAATCTGCATGCATGACCGGGTAGCCTCGAGCAATTCGTCAGAGGGAAGTGTCTCTTGCAAGCGCTTTCCCTTTTGTAAAGAGAGTGCCAAGACGAGTGCCAATAATCAAAACAGAGTAACTCCACTTCGATAACTGTGCGAAGAGATATGCCAATACCAGGGGTCAGGATTATCGCCTTTGCATTATCCATGTGGAAATTCAACTGCCAGAAGTATGTTTGTACCATGCTCTAAAAACTCATTCGGTGAGATAGCCGACTTTTTATGTAATGTTACTTACGTGTTGTG
>NC_051404.1:17740749-17740873 GCF_015228065.2 Penaeus monodon | reverse complement strand
ATTGACGATACAAATAGGAAATAGACGAGGGAAAAAATACTGAGACGTACATGTACATATGGCACAATGAAAAAACTGAATATTTGTGATGTAGTATTAACATTTTATATTTTTCCTGTTTACG
>NC_051404.1:17740380-17740688 GCF_015228065.2 Penaeus monodon | reverse complement strand
CGCCGTAAATGAGGAGAAAAGCTTATTTGAATCCCAAAAACCGGTCCATCCGCTGTTTAAAACATGGTTCATTAAAATGCATGTCGAATTTCTTCTTTCTAATAACAATAAGAGTATGATAGTATCCGAAAAATGAGCAGCCACGCATTTTAGGGGAAGAAAAAAAAAGCTGGCAGTGATTTTGTATTTAAAATAAATCTTTGAGAAAAATATATAGGATATTATTAATTAAAGTACTTGATACTGTTTGATAATCGGAAGAAACAATTTCATATGCCTATGACTTTTCACTTTTGCTGTTCTGATAA
>NC_051404.1:17739172-17739606 GCF_015228065.2 Penaeus monodon | reverse complement strand
CGTTTTAGACGTACACAAGTTGAAGCGAAGCGCACCTGGATCGTGAATGGGAGTCCGAAATTCAATAGGAAAGGATGATTTATGACTTTGGGTTCAGGAAAAGAGCTCCGCAAACTGCCCAGAGTTCGAAATAAAAGGTACAGCAACATGGGGAAGCTCGCTGACGTTTCTTACAAGTGTTAACGTTACCCAAGGGCAAGTATAAAGTGCTAAGCAAAAAGAAACATTTGATGTAAAAAAGAAAAGAAAAAGAAAACGCCTTTGAACTAAACCCAGCATTGTTTCAAACCTGGTGAACAAAAGTAAACCAAAAAAAATGTAATGCACACGATATATTTCTTCAAAGTTTAATAAAAAATATTAATAATGATAAATAAAGTAAAATGATAAGTTACCTAATATAAGTTCGGTGCTAGGAAAATAGCAAAAATAAG
>NC_051404.1:17738888-17739124 GCF_015228065.2 Penaeus monodon | reverse complement strand
TTTCTTGTTCTTCCACACATTGTTCTACTAAGATTTTGTTAAACATAACAGTCAGCGTTACAGTGTCAAATGGAGGAACGCGTGATAAAAATAACATGCAGGGTACACTAATATAATGTGAAATAAAGAGATAAAGAGGAGTTGTAATTAAAATGTCAGAAGTATTTGAAAGGAAACGTGATACAAATATTTCGTGGGGAGTCGTTTAAAGACAAACATAAGACTTATTAAGGAAA
>NC_051404.1:17737872-17738455 GCF_015228065.2 Penaeus monodon | reverse complement strand
GGAGATTGAAAAGCTTTCGATCAACGAAGTGATGACAAAACACTAAACTGAATACTGTACTATAAACATCTAAGGATCGGAATATTTATTTTTGTGCATCGATACTGATCTTATTAAATCTTCAGACATTGAAATTATGAGATTCATATGAATAAAGAAAATAGAAATGCATGTATATTAGGGCTATGCGGTATATAACCTGTTAAACATTATGAAATCTAATCAAAAGTATAATTTAATATGAAATATTAGAATGTACAGATTATAATGCAAGTAATCCATATCCTATTTTACGTACATTTTAGAGTCATGGTTTATTGCTTTTTATAAATTAAGTACTTGCAGCCAAAGGTTATTCTTACATTCTTGTAAATCGTAAATATATTTCGTAATGATTTACATTTTAAATCTAAGTAAAATTGTATTGATTTATCTATCGATAATCTCTGCGGTTTTGCTTTTCTTTGTTTCAGTTCAAATATTTTGTCAATAGTTTGCACTTATTTACTTTTTTTCTATATTTCATACATCATGTTTGGTTTATTTCTTCTCATTCGCGATAAAAAAAATGATTAAAAAAATG
>NC_051404.1:17737723-17737821 GCF_015228065.2 Penaeus monodon | reverse complement strand
CTTTAGTTCTAGTAATATGGGTCAGCGGGATAGGTTTTCAAGCCTAGTTATTCTTCGTACTGTACTGAGCTTAGCTGGTTTTGTATGTAAAGTTTAGA
>NC_051404.1:17736396-17736490 GCF_015228065.2 Penaeus monodon | reverse complement strand
GTCCTCCCGAATATACAGCAGTAAAAGGACATGTGACACTCATTTAACCTGTGATGACCGTGTAATCACACACTCCATATCGCGTTTTGAAGCA
>NC_051404.1:17735284-17735939 GCF_015228065.2 Penaeus monodon | reverse complement strand
AATTACCATAAGCGTGTGAATATCCACACACACGAAAATATATATCTGCTTTAACTTTCTCAGTATTCTCTCCTTAAAGGATTTTCGTTTGAGAGTGACTATCATATTCTTCACGTGCAAGGGACGAGAGTGACCCTTTGACTAAAAGCAAACACGAACTGGGAAGTACAAGACCAGGCGGACTGGGATCATGTAAAAGGAATACTGGGTGTCTAAATGCTCATGATGTTTTCTGTAGGAGGCTAAAACATCGATTTTCTTATTCAGTGTGTTATATCGGTGGGTTAACATTCGGTGAAGATGGGATAAAGGAATAGATAGATGTAAAAATAAGTAAAAAAGATGAAAAAGATAAATGAAACATTAAACCGGATTGAAAAGGGGTGGAAATATTAAATCTATCAAGTATTTTCACAAAATCTGCGTAACTTTGATTTTGTTGATTTATCTATCAAATATTTTTGTCAGAATATTAGTCCCTTTTAAAGTTATTTTGGTGGACATTGACCCACGCTGATCCATCGAGTGTAACAGATTAGAATTGAAACTTAGTTCCACAGGTCATTTAATTTAATGTTGTTCACAGGACATAGATGTTAATCCACTGGAGATATTAAATGAGAGGCCAGGGCTTAGTCCACAATGTTTGTTTTCA
>NC_051404.1:17734476-17734934 GCF_015228065.2 Penaeus monodon | reverse complement strand
CGTGCGTATTCAGGATGATCTTCCGCTGTACTTCTTTGATATATATTTCTTCCATACCTCTTTTGTATCTTAATTCCATGATTTCTATTCATGACCGAGAATCCACGAGCATAACGACAGGAGCTACGGTCGTGTATCTTCCGCGGGCTTCATTTTTGCAGAGAGTGCCAAGGAGAGTGCCAATAATCCATGCAGAGTAACTCCTCTTCAATAACTGGGCGAAGGGATGTGCCAATAGCAGGCGTCAGGATTATAACACTTATATTATCCAGGTCGAAAAAGCTGCCAGATATATATTTGTGTCATGATCAGAGAGCGTTATTCGTAGAAATAACAGGTAGGAATTTCTACTCCTTTCCTCGGTATTGTAAAGCGATTGACTCTAGTAATGTGCAGTAACGTTTTGATGCGAAGGGTTCAAGCTTCCAGAATTTATATATATGCATAAAAAAGAGAAT
>NC_051404.1:17733198-17733410 GCF_015228065.2 Penaeus monodon | reverse complement strand
TTAGCCCCATCTTCACAACAAGACCGAACAATATCCCGTCGCTTTGACTCAACAAAATATCCTTTTGCATATCAACTTGAATTCCACGTGCCTTCCATTGCCTGTACTCCCTAGCCCGTATTTGCCTCTTTGGCAGGGGTTCTCTGCTTCCCTATTTTTACAAAGAAAATAGTACAGGCATTCTCACCATGTAGTTCATGGGCGTAAAATGA
>NC_051404.1:17733030-17733101 GCF_015228065.2 Penaeus monodon | reverse complement strand
AACGTTAGTACAGTTATGTGCACATGCATGCATAAAGGATATTATCTAGTTGTGGAAGAATGCACTGTCGA
>NC_051404.1:17732756-17732903 GCF_015228065.2 Penaeus monodon | reverse complement strand
CTAATTACTGTGATGACCCTTCGCAATATGCCTTTCGGGGTACCGTGTGGCATACGAGAGCAGCAATTGTTTCATCTCTCATGGATATCAGTCTTTCGAACGTTAGGTGAAACAAGTGTTGCAATTTTGTGAAAAAAAAGAAAAAAA
>NC_051404.1:17732578-17732666 GCF_015228065.2 Penaeus monodon | reverse complement strand
CCCATGAGTTTTACTAAGCTGAAGATGTATTCATGAATTCCAGTGAAACCAAGAGTCAGAATAGAAATAGAGTGCAACCACGCAATCT
>NC_051404.1:17732467-17732531 GCF_015228065.2 Penaeus monodon | reverse complement strand
CTGAGCCCGTGAGCACCAGTCCAGTCCGTTTACATCAGGGTTGGCGTAATCGATTACAGCGTGA
>NC_051404.1:17732296-17732371 GCF_015228065.2 Penaeus monodon | reverse complement strand
CTCGAACACAATTCATCATGAACACATTTTTTACTGTCCAAGGTGAAGTAGCGATTTTTTATTTATTTATTATGA
>NC_051404.1:17731132-17731405 GCF_015228065.2 Penaeus monodon | reverse complement strand
TGTGTATTCTAACAGTAAAATATACAAAAGAGTATATTAATGAGAAACCAAACCAAAAGTCACCAAGCCTGAATTCCAAAGAAAACCTCCTCCAGGTTGTATGCAACGATTCAGAGATACTTCCTGTTCTCAGTGCATTTCGGGGGAGCCTTGTTTGGCAATGGCCTGCAGCTGCCTGGTCGTATTTAGCCGCATGCATCCTGACACAGACCTTAAGACGCTAAAGTCAGAGTATTCTGGGGCTTGGATAGAGCCCCCGGGCCTTAGGATTTC
>NC_051404.1:17730865-17730999 GCF_015228065.2 Penaeus monodon | reverse complement strand
GTAGCCATATTTAGGTCCTTGTGCATTTTTCCTTTTCCCGCTTAGGAATCCTTTTATGGTAAATGAATACAGAAGGCCGTTGAGATTTGTACCTGCATGAATGTAAGGGCATGGAAAAGCTTGTATTCACTTGG
>NC_051404.1:17730119-17730656 GCF_015228065.2 Penaeus monodon | reverse complement strand
TACACACTTTATTACTCTCGCTCACAAACAACCTACTACTTATATACACACATTCACATACAGCAATACACAAACATAAACACACCCGCATACCTAAATATCCGTCCGTTATGTAAGTTTACAACACTAGTCAGACACTGATCCAGCCAACTATGCTTATCCAATCTTGTAACCGATCAGAAAAAAACACGAAAAAAATGAAACGCGGGAGTGTTGTCTGTAACTTCAGAATAGATTTTTGATTGTGCATCTTTTCTTCCAAAAAAATCGGGGAAGTTAACAAAAACTTCGCGATACTTTTTTTTTCAAACCATTTTGCATGAAATTGCATCGAAGTTGCCGCAAAGACTTTTTGAACGATATGAAACTTGGCACAAAAAATAAAGGCATATGTCTGTTGTGCGGTGATATGTGTGTGCATACTCAAATTCATCCAAAAGTGTATAATCGCCCTCTATCTATCGATATGTTTATTATACTGCAGTATCACAACAGGGTGCATATGTACTTGGGAATATAACTATAAGGGACTATAAG
>NC_051404.1:17729652-17730098 GCF_015228065.2 Penaeus monodon | reverse complement strand
AGGTCGGTATATCATATATTTGTTGTATATTTTGCATATGTTGCATATTTGCGTGTTTTGGTAGAGTGTATGTATACCTCGCAAAATTTTACTATCATGGGATTTTCATTAATTCTGTGGCGCCAGGATTAACTAAAAATCATTCATTGGAAATGATGAGAGAAGGCTAATGTTTAATATGCCGTAGGTAAGTTGCCAATATTGGATTTCGAATTAGTATTCCTCATTATTTTTGATATGCTAAGGGCTTCTGATGTTGCTCATCTTACTCTCATACCTCATCTCTCTCGTCAAGGTCTCAGACTCTCTTCTTCATCTGCCTCTAACTTCCTCCAAATCTAACATTCTCCCTGGCTCTCTAAAAACTCTACTCTATCCATCAACTCTCTCTCTCATAAATGCTTCTCTCTCTTCTTACATCTCTTACCTCTCATCTCATCAAATTA
>NC_051404.1:17728016-17728461 GCF_015228065.2 Penaeus monodon | reverse complement strand
GATTCATTGTTTAAGGCCATCTACCCTAAGACATTGTTGGACTGTCAGGATTGGCCAACTTGCTTACAGTAGGAACCTCACACACGGACAATGCATTCCACAGGAATCCGTCCGAACTATGCACGAATTTCATACACGTTGTACCAATATTTGACCGACAAAGGACACGACAAACCGAGTCAACTATGCTGCATTGTTGGTCGTGCAACGTAAACACAGAAAATCAATGAAACCTTTCACAAGAAAAGGAAAGGAGATATTTCGGGTTTATAGATAAACAAACGGCATCATCATCTCAGTTTTACATAGTTTTTCCTTAAGGGTTTCTGTTATATTAATATAGCGGTGTTTTATAACTTTTTTACTGAGGTCGAACGGCAATATTCCAGTAATCCTGTAAACGTATGAATACGTATTAATCTCCATTAACAGATATCATAATCAT
>NC_051404.1:17727103-17727507 GCF_015228065.2 Penaeus monodon | reverse complement strand
CACAGCCGATGTCTGACTCTTCCCCATCAACATCATCAAAGTAACCTGCTACACAAGTCACTGCACATTACATTGCCAAAAAAAAAAGATTTTCCGAGTCTGGCACAAAGAAAACTCTGGCAGCTTTCTCGTCGTGGATGATATAAGTATGATAATCCCGACTCCTCCTATTGGCACATCCCTCGCCCAGTTATTGAAGGGGAGTTACTCTGCATGGATTATTGGCACTCTCCTTGGCACTCTCTGCAAAATGGAAGCCAGGGGAGGTGAAACTACGATACTTTTTTTCCCTTGTCGAAATGCTCGGAGTTCCTCTGTCGTGAATACATATCAAGAAATGAAAGTAGTCGACGATTTCTTGAAGGGAAATGTGTCATAGCCCTAAGGCTGAAGAATGTTGTCTT
>NC_051404.1:17726715-17727012 GCF_015228065.2 Penaeus monodon | reverse complement strand
AGGAATTGGATCAATATTCTCAATATCTCCAGTAGAATAATTACGAGAAGTTCCTGTGAAAAAAAAAAATAATAATAATAAATCCACCAACCTAACTGACTTTCTAACCTAATTTTTTACGTTTTGTGAATTCATACAGACTACACGCGACTAGTACGTATACAATTAGTTTGATATTTAGTTTATTTACTTTTCCATTTACTCAATTTTATGTTTATCGTTTCAGTGTTAAAAAAAAGTTCTCAGTATTCGCTTAATGCAGGATTAATATATAAGGTAATAATAACGGTTACCCCC
>NC_051404.1:17723884-17724744 GCF_015228065.2 Penaeus monodon | reverse complement strand
GAACAGATGTGAATATGTATCTTTATCAATTGAATGACTATCTTTGAGTTTTCTTAACATGTTATTAAGTTGATCTTCTCTTTTGATAATGAGAGAGGTGCAGTCATCTTCAATTTGAATGAATTTAGTATCATCTCTTAGGATGCTTTCCATCTTTTCGATGTATTCATTCTTATCTAAGATCACCACACCTCGCCCCTTATCAGGTCTGGTTACAATAATGTCCTTATTTTTACTCAGGTCATTTAACAATATCAGGTCATCCTTGGTTATGCCTGATGTGAAATTATGTTGGCCACATGAGTAATAAGATGAAAAGGCAAGGTTCTTTATAGATGATTTTACATGGTGCAAAGATTCTGGTGCTTTATTGGTACTGTGTTTGCTTAAGGCTCTGAGAAGCTTTTCAAAAGACAGGAAATAGTGTGCAAAGTTTATTTTTGAGGGAGGCAGAGCGTATTTCAAACCTTTAGCTAGTAGGAATTTCAATTTGTTAGGCAATGATATGTTTGAGTAATTAAACACCACTTTATCAGGATCAAGGGGATCATATTTCTTGTCCAGGCCTAAGTTAAACAATTTCCTTTCATGAGTCTTTCTAATTTTCTCAAGAGTTCTGGCACAAATATTCTGGGTATAATGCTGGAGATGGTTGAAGTCCAGCCAAGAAATAGAATTTCTGAGGGCATCAAGCAATTTCTTTACTTTAACTTTGTAGTCTGATACTTGTTTGGTTTTGGATTTTATTTCTAAGTTAAGCAGCTTCAATTGAAAGTCTTTGTAAGCTTTTGAATTATGAAAATCCCTTCTCCATAGTTTAATGCGTAAGAAATTTGTGCACAGCTTATTATCTATTATTA
>NC_051404.1:17723547-17723782 GCF_015228065.2 Penaeus monodon | reverse complement strand
CATAAGTACAAGAAGTCTTTGTAGAGTTGTAGACATACCATTCGTGCATATCAAAAAAATAAACGAAAGATGAATCAGATCTTTCTGTAGCATTAAGGAAATCGTGCGGCTTTCTCCTCCGTGCCTGTCGTAAAATAGTTCTAAAGAATTTTTTCCCATTTCCTTTTCCCATAACCGAAGAATTTCCGTTTAGACGTGGCCTGAATACCGACTTTTTCTCTCGCTCTAGTGTATG
>NC_051404.1:17722844-17723029 GCF_015228065.2 Penaeus monodon | reverse complement strand
AGGAAGAGCGTTTATGTATGTATAAAAATATGACCTTTTAAGCAGACCCAAGCGTAATAATAAAAGGGGCAATAGTTCTCACGCCGTCCATCGCCGCAAATTTCACAGTCTATATTTCATCGAGCTGTTCTCGAGGCACAACACGAGCGCACAAAGATACCATTGGATCGGCGGAATCTTTTGAG
>NC_051404.1:17722705-17722803 GCF_015228065.2 Penaeus monodon | reverse complement strand
AGCTCACTTTTTTCAGCGTCTGCTAAAGGGAAGGAAGGAACGAAGGAGAGAGAAAGCGAAACGGGAGAGAATAAATGAAAGATGAAAAGAATCTTGTC
>NC_051404.1:17722043-17722462 GCF_015228065.2 Penaeus monodon | reverse complement strand
TCTAACTAACCTGAACTCTAAAAAAAAAACAGTCCAATCCATCAAAGAGCCATTAAGATCACACGCCACATAGAGCTCAAATTCCCTTTGTAAATACCCCGAGTTCGACAGCACCCTCACCTGAAGCGAAGCGAGAGGGAAATACCGTGGTCTGTGTGCCTCTCCCTTTGTCTGCTGACTCAGAAAACGATAATGCCAAAGGTTTCAGCAGACAGACAAATGGATTGTTCTTTTTGGTCTTCGTCTCACGTATATAAAACCTGCCACTAGCGTCACTTGGCTAGAGCTGCTGGTTTGCTTATTTCGTGGCTGTAAAGAAGGGGTTATGAGGGGTGGGGGTTTCTTCTTTTTATATGTATAGAATTGGGTGTGGGTTTCCTTTGGTTTTCTATTGCGACTAGGGTTGTTGTTTAAATGGT
>NC_051404.1:17720799-17721451 GCF_015228065.2 Penaeus monodon | reverse complement strand
GCATGCAAAGCAGCAGTGAGAACACAAAAAATCACAGTTCATAAAACAAAACACATCATTGAAAGATAAGTGACGAGTATTTTCTCACATGATGATCTCAAACATTATGTTATGTTTACTAGACTTGTCGATTCCAGCGTTAGTGCCCCAAATAACTGATAGCGGCACTAGGCGATTCTGCCTATAGGTATGTGTACAGGGTTTTGGGGTAGAGTTCACTGCATAGTGTTTTTTTTTTTCTCGTGAAATATTGTTGTGCGTGTTGCCAGCGGAATGTGTGCGGAGGAGTGCTTGAGTAACTGGTTCACCTCTACCGAACCAAGATGTATCGGAGATTCAAATCAGAGTAAGGTTTGGTAGGGGCCTTGCTGGATCTGCCAACTGACTCTCGACTCCAGTGGGTTAAAAAAGCTTACATTTGAAAATTGCATTTCTATTGTGCATTTTGCTTGCGTTTGTTTGCAACTTTTCCTTGATAAATATTTATATGCGATGAAATGCCAAATGAAGTGATGCTATGGAGGGAAGTGGTTGCCGTGGCTACGTGTGCGCTTGTCATGGTATACGAAGGTCATGATGAACTGCGCCCCCTCCACAAGTTACTGCGACAAACGTAGACTATCCATCACTTTCTTTATTCACAATGTTGTTA
>NC_051404.1:17720547-17720694 GCF_015228065.2 Penaeus monodon | reverse complement strand
CATGAAATATTTGTACATAATTTGTAAATATAGTTTCAAATGGAGTAGTAATGATGTGTTTATCTACGCTCTTGAGATACATAAGAAAAAAGAGGGTACAGTGAATAACCCCTGACAATATGTATGTAGTGAACTTGAGGAAGATAA
>NC_051404.1:17720127-17720226 GCF_015228065.2 Penaeus monodon | reverse complement strand
TATTTATATATCTAAGGTCGAGAGCTAGAAGGGCCAGTGTCCAAAACTTCCAACTTTGAGATAAGCCTGCCCCCGAACTGGATTTTTTTGTTTCCATGA
>NC_051404.1:17719456-17719859 GCF_015228065.2 Penaeus monodon | reverse complement strand
GTTTATTTATTTATATGTTTAAACCATAAAAGGGTAGAAAAAAATAGAAACCGAATTACGAGGTTTAAGCATCAACAGTAAATGTCTTAATTTATTAATTAATCAGCAAAAAAATATCATTTTCAGTGTTAGTTTTGAAAGCACTACAATAAGAATATGTAATGTATATGATTTATCATGAAAAATATACGTTATTTCCGTTAAGTAAAAAAAATATAAATCTTTTAAGTATTAGATTAATGCAACATAGTTTGATTTGTCACAGAAAAAATCAATTTCGTGAATTATCATTTGCTGAATTTCAATTAACGGAGCAAACTTTCAAAGGCGTTTTTCTCAACATTGCCTTTTATGACATTGGTCCTTCTTGCTCATGGCCCTATCTTCTGTATCTATCTGTATA
>NC_051404.1:17718970-17719275 GCF_015228065.2 Penaeus monodon | reverse complement strand
TTTGTGCAGTGTGCATGTGTTTTTACCCTTTACCCTTTTTCAGTCTCTGTTCGTCCACAGTTGACGTGAAAGAAATTATATTTCAAACCTGAAATCCCTTGAGACAGGATTCTATAGTTAATCAATCTTCCTCGGTGATAAGATATTTTTGAGGATTAAATTTAAAGTTCCAAAACTAGCAAAACTTGTTGAGAATTAACGTTAATCTTGAAAAATCTTTTGGCTATTCAGTTTGTTTGTCTCATTTGCGTTTTTAAAAGTTATATAGGTGATTTCTAGATACACTCATAGAAACATGCTCCCAC
>NC_051404.1:17716867-17717460 GCF_015228065.2 Penaeus monodon | reverse complement strand
TAGTGCCGACTCTCTCCTTAAAAGGAATGCAGAAACGGAGGCCAAATGGATGAAAAGAACACGAAAGGTGGGCAAAAACCAAGCCACTTCTTCATGAAAAGCGAAAAAGGCGAATACCACTACGCCCTGGCATAAATAAAGGGAGGTTTCGCAAATATTAATATGCCTGGGGGAAAACGCTGAAAGAGAGAGAGAGAATAAAACTAAGGCAAAAAGGAAGAAGAGGAGAAAGAGAGAGAAATTAAGAAAAAAAAAAGTTTTGAATTCTCGTTTTTTCGATTATTTAGATGTTTGCTTGTTTAATACTTTTTTTATTATTCAACAGCAGAATTTAATTTAAGTCGGATTGAAGAATAAAACAGCGACCATGGTTATAACTGGAGAAAGCGTGAGTACGAATAAATGTTTTTTCTTATTGTTTGTGCAAAGAAATCTAACCAAATGAAGTGAATGGAGAAGTTATTCTATTTCGTTATCAAAATAAAAAACTAATTGGTTTTGTGATTCGCTAATTATGTTTAGAGGGCTGATATGTTTACCGGAAAATTATCATATGCGAATAGAATAATGATTAATTTTATAAGATAAATCAT
>NC_051404.1:17716236-17716306 GCF_015228065.2 Penaeus monodon | reverse complement strand
GGCCGTTGCCCCGCATGAATGCCAGATTTTGATGCAGATCATTAGTGCCCAGATTCGAACACGCGCCAGT
>NC_051404.1:17715749-17715978 GCF_015228065.2 Penaeus monodon | reverse complement strand
ATCCCCCCTCCCCCCCAATAATGTACATTTCCGATAATCGAAAAAATCATACGAATGAAGCAGAGGGAAAAAATATGATGATAAAAACTTAACAGTAAGTGTAAGTGTTGGCTCTCTCCCAACATCAGTACGACCGCCGGTGACACGGACTTGCCTGTAGTGCCCCTTCCTTGGCCAAACTTTTCCTTTGCCTTTCATGCAATACCACGTCAGAGTGACTTTCATTGCG
>NC_051404.1:17715560-17715679 GCF_015228065.2 Penaeus monodon | reverse complement strand
CCATCGATTTTTTTTAGTTACTGACTCACACTTTATCTAACTAAGGTATATTTTTTTCATTCCCGGAATGTGGGTATGTAAAGTGTTTGTTTATTGTGTTTTAATGGATAATACAATGG
>NC_051404.1:17715127-17715235 GCF_015228065.2 Penaeus monodon | reverse complement strand
GGTTGCGATAGTGTGGCCACGCTCTTTAATTTCTGCGAGTTCACCGATTTGCATAAAAGCTAATGAAGTCGTACGAATTCACGTTAAGTTTTCCATTCATTGAATACG
>NC_051404.1:17714487-17714762 GCF_015228065.2 Penaeus monodon | reverse complement strand
AGGAAGTTCCCTCGCAGAATATCGCACCCAGTATCTATCCCCCTTGAATTTAAATCACATTACCCGAGCCCATAGAATCCTGTTGGAAATTGTTGTAGATCCGTTGAATGCCCTCGGATGCGTTAGCCCTAAGGGGGGTGGCGGGGCTATGATAAGGAAAACCCCGAGAGAAATAAAGTGGCGAGATTCTGCTCTTAGGGGCCGGCGGAGTAATGTACGGGGCCCGCGGTGTAAGGACGAGAGCGAGGTATGGATTGGGGGTCGGCTTGGTGGGC
>NC_051404.1:17711735-17711976 GCF_015228065.2 Penaeus monodon | reverse complement strand
ATAAGCAGTGTAGGCTATATCCTGAACGATTCGTGGAATTCAGGCCCACAAATAATGCATTGCCAAACAGGTTTAGAACATTTCTACAACACTTATTCAATTATTCATTTTACATCAATATAAGAGGACGTGAGAGCCAATAACTAGTCGATTTGGGCGGGTTTTCACGCCCATGCGATCGACCGCAAAACAATATTGACTTTCGCTACTTGAATAAACAATGCATATGTCCAATGTCTGA
>NC_051404.1:17711475-17711687 GCF_015228065.2 Penaeus monodon | reverse complement strand
AATTAGGAAAGGTAGTAGCATAGTCATAGATTTTACTAAAAATTTATAACGAATATTGGAGTGACGTCGACGTAAATATTGCTGTAGGCATAATATTGATTCATCTTTTTGTGTGTATTATTATTGTTGTTGATTTTTGTTTTAACAGCATATCATTTCTTATCTTACTCCACTATCGTTTATCTTTACATATCAGACTGTTACTAATCCTC
>NC_051404.1:17710980-17711441 GCF_015228065.2 Penaeus monodon | reverse complement strand
GTAAAAAAAATAGCTATATAGCATCTGTATGGAGCATATATCTATTCACAAATATATCCATCATCATTTGAATACTTTAAATGATCATATCAATTTTTTACACAAATTTTTTTTTCCTTCTTCTTTTCCAAATATATTTTTAGAATGGAGAGTTTATTTACCCACAGCCATTGGTTTTCGATATCCAATGGCGTTGTTTCAGGAAGAAAATTTTAATGCTTTCTCATATATTTGGTCTAAAAATAATTTAAAAGTGAATGGCACAAAAAAATCCAGTGGTATTTTCGCAGTACGTGCATTTTTTCTGTATGTGTAGTCGTTTGTACGTTATTGATGTAAGTGAAATTATTTAAACGAAAGAGGGGACAGGGAAGTAAACATAGGAAGAGGTTTAAGACTAAAGAAAGGGAAAGATTGTTTGCAAAGAAATTGCATATGTAACAAACACTTACGTATTGTCT
>NC_051404.1:17710293-17710387 GCF_015228065.2 Penaeus monodon | reverse complement strand
CATTCCAGACATGGACACCAAACCCGTTCGCCCACAACATGACACAGAAACCTAGGGGCCCTTTTACCCCCGTCTTTTTCTCTCACAGTTCATC
>NC_051404.1:17709891-17710253 GCF_015228065.2 Penaeus monodon | reverse complement strand
TACTTCCTTAAAGGTTGCAAAGGCGTAGAACTTTTCACCCTGCCTCGCGTCTTTTCCCTCTCTTTTCTGAAGAAATTGAATCTAGTCTCGAATCTCATTTTCTATTCCACTTTCATACCATAATAATTCTACAGACCTTATTATCCCCTCTCGTGCGACATGCAAGTGAATCAGATATTCCCTTTCTTAATCCTCTTAAGATGACGAACTCGAAGACATTCCTTAGGAATTCTAACGCTGGATACTATGAAGTAATGAGTTAGAATAAATCGAGTTTGCATGTTAAATGATACATATAAATAGATATATGAAAAAAAAAGAATTAAGTTGGATATGAAAAGCAAGGAGAGATTTTTTTTCGC
>NC_051404.1:17708891-17709333 GCF_015228065.2 Penaeus monodon | reverse complement strand
AATCTAAAACCTGAACGATTGCAATAGCACACCTTCGCCCCACAGGGTTGATATACGAACACACCCTCGACTTACTATCAATTTAAATTTAAAAGCAATATCTATCAACCCTCAACACAAAAAAAGAGAATTAATAGGGGTGAACTTGAAACATCTCCTAATACTACCTCAAAAGAGAGAGGAAACGTGTCTCTCACGCAAAAAATTTTTTCGTGTAAATTCAAAACAGCACCCAAAAGGCAAACCCATTGCAAAATTTCAACCTTTTTTTTCACTGTTTTAACGCCCCGTGTTAGTTTTTAAAAGGTAAGGGCGGGAAAATAACGTGAATCTAAGGATTAGCCTGATGACTTTCCCCCGTCGTTTTAAAAGTTATATTTTAGCAACGTGTAATATATTTGGTATTAACAACATATTTTTCTTGGTCAAAGAATTTTTCGTA
>NC_051404.1:17708254-17708708 GCF_015228065.2 Penaeus monodon | reverse complement strand
CTCACCCACTACCACTTCTTTTAGCATCTCCACTCCCGTCACAGTTACAGATACCGGTGTGCAACTTTTCCCCTTGTTTAAACCCCCTCACTTCAGTTGACTGGGTTCGAGCGGGGACACCCCACGCGGCTTGAGAACATTCAACTTTTGGTTGACTCTGTGACTCCGCTTGAAATGAAAAGAACCCGTTTAGAGCAAAGCCCTAGGTCGGGCAGAAATGTCAGAAGAGACGTTAAAAAGAACGCTTTTACGAAAGACATTAAAGAAGGGACAAAAGAATGAAATGTTTAACACTGGAGAGAACATGTGGGGTTCGCATAACGCTAAATCAGAGAGGAATGGACAGAAATAAAGAGAAAAAGTGAGTAACGTTTCCCCCTGCTTCAGGTTATGCATGTAGTGCAGGTCGCTAGTGACATGAAGGCTTAAATGTGCGTGTTCTCAACATGAAAGA
>NC_051404.1:17707894-17708116 GCF_015228065.2 Penaeus monodon | reverse complement strand
ATCACTCGCCCAAATGAAACCATTAGAATAAGGACGAATTAAAAATTTAACAGTTAAAAATAAATTAATAAACAACAACCCTGTTGATGGACTGCAATAGCTCTGTCCCCATTGCAACAAAGAAGAGGAATATTCTAAAAAGTGAATAGATGAACTGATGAATAATTAAACAGATCGCACATATTGAACTGCATAAGTAGTTTCACTACTGAAACAAAGAGG
>NC_051404.1:17707492-17707835 GCF_015228065.2 Penaeus monodon | reverse complement strand
TGAAATGCACAATTACGCCCACAAGTGAAACAAGACGAGGAATAAGAGGAAAAATAGATAAATAAATGAACAGTCAGCTCTCTCCCACTGAACTGCATAAGTACTCTCCCCATTGAAACAATCCTTACATCTGCACAGCGCCAGATAGCGTCACTGGCCAGCTGGGTGGAGTCGGGGCGAGCTCATCCATCACCATCACTGTCATGGCACCGCCGGCATCACACCGTCGCTGCAGGCACTCATCTTACGGAGTGCAAGATACAGATTTCATCACATACACACATGTGAAAATATATGAATACTAGGAAATACATATATACGTGAAAAAAGTACATATATATGT
>NC_051404.1:17706932-17707164 GCF_015228065.2 Penaeus monodon | reverse complement strand
CACACCATATGCTTCCATACCATATCCTACGTACAAAGCTCAGCCCCTACCTTAGTATCGGAGAACATGACATCAAGTGGCCTCCGCTTCTTAGAGCCAGTTGCACCCCCCCCCCTCACACTCCTTCCACGGCGATGGAGCAAGCGATGGCGGAGGCAAAGGCCCTCGTGTGGACAAGGGATACGGGCGAAATATACAGCACATGATTTCCATTACGAGGATCAACATCTTT
>NC_051404.1:17706077-17706418 GCF_015228065.2 Penaeus monodon | reverse complement strand
TTAAACGACACAGTCCTTATCAGCAAAAGAGGGATAAATTATTAGGATGAATTAGACTCAATTAATCGATTCCTCATTAGCATGTAGCGTAGATGACGAGGATCCGTTAAGTGCTTTCCATGCTAATGCAGAAGAGCACAGGAATAATTCCAAAGAGTAAAATCGGAGAAGCAATAAGAAAGGAAAAAAAAAGGTGAAATTTCTGAAAGAAAATATAATAAGGAGAAAAAATGAATACTATGATACATTAGAAATCACCAAGAAATTACAACAATATGAATATAAGTAATGAACTCTTTAGACCAGTGTTTCGTTCTAGACAAATGTTCAGGGATGATAAA
>NC_051404.1:17705186-17705630 GCF_015228065.2 Penaeus monodon | reverse complement strand
TTTTTATGCATATATATAAATTCTGGAAGCTTGAACCCTTCGCATCAAAACGTTACTGCACATTACTAGAGTCAATCGCTTTACAATACCGAGGAAAGGAGTAGAAATTCCTACCTGTTATTTCTACGAATAACGCTCTTGATCATGACACAAATATATATCTGGCAGCTTTTCGACTGGATAATATAAGTGTTATAATCCTGACGCCTGCTATTGGCACATCCCTTCGCCCAGTTATTGAAGAGGAGTTACTCTGCATGGATTATTGGCACTCTCCTTGGCACTCTCTGCAAAAATGAAGCCCGCGGAAGAGACACGACCGTAGCTCCTGTCGTTATGCTCGTGGATTCTCGGTCATGAATAGAAATCATGGAATTAAGATACAAAAGAGGTATGGAAGAAATATATATCAAAGAAGTACAGCGGAAGATCATCTGAATACCC
>NC_051404.1:17704979-17705053 GCF_015228065.2 Penaeus monodon | reverse complement strand
GCGCGCGCACACACAAACAAAGATTGATAAAACACAAACTCCTATGCCAACTAACTCATACACGACGAAAATAT
>NC_051404.1:17704601-17704894 GCF_015228065.2 Penaeus monodon | reverse complement strand
TGAAAACAAACATTGTGGACTAAGCCCTGCCTCTCATTTAATATCTCCAGTGGATTAACATCTATGTCCTGTGAACAACATTAAATTAAATGACCTGTGGAACTAAGTTTCAATTCTAATCTGTTACACTCGATGGATCAGCGTGGGTCAATGTCCACCAAAATAACTTTAAAAGGGACTAATATTCTGACAAAAATATTTGATAGATAAATCAACAAAATCAAAGTTACGCAGTTTTTGTGAAAATACTTGATAGTTTTAATATTTCCACCCCTTTTCAATCCGGTTTAAGT
>NC_051404.1:17704243-17704546 GCF_015228065.2 Penaeus monodon | reverse complement strand
CCCATCTTCGCCGAATGTTAACCCACCGATATAACACACTGAATAAGAAAATCGATGTTTTAGCCTCCTACAGAAAACATCATGAGCATTTAGACACCCAGTATTCCTTTTACATGATCCCAGTCCGCTGGTCTTGTACTTCCCAGTTCGTGTTGCTTTTAGTCAAAGGGTCACTCTCGTCCCTTGCACGTGAAGAATATGATAGTCACTCTCACACGAAAATCCTTTAAGGAGAGAATACTGAGAAAGTTAAAGCAGATATATATTTTCGTGTGTGTGGATATTCACACGCTTATGGTAATT
>NC_051404.1:17703682-17703785 GCF_015228065.2 Penaeus monodon | reverse complement strand
TGCTTCAAAACGCGATATGGAGTGTGTGATTACACGGTCATCACAGGTTAAATGAGTGTCACATGTCCTTTTACTGCTGTATATTCGGGAGGGACTTATGTAC
>NC_051404.1:17702408-17702519 GCF_015228065.2 Penaeus monodon | reverse complement strand
TCTAAACTTTACATACAAAACCAGCTAAGCTCAGTACAGTACGAAGAATAACTAGGCTTGAAAACCTATCCCGCTGACCCATATTACTAGAACTAAAGCATAATATCATCG
>NC_051404.1:17701762-17702371 GCF_015228065.2 Penaeus monodon | reverse complement strand
CATTTTTTAATCATTTTTTTATCGCGAATGAGAAGAAATAAACCAAACATGATGTATGAAATATAGAAAAAAAGTAAATAAGTGCAAACTATTGACAAAATATTTGAACTGAAACAAAGAAAAGCAAAACCGCAGAGATTATCGATAGATAAATCAATACAATTTACTTAGATTTATAAATGTAAATCATTACGAAATATATTTACCGATTTACAAGAATGTAAGAATAACCTTTGGCTGCAAGTACTTAATTTATAAAAAGCAATAAACCATGACTCTAAAATGTAAAGTAAAATAGGATATGGATTACTTGCATTATAATCTGTACATTCTAATATTTCATATTTAAATTATACTTTTGATTAGATTTCATAATGTTTAACAGGTTATATACCCCATAGCCCTAATATACATGCATTCTATTTTCTTTATTCATATGAATCTCATAATTTCAATGTCTGAAGATTTAATAAGATCAGTATCGATGCACAAAAATAAATATTCCGATCCTTAGATGTTTATAGTACAGTATTCAGTTTAGTGTTTGTCATCACTTCGTTGATCGAAAGCTTTTTAATCTCCTTTTTTTTTTTTGTTTTGATTCTGAAC
>NC_051404.1:17701262-17701527 GCF_015228065.2 Penaeus monodon | reverse complement strand
ATTTTGGGGGGGGAAGTGAACATAAATTAATTTTCCTTAACAAGTCTTATGTTTGTCTTTAAACGAACCCCAGGAAATATTTGTATCACGTTTTCTTTCAAATACTTCTGACATTTTAATTACAACTCCTCTTTATCTCTTTATTTCACATTATATTAGTGTACCCTGCATGTTATTTTTATCACGCGTTCCTCCATTTGACACTGTAACGCTGACTGTTATGTTTAACAAAACTTAGTAGAACAATGTGTGGAAGAACAAGAAA
>NC_051404.1:17700774-17701214 GCF_015228065.2 Penaeus monodon | reverse complement strand
CTTATTTTTGCTATTTTCCTAGCACCGAAGTTATATTAGGTAACTTATCATTTTACTTTATTTATCATTATTAATATTTTTTATTAAACTTTGAAGAAATATATCGTGTGCATTACATTTTTTTGGTTTACTTTTGTTCACCAGGTTTGAAACAATGCTGGGTTAGTTCAAAGGCGTTTTCTTTTCTTTTCTTTTTTACATCAAATGTTTCTTTTTGCTTAGCACTTTATACTTGCCCTTGGTAACGTTAACACTTGTAAGAAACGTCAGCGAGCTTCCCCATGTTGCTGTACCTTTTATTTCTAACTCTGGGGAGTTTTCGGAGCTCTTTTCCTGAACCCAACGTCATAAATCATCCGTTCCTATTGAATTTCGGACTCCCATTTACGATCCAGGTGCGCTTCGCTTCAACTTGTGTACGTCTAAAACGGTGTACACTT
>NC_051404.1:17700655-17700719 GCF_015228065.2 Penaeus monodon | reverse complement strand
ACTTGCAATTCATATGTTTCCCTCTTTCTATCTATCTGGCCAATCCTTTCATCTAGTCGTCTAT
>NC_051404.1:17699705-17700011 GCF_015228065.2 Penaeus monodon | reverse complement strand
TTATCAGAACAGCAAAAGTGAAAAGTCATAGGCATATGAAATTGTTTCTTCCGATTATCAAACAGTATCAAGTACTTTAATTAATAATATCCTATATATTTTCTCAAAGATTAATTTTAAATACAAAATCACTGCCAGCTTTTTTTTTCTTCCCTAAAATGCGTGGCTGCTCCCTTTTTCGGATACTATCATACTCTTATTGTTATTAGAAAGAAGAAATTCGACATGCATTTTAATGAACCATGTTTAAAAAAGCGGATGGACCGGTTTTTGGGATTCAAATAAGCTTTTCTCCTCATTACGGCG
>NC_051404.1:17699518-17699654 GCF_015228065.2 Penaeus monodon | reverse complement strand
GTTGTTTGGTTTCGTAAACAGGAAAAATATAAAATGTTAATACTACATCACAAATATTCAGTTTTTTCATTGTGCCATATGTACATGTACGTCTCAGTATTTTTTCCCTCGTCTATTTTCCTATTGTATCGTCAAT
>NC_051404.1:17698758-17698894 GCF_015228065.2 Penaeus monodon | reverse complement strand
ATTGACGATACAAATAGGAAATAGACGAGGGAAAAAATACTGAGACGTACATGTACATATGGCACAATGAAAAAAACTGAATATTTGTGATGTAGTATTAACATTTATATTTTTCCTGTTTACGAAACCAAACAAC
>NC_051404.1:17698561-17698708 GCF_015228065.2 Penaeus monodon | reverse complement strand
CGCCGTAAATGAGGAGAGAAAAGCTTATTGAATCCCAAAAAACCGGTCCATCCGCTGTTTAAAACATGGTTCATTAAAATGCATGTCGAATTTCTTCTTTCTAATAACAAAAGAGATGATAGTATCCGAAAAATGAGCACCCACGCA
>NC_051404.1:17697144-17697397 GCF_015228065.2 Penaeus monodon | reverse complement strand
AGGAAGAGCGTTTATGTATGTATAAAAATATGACCTTTTAAGCAGACCCAAGCGTAATAATAAAAGGGGCAATAGTTCTCACGCCGTCCATCGCCGCAAATTTCACAGTCTATATTTCATCGAGCTGTTCTCGAGGCACAACACGAGCGCACAAAGATACCATTGGATCGGCGGAATCTTTTGAGCTTTTACTTTATTAGTTTTTTACGATTCTTTTCTTTCTTTAGCTCACTTTTTTCAGCGTCTGCTAAAG
>NC_051404.1:17696394-17696817 GCF_015228065.2 Penaeus monodon | reverse complement strand
TCTAACTAACCTGAACTCTAAAAAAAAAAACAGTCCAATCCATCAAAGAGCCATTAAGATCACACGCCACATAGAGCTCAAATTCCCTTTGTAAATACCCCGAGTTCGACAGCACCCTCACCTGAAGCGAAGCGAGAGGGAAATACCGTGGTCTGTGTGCCTCTCCCTTTGTCTGCTGACTCAGAAAACGATAATGCCAAAGGTTTCAGCAGACAGACAAATGGATTGTTCTTTTTGGTCTTCGTCTCACGTATATAAAACCTGCCACTAGCGTCACTTGGCTAGAGCTGCTGGTTTGCTTATTTCGTGGCTGTAAAGAAGGGGTTATGAGGGGGTGGGGGTTTCTCTCTTTTTTATATGTATAAAATTGGGTGTGGGTTTCCTTTGGTTTTCTATTGCGACTAGGGTTGTTGTTTAAATGGT
>NC_051404.1:17695178-17695836 GCF_015228065.2 Penaeus monodon | reverse complement strand
GCATGCAAAGCAGCAGTGAGAACACAAAAAATCACAGTTCATAAAACAAAAACAATCATTGAAAGATAAGTGACGAGTATTTTCTTCACATGATGATCTCAAACATTATGTTATGTTTACTAGACTTGTCGATTCCAGCGTTAGTGCCCCAAATAACTGATAGCGGCACTGGGCGATTCTGCCTATAGGTATGTGTACAGGGTTTTGGGGTAGAGTTCACTGCATAGTGTTTTTTTTTTCTCGTGAAATATTGTTGTGCGTGTTGCCAGCGGAATGTGTGCGGAGGAGTGCTTGAGTACATGGTTCACCTCTACCGAACCAAGATGTATTCGGAGATTCAAATCAGAGTAAGGTTTGGTAGGGGCCTTGCTGGATCTGCCAACTGACTCTCGACTCCAGTGGGTTAAAAAAGCTTACATTTGAAAATTGCATTTCTATTGTGCATTTTGCTTGCGTTTTGTTTGCAACTTTTCCTTGATAAATATTTATATGCGATGAAATGCCAAATGAAGTGATGCTATGGAGGGAAGTGGTTGCCGTGGCTAACGTGTGCGCTTGTCATGGTATACGAAGGTCATGATGAACTGCGCCCCCTCCATCAAGTTACTGCGACAAACGTAGGACTATCCATCACTTTCTTTATTCACAATGTTGTTAT
>NC_051404.1:17694900-17695048 GCF_015228065.2 Penaeus monodon | reverse complement strand
CATGAAATATTTGTACATAATTTGTAAATATAGTTTCAAATGGAGTAGTAATGATGTGTTTATCTACGCTCTTGAGATACATAAGAAAAAAAGAGGGTACAGTGAATAACCCCTGACAATATGTATGTAGTGAACTTGAGGAAGATAA
>NC_051404.1:17694468-17694567 GCF_015228065.2 Penaeus monodon | reverse complement strand
TATTTATATATCTAAGGCCGAGAGCTAGAAGGGCCAGTGTCCAAAACTTCCAACTTTGAGATAAGCCTGCCACCGAACTGGATTTTTTTGTTTCCATGA
>NC_051404.1:17694056-17694200 GCF_015228065.2 Penaeus monodon | reverse complement strand
GTTTATTTATTTATATGTTTAAACCATAAAAGGGTAGAAAAAAATAGAAACCGAATTACGAGGTTTAAGCATCAACAGTAAATGTCTTAATTTATTAATTAATCAGCAAAAAAATATCATTTTCAGTGTTAGTTTTGAAAGCAC
>NC_051404.1:17693821-17694011 GCF_015228065.2 Penaeus monodon | reverse complement strand
CGTTATTTCCGTTAAGTAAAAAAAATATAAATCTTTTAAGTATTAGATTAATGCAACATAGTTTGATTTGTCACAGAAAAAATCAATTTCGTGAATTATCATTTGCTGAATTTCAATTAACGGAGCAAACTTTAAAAGGCGTTTTTCTCACCATTGCCTTTTAGGACATTGGTCCTTCTTGCTCATGGCC
>NC_051404.1:17693306-17693615 GCF_015228065.2 Penaeus monodon | reverse complement strand
TTTGTGCAAGTGTGCATGTGTTTTTACCCTTTTACCCCTTTTTCAGTCTCTGTTCGTCCAACGTTGACGTGAAAGAAATTATATTTCAAACCTGAAATCCCTTGAGACAGGATTCTATAGTTAATCAATCTTCCTCGGTGATAAGATATTTTTGAGGATTAATTAAAAGTTCCAAAACTAGCAAAACTTGTTGAGAATTAACGTTAATCTTGAAAAAGCTTTTGGCTATTCAGTTTGTTTGTCTCATTTGCGTTTTTAAAAGTTATATAGGTGATTTCTAGATACACTCATAGAAACATGCTCACACAC
>NC_051404.1:17691135-17691704 GCF_015228065.2 Penaeus monodon | reverse complement strand
TGCCGACTCTCTCCTTAAAAGGAATGCAGAAACGGAGGCCAAATGGATGAAAAGAACACGAAAGGTGGGCAAAAACCAAGCCACTTCTTCATGAAAAGCGAAAAAGGCGAACACCACTACGCCCTGGCATAAATAAAGGGAGGTTTCGCAAATATTAATATGCCTGGGGGAAAACGCTGAAAGAGAGAGAGAGAATAAAACTAAGGCAAAAAGGAAGAAGAGGAGAAAGAGAGAGAAATTAAGAAAAAAAAATAGTTTTGAATTCTCGTTTTTTCGATTATTTAGATGTTTGCTTGTTTAATACTTTTTTTATCAGATTATTCAACAGCAGATTTTAATTTAAGTCGGATTGAAGAATAAAACAGCGACCATGGTTATAACTGGACAAAGCGTGAGTACGAATAAATGTTTTTTCTTATTGTTTGTGCAAAGAAATCTAACCAAATGAAGTGAATGGAGAAGTTATTCTATTTCGTTATCAAAATAAAAAACTAATTGGTTTTGTGATTCGCTAATTAATATGTTTAGAGGGCTGATATGTTTACCGGAAAATTATCATATGCGAATAG
>NC_051404.1:17689710-17689939 GCF_015228065.2 Penaeus monodon | reverse complement strand
CCCCCCTCCCCCCCAATAATGTACATTTCCGATAATCGAAAAAATCATACGAATGAAGCAGAGGGAAAAAATATGATGATAAAAACTTACAGTAAGTGTAAGTGTTGGCTCTCTCCCAACATCAGTACGACCGCCGGTGACACGGACTTGCCTGTAGTGCCCCTTCCTTGGCCAAACTTTTCCTTTGCCTTTCATGCAATACCACGTCAGAGTGACTTTCATTGTTGCG
>NC_051404.1:17689553-17689659 GCF_015228065.2 Penaeus monodon | reverse complement strand
CTGCTCACTTTTCTACAGGTATTTTTTTTCATTCCGGATACATGTTATTAATGGTTATTTTTTAATTCACTGGAACAGACGAGTAATGAAAGAAGAGAGTTTATGT
>NC_051404.1:17689129-17689258 GCF_015228065.2 Penaeus monodon | reverse complement strand
GGTTGCGATAGTGTGGCCACGCTCTTTAATTTCTGCGAGTTCACCGATTTGCATAAAAGCTAATGAAGTCGTACGAATTCACGTTAAGTTTTCCATTCATTGAATACGAGACTGGGAATGCTTGTTCTT
>NC_051404.1:17688507-17688794 GCF_015228065.2 Penaeus monodon | reverse complement strand
TTCGCGCCGCAGGAAGGTTCCCTCGCAGAATATCGCACCCAGTATCTATCCCCCTTGAATTTAAATCACATTACCCCGAGCCCATAGAATCCTGTTGGAAATTGTTGTAGATCCGTTGAATGCCCTCGGATGCGTTAGCCCTAAGGGGATGGCGGGGGCTATGATAAGGAAATCCCCGAGAGAAATAAAGTGGCGAGATTCTGCTCTTAGGGGCCGGCGGAGTAATGTACGGGGCCCGCGGTGTAAGGACGAGAGCGAGGTATGGATTGGGGGTCGGCTTGGTGGGC
>NC_051404.1:17685816-17686046 GCF_015228065.2 Penaeus monodon | reverse complement strand
CTATATCCTGAACGATTCGTGGAATTCAGGCCCACAAATAATGCATTGCCAAACAGGTTTAGAACATTTCTACAACACTTATTCAATTATTCATTTTTACATCAAATATAAGAGGACGTGAGAGCCAATAACTAGTCGATTTGGGCGGGGTTTTCACGCCCATGCGATCGACCGCAAAACAATATTGACTTTCGCTACTTGAATAAACAATGCATATGTCCAATGTCTGA
>NC_051404.1:17685660-17685768 GCF_015228065.2 Penaeus monodon | reverse complement strand
AATTAGGAAAGGTAGTAGCATAGTCATAGATTTTACTAGAAAATTTATAACGAATATTGGAGTGACGTCAGACGTAAATATTGCTGGTAGGCATAATATTGATTCATC
>NC_051404.1:17685054-17685517 GCF_015228065.2 Penaeus monodon | reverse complement strand
GTAAAAAAAATAGCTATATAGCATCTGTATGGAGCATATATCTATTCACAAATATATCCATCATCATTTGAATACTTTAAATGATCATATCAATTTTTTACACAAATTCTTTTTTTCCTTCTTCTGTTCCAAATATATTTTTAGAATGGAGAGTTTATTTACCCACAGCCATTGGTTTTCGATATCCAATGGCGTTGTTTCAGGAAGAAAATCTTAATGCTTTCTCATATATTTGGTCTATAAATAATTTAAAAGTGAATGGCACAAAAAATGCCAGTGGTATTTTCGCAGCTACGTGCATTTTTTTCTGTATGTGTAGTCGTTTGTACGTTATTGATGTAAGTGAATTATTTAAACGAAAGACGGACAGGGAAGTAAACATAGGAAGAGGATTAAGTACTAAAGAAAGGGGAAAGATTGTTGCAAAGAAATTGCATATGTAACAAACACTTACGTATTGTCT
>NC_051404.1:17684418-17684506 GCF_015228065.2 Penaeus monodon | reverse complement strand
GTATGTATGTGTGTATGTCATTCCAGACATGGACACCAAACCCGTTCGACACAACATGACACAGAAACCTAGTGCCCTTTTACCTCCG
>NC_051404.1:17683977-17684339 GCF_015228065.2 Penaeus monodon | reverse complement strand
AAAGGTTGCAAAGGCGTAGAACTTTTCACCCTGCCTCGCGTCATTTCCTCTCTGTGCTGAAGAATATTGAATCTAGTCTCGAAATCTCATTTTCTATTCCACTTTCATACCAGTAATATATTCTACAGACCTTATTATCCCCTCTCGTGCGACATTGCAAGTGAATCAGATATTCCGTTTCTTAATCCTCTTAAGATGACGAACTCGAAGACATTCCTTAGGAATTCCTAACGCTGGATACTATGAAGTAATGAGTTAGAATAAAATCGAGTTTGCATGTTTAAATGAGTACATATAAATAGATATATGAAAAAAAAAAGAATTAAGTTGGATATGAAAAGCAAGGAGAGATTTATTTTCGC
>NC_051404.1:17682881-17683380 GCF_015228065.2 Penaeus monodon | reverse complement strand
ATCTAAAATCCTGAGACGTATCTGCAATATGACACACCTTCGTCCACAGGGTTGTTATACGCAACACACCCTCGACTTACTATCAGACTTAATTAAAGCGAATACCTATCTGAACCCTCTAACACAAAAAAAAGAGAATTTAATATCGGTGAACTTGAATACATACTGCCTGATACTCATCCTCTAAGAGATGAGAGAACGTGTACTCTCACGCAACAAAATTTAACTTCGTCGTAAATTCAAGACACAGCAGCCCATAAGGAAACCCCATTTGCAGAATTTCAACCTTTCTTATTCACTGATTTAACGTCCGTGTTATAGAATTTACTAAGGTAAGGCATGGAAATATACTGTGATATCTAAGGATTAGCCTGACTGATCTTTCCTCAGTCCGTTGATAAAGTTATATTATAGCATCTACGTGTAAGTATATCGTCTGGTATTAACAATCATACGTTATTTTCTCTGGTCAACGAATTTTCGAATTTTGTTTTTTTAT
>NC_051404.1:17679786-17679962 GCF_015228065.2 Penaeus monodon | reverse complement strand
ATATTGGAAGAAAACAAGTAACTGATTTTGCTAGAATTAAAAGTATACAATAGTGTATAGTTATAGGTTTGATTTTTTTTTCACGAGTGAATATATGAAAACTTTCACTATTTTGTGAAAGAATTTTACCTCTAATATATACTTTTGTTATAATCAATATAATTTCATAGCATGAT
>NC_051404.1:17679314-17679723 GCF_015228065.2 Penaeus monodon | reverse complement strand
CCTTTCGATGTAAGGATAAAGGCGAATAAATTGTCTGATATTTCTCTTTCAATAAGCATATATGTGTATATGATATTTTCTTCACAAAATACACAACGGCACCACTGTATCTCTAAAATTCACGTAGCGAATGCAGCAGAAAATAAATTCAAGCCTTAAAACCAAACAGCCTTTTTCCACATGCAAATCGCACCCTTGCACAATTGTTCTCCTAAATTTGATCAGCATATTTAGGCCAATACAGTGTAAATCAGAATTCCGCTGCCGACATCTTTTGCCAGTACTCTCACAAACAGGCGAATTTTTAACCAACGAAGGCAGTAGAGACGTGTGGCTTGAATATTTCATACTAAGCCTTCTTTGCACGCTGGACATGGGGTACGCGGTCGGGACAAGATGTGAAGTCAAT
>NC_051404.1:17679141-17679262 GCF_015228065.2 Penaeus monodon | reverse complement strand
AGTTTAGAAAGGAGGATATAGAAGAAATAAGATGATTGGGAGATGGTAATAAAGCAGAATGGCTTATGAGACGTAAAGACTATAAGGAGGAAATGTATGAATAAAACAATGGATAGTTGAG
>NC_051404.1:17678667-17678870 GCF_015228065.2 Penaeus monodon | reverse complement strand
CCTTCTCAAGAGGAATGGGAGACGCAAGGAGGCAGCATCTCAAGCAAGATCTCTGAGGCATCAACGGTTTACACTGCTTAGGACTCATCTCGGAATAATGCCGCTCCGCCTAAGGTTCCAGATCTAATTACATGCCAGTCACAGGACTCTTGATACTCTTAGGAAAGTCGGCCTAATTACGAAGACGTGTTATTCGTCGGTAG
>NC_051404.1:17677122-17677652 GCF_015228065.2 Penaeus monodon | reverse complement strand
AAGCTCCAATATGTTAATAGACAGTAGGTAGATTAAGTCTCTATATACACCGCTTTCTTAAAGTCCTTTCGACCTTTTATAAATCTGAAGCACTTGGAGACGAACAGCAGACATATCCCGATGAACCAAAACCCCGATAACACGCAGAGGCCAGCGAGAACACGACAGGCACTCGCATCTTGGCGATATTCATCTTTGTTTACACCAGCTCTTCGGGCTTCTGATGGCCCACTAAAATTTCGTCGTCTGCACTTTGAATTACTACTGTTTCTTCGGTAATGGGCCCATAAGCTACGTCAGGCAGAATCGGACCGCATGCTCTGGGCTGTCTAGTGGTATTTTGGGGTGACAGTCTGCTGCGAAATGAGGCTCTCTGCGGGGGGAGGAATGTGCCACAGTCCACAAACTCTATCGTGTATCTTTCAAGACGATTACGGCCCGCTTGGAGATATGGCGACGTCGGAGAGATGAAGATGGTGGAGGCTGTACTTAAACATTGGCGAAAACGAAGGGGTAAGACATCCATAAGG
>NC_051404.1:17674964-17676949 GCF_015228065.2 Penaeus monodon | reverse complement strand
TCAGAGAGGGCAGCACCGCATGCATGTTAACAAATTTGTGAGAATGCTCTCTAGATTTCTCACATTTTCTGGAGGATATAGCAATCGAACAGCAAATGTTCTTTCCACAGGATAGTAGTAAGTCCCAGAGAATTATTAGTGCCCTAGTGAGATTAAAAGTGACTTAGCCTGTAGCTTTGGCCTGAAATAAACTCGCCAGGCCCAGGCCTTCACTGCTCGAGACTCCCGTTATTGCGCATGCGCAGTAAGCTGGGTGTGACGTGCTAGCCAGAGCATACCCGCTCGTGAAGTCATAGCCTCCCCTTCGCGCGCTGTAGAGTGTGGTGGCATGATTATTCAGTACTTGCCAAATTTGCTGATGTCGAGACGGATTTGCCGCTCAGCGAAGATGACATTGAAGATCTCTGATAGTGGATCTCTGGCTAGCCTTTGTCCCACACCAGCATCGAGCATTGCCGAACGAAGCTAACGCATCAGGCTCAGCTGTCGTCCCTCTCCCCACCACCAGCAAGCGCCCTATAGACTCCGATTCGGACAGTGTCAGTGACACACTGACTCCAGCCAACAAAACACCCGACATATGATGACTGATCCTTCACGCCAGACACCCCCCACACCCCTACCTCTAGCGACAGCGCCGCCACGCCGACTGCCCTCTACACATATAACCATAGCAGCGCCTATACCACCAGCCTTTGCACCCTGAACCGATTACATCAAGCTTGCCTTCACAGACAGTTCTTCTGTGGAAACGAGACCTCGATGGCTGACAGAAGTCAAGAGAACTTTTCAACTTGATCGAGATCTAGCTGTAGTGACGATGGCTGCAGTGACATCACGTTTCATCTACATATCCCGCCGACGTCAGAAGATCATAGACCGGGCCTGTCTATGGTCCTTGCTGTGCAGGACTCGCTTAGAAGGCCCAGGAAATTTGCCAGCTACCTCATCACATGCTACCCTGAGTGATGAGGTATAGATCCTTTGCTGGCCAAGGAGCTCCTATGCATGCTGTTTCTGACACGACGCAAGACCATCAATCGCACTGTAGTCACCTGGAGCCTGCCAGATCCACCCCTACCTACTGTTACTTCCAGTTTCTTCCCCTTCCTCCCAGTCTGTGAGCTCTGGCAGATAAAGGCTGATCAGCTCTGGTGCTGCCTCTATTTCAGCTGCAGAGCCACCCGTTCCACACCCCTCCAACACTACCCAATGTAAATGTCCTCAGTGCCATCAACAGGGAGTCAATGTCTGGCATGGTTATACGCCAGGCTAGACCTGTTGCACCACCTACTACACTTCTGCCACAGATGTCACTCACCACTCCTCTGTTTCTCAGACTGCTTCGACTTCTGCTATGGTATCTGATCATGTCACTGCACTTTGTGATGCTGTCAGTGCCATGATGACGCTGCACTGTACTCTCAACACGACTTGACACAATTGAAACTCACCTTGATGACCTTAACAGCAAACAAGCCGCTACAGACACTACACTTGCCAGTCTTGTGGAAGGTCAGCAAGCAGTGATCAGCACCGTCTCCACACTTTCCGAGAAGCTTGACGTGATCGCCTCACGGCTCGAGCGGATGAATGGGGTGTCGTTGAAGCCTGCCTCTCCTTCCAGTAAGGAGTGTGGTGCAAACGCCCGCCCCACCATGTTTTCCAAACCCAGCTCCCGCAAACAGAAATATAAAATTCGATAGCTTGGAGCTTCACATCATCTCTAGGAATGCTCGTGGCATTTGAAACTTGGCAAGACTCGCTATTCTTAAGGACTATGTCATAACCCGACAGTTATATTCATACAAAAAGCCTTTGTTGGTCCTCTGGTAGTGAGAGAGGCCCCCCTATTCACTGGATGTTCACCCAGTCAGAGTTAGTTGCTGGAAATAACATTTGGAGAGGGCAAAATTCGATTGTGCAATGTTTACTCTGCCCCAGAGTAAATAAATGTGGCTGCCTTGCCTCCTCTGATGCTTGGT
>NC_051404.1:17674171-17674912 GCF_015228065.2 Penaeus monodon | reverse complement strand
TATCACCCACGCCTCCTTGAATACATCAGGTGCTATCGACTTTCTCGCTGGTAGATAGGTGGGGCCTACATTCTTACTTCAGGAGTGGTGGCCTCCCGCGTCAGGTGCTCCTCCATCCCTGTGCTTTTTTCTGACCATGTTACCCTCAGCATTAAACCCTTACTACCACACCATCTTCTTCTCATCCTCGTAACCATATCATCATTCCATTCAAGTACAGCCCCACCTATGTCACTTACATGATGAGTATGCTTCCTGCAACCAGAACTGAATCATCTGATGCATTCTACTGCTCACTTGTGAGTTTAACACATAACATTTATGTGCACAACATCAGCAGACCCCACATTGCATGTCACCTTGGGACCCGTACCATAATGCTTCATGACGCCTAGTTTTTCAAAGACTGAACATCTCCACCAGTATCAAACATCCATTGATGTGTTGATTGCCCTCCAGCAGGGTATTCAAACTGACTCATGGCAACAACTCACAAACAGCATCAATCATTTTACCAACATTGGATCTATGTGGCATCTAATCAACAAAATTATAAAAAAGGCTCCTGTTGTTTTTCACATAGACCAGCAGAGTATGCCCAATCCCTTATTGATGTTTGGTTTGCACAGTCCAGATAGTGCAGCCATCAAATGTTCAAGATGCCCTCTCCTCTGGAGTGGGCCCCCTCTCTCTCCGACTGATGACTGCATTGTTACAGAGAGATGAAGAGGACAATGTACC
>NC_051404.1:17673035-17673730 GCF_015228065.2 Penaeus monodon | reverse complement strand
GAGAAGGGACGTTTACTGAAGTAGATACGAGGCTACTTCAGCAACAAAACTACCTGTGTCCTTTTTAATGGCGCCTGTAATACACCCAAAAGCTTCGAAATGGGCACTCCTTAAAATCGTGTTCTTAGTCCACTGCTGTTTAGTGTTCTTACTGCGCAGTCCAGATAGTGCAGCCACCACATGTTCTAGATGCCCACTCCTCTGGGGTGTGCTTATTCTCTTTCCTGCCTGACATCCCTGGAACTACAGTTACCTGCAATGAAAGATGACATTTGCATCCACTCTAATTAACCACAGGATATCCAGCTCCTCCTCCACGCCATTTCTGATTCATCTACCTCCCCGGAAAAAAGCAGAATTTTTTCCAACTCAATCCAAGAACACTCCCATATTTCACCATGGGAGGTAGAGCTGTCTCCTGCTGCTCACAGTACCTCTACGTGGGTGCGCCTGTAGGAGTCATCCCGACCATCCTAGCACGATAAAGGATCCACCTTTTGTCAAGGACCTCTTGGATCAATTATAGCAGCACTTCATCCCCGTCAGGCGGCTTGCCAACCATGCCGCCAGAGTCTCTATCCCTCTGGCCAAAACCATCTATGTGTTGTACATGTCGTTGACTACCTGCTACCAACTCTCTGTCAACTCTCTCTGGACTGGAGCCACTGGAAAAAAAATAAAAACAGAGTCATGCG
>NC_051404.1:17672541-17672727 GCF_015228065.2 Penaeus monodon | reverse complement strand
CAGTGGCTGTTCCTGCTGCCCACCACCTCTACGTCGACGGCTCTCTACAGGTGGACGGGAAAGCGGCGTGTGCCATGTTCTCCCCCACTATGGAGCCGCCAGGGGGTGGTGGATGGTTGGCCGTAGATTCCCCAACTCCTCAAGCTCTACCTACTGTGAGCTTCATAGCCTCCTGAATGCTGTCAT
>NC_051404.1:17671411-17671634 GCF_015228065.2 Penaeus monodon | reverse complement strand
GGAAGAAATTCCGCTGCATTGCAGTAGCACGACATAGTAGTAGACATCATTATCTCGTAAGAATGAAAAATATCTGACCATCATAACTGAAGATCAAGGTGAAGGAGATTAAACAAGATACAAAAAACTATCAGTACGAATCATCTCTGAAAATAAATTCTATAATAAAAACTCCTCCCATTTTCCTCCATACCAAACAACCACCGACCATCAAACAAAACCC
>NC_051404.1:17671063-17671371 GCF_015228065.2 Penaeus monodon | reverse complement strand
CCACTCGTTAAAATTTGCATCCAAGCTATCAATCGCTACATCCCATTCCGATAAGGTAATGCTGTTGATGATATCAGATCCATACATCTTCTCGATCCAAAAATAACAGATGGGTGTCAGGAGGCGCTGACATGATCATCCATCAACGTCATGCACTGAGGACGGGTTCATGCGCCGCTGTAAAACGTGCTTATATTATGCTCAGTATAATGAATTCGCTGATGCATGTACATAACCATTATCGTGTGGTGTAAACATGTCATATGCTGGATTTTCAAAGGGTTTTGTGTCTATGAGGATTTGTGTTG
>NC_051404.1:17668401-17668521 GCF_015228065.2 Penaeus monodon | reverse complement strand
TAATCTGGTTTCTGATGCATTCAAGCTTGTCCATCGAAATTCGATATCAAAATCATCCGGAGCTTCCCAGTCACTGACTCCGAATGATTTATCTCGGCTGAATTTCACAAATTTCTATAT
>NC_051404.1:17667905-17668310 GCF_015228065.2 Penaeus monodon | reverse complement strand
TCCTACACCTCCCACAATCCTTTTAGTATGAGTTTATTTAATATATTCATCATTCTTCTCATATACATTTTTCAGACCTTATAAGTTTTGCTACATAATTTCCCCCCAAAAAATATTCAGCTGTTCAATATATCCGCGAATGATCAGAACACAGAATATCCAACCCCACTCTCATATCCACTCTTGCATCCACATCGTTCCTCTGTCTCCCACCTTTCTTACTCCTTAATTCAATACATTTTGCAACATCCCCTTCCCATTTTACGAGGAGGAATTATCACTTCATATGCAAAGCCACATGAGGTTCTCGCAAAATCACTTGCTCTCCCTCGGCACTCTGTCTCTTGACTTGTCCAGTTAGATTATGTCCCTGCCTCCCCAACGCTAAGGAAATATTTGTTTCAA
>NC_051404.1:17666554-17667437 GCF_015228065.2 Penaeus monodon | reverse complement strand
TTAATTGTTAGTTAGGCTAATGATTGTTCGACTGAATATTATGAATGGTTATATCATGAGTAGTCGCTCTCTCCCTGTACAGGTCAGTAATGAAAGCTAGGCCGCTATTAACATTAATTTTAGAAGAATATAATAAGTTAGGGGAAGATGGAATGTTATAAAAGCATACTATATCACTGTAGATTGATTTAGAATAAGCAATAGACGAGTAGTCGCTCTCTCCCTGTACAAAGAGAGGAAAAAAGACGTTTAAATCACCCAGCCCAACTACGTAGTTGCTCGTGCACAAAGAAATTACTATAAAGAGCGAGTCGCGTTTCAGAGGGGCCACTCGTCAAAGGTGACAGTTCTGTGATAACGATCTGCAAGTGATAAGGGAGAATCGATGATACCATAGCGTGATAAAAATGTGAAAATAATAAGCCCAAATAGGCAGCTCTATTTTATATATTTTAGATGTTCTTGATTGTTAAAAGTAATATATATTTTCTGTCCAAAGTTAACTAGCAATCATTAGGAGGGTTAAGTTAGATTAAGATCATAAACTTTTTGGGGAAAACGTCTTCAGATATAATGGAATAAATAACAGGAAACCCTGAGCAATAAAGAAAACGATTAGTCGATAGAAGGGGAACCTCAAGTAATTCCGCAGGGATCTATTATTAAAGCTTTATTTATTTATTTGGTCTAAGAGACCCAGGGAGAAAGTAACAACTGTTTAATATTGAATTACAAAGAACGTTTTTAAAGCTTAGCCTAGGTTTTGTTAATTAACAATATAGAAATTTCCTTTTAATGACTAGAAAGGAAAAATTCAACTTGCCCCACGGGCCTAATAACAGCAAAGTCATGTATTTTATCATATTCAGTAAAACAAGTTCGA
>NC_051404.1:17666059-17666202 GCF_015228065.2 Penaeus monodon | reverse complement strand
TGTTATAATCAATTCTATCCTACAACATCAGCGTCCAATTGTTTCTGGTAAATGTCTCAAGAATTTTCATTTATTCTTAATTCCTCTTCAAACTCTAAATTCCTTCTCCTATCGCTTTTAACCTCCGACTTTTATTTACTTTT
>NC_051404.1:17665760-17666035 GCF_015228065.2 Penaeus monodon | reverse complement strand
TTTCCAAATCTCTTCTGTGATACCGCGACATTGCATCACTGCTCTTAGCCGGCTTCCGATTCTGCCTTCGTATTACATTCCTGCCAGGCTCTCCCTTGCTCTATATTCCAATCAGGGTCGTATTCTGTACAGCTGACTATGGTATTCCAACTTAATGTTGTGAACAGCTGATTGTTAAGCGTGTAAGGGCTTCCGCTTCTGTCTTGTGTTTGCAGGTTTATGCGATGTTTTTTTTTTTTTTGTGTGACTAAGAGCTTCAATTTGTCATTATGTTT
>NC_051404.1:17665585-17665683 GCF_015228065.2 Penaeus monodon | reverse complement strand
TCTTTTCCTTTTACTCACTTTTAATATATATCCCTGGCTACCTGCTTTGTTTCTCGTCTGTCTGTCTATTTGTTTGTCCTCTGCCTGCCCCCCCCCCC
>NC_051404.1:17665288-17665533 GCF_015228065.2 Penaeus monodon | reverse complement strand
GTCGCCAACACTCACACACCACTCAGGAAATTATCAAAATATTTAACCAGTCAATACTCTCCCCTTTCTAAATCCTTCATCAGTTGATACACTCTCCTCTGAAAGCATTCGGTGCTGGAAAAAAAGAAAAAAATATATAATAAATCAAGAGATTATTCCATGTCTTCCAGAAAGCAGAATAATTTCCAATTGCTCCTTGCAAAGGGGATGTCACCAGATCCTAGAGGGAATGTCTTTCGTTGAAA
>NC_051404.1:17663858-17664140 GCF_015228065.2 Penaeus monodon | reverse complement strand
TCCTCTTCTTTTTTCTCTTCTTTCCTCACTTTCATAGAATTTAAAAACTGGTGAATTATTAACGACGTAATATTTATGCAATAGCATTGAATTGCAAATTGAGAAAGAAAACAGTTAGAGAAGGAAAAGAGACAAAGTAAAAGCAAAATATATAAAGAAAAATATATAAAGAAATATCGTGTGTGTATGGAATTCTATGTACGTATGAGTTCTGTGGGTGTTGTGGTGTGAAAAATAACCAAGGTAAAAATTGATATATAAAAAACCGTGCGTGTTTTTTTT
>NC_051404.1:17663476-17663776 GCF_015228065.2 Penaeus monodon | reverse complement strand
TCACCTGCTGCTACTTCCTCTTATACTCTTTCTGTCCAAAAGCTATCTTATCTCCCTTTTTGTCATGCCTTTATCCCTTGGTTCCATCCTTTATATCTTTTTATATGTATATATCCGGCCCATTGTCGCTTCCTCTTTTTATTTATTGTGGTTATTAGGGTCTTCAGTTTTTGTTGGTTTCGGGTACATTGGGAGTTTTATCATTTTTCATAGCACTAGGCTCTCCATAATTTTCATGTGTGCTTTCTATATGAACAGTACATTTGCGCACATAGATACGCACATTGCAGACAGACAGAC
>NC_051404.1:17663063-17663363 GCF_015228065.2 Penaeus monodon | reverse complement strand
ATGTACACTTGTGTATCTAAATTGTAATTGAAATTCAGCAATGGAATGCTGATGAATATTTTCCATAGCTGTTATAAAACGTTGCATATACCTACCTCCTCTTTTACCCAATAGCCACAAAATCCATATTAGTATTCAAATGATTTCACATGTTAGACCACCAACATTGAAAACAAAAAGAGTATTAATTAAATAACGCATAACAGGAACCATATATATCCAGTTATGTTTGATAAAATTTGTTTTATGATTTGTTTTCTGTTACTTTACTGTGTGATGACCTTCATAGTGAAAGCCCAG
>NC_051404.1:17661316-17662965 GCF_015228065.2 Penaeus monodon | reverse complement strand
ATCAGGCTGTATTGCTTATACATAACCCCCAATGAATAATATAAAATACACATCCGATTCGAAATATTCCTATCTAGCAAGAGAGAAAAAAAACATTTTCAATTTCATCTTACCTTCGATAAATGTTTCTTGGAGAAACGATTTTAACTTTCCTACATGACAGAAGGGATGTGTGTAGCAGTAGTTGCGTAGCGTGGATTTAGTGGAAGTAATAATTTATAGCGAAGGATATGATATATGGATATGGTGGAGCTGGCGTCTAAGCGTTGGCCATTTGACTTGTGGTTGAGAGGGTGACTCTAGTAGATATATATATCATAGGTCGATGGTAGATACGTGCTGGTGTTACGAAAGTTCCTTGGTTTTCTAGTGGAAATAGGTCATATCTAATAAAGCATATAATTGTGACGAAGGCATTTGAAGAAAGTAAGAAAGAAAAGTGTCAAAAATAAGAATACAAAAAAGTGTCAAAAAAAAGTCAAGCGTTGGAAGAATTCAACAAAACTAAGAGACATAATACAATGCCAACTTTATTTATATTTCGTTTGAAAATACCGTAGGCATTCAGATCAAACCCTTTGAAAGACAAGATTAAACTATGCTGCAAATTATCGTAATACTACACTCATATATGCGAAATGCTAAAAGAAAAAATAATAAAACTCTAAATACGTGTCAAAAAGGCCACAGTTAACCACTACCAAAAGCATAATCTTCCAGAAAGTTTTGAACACGATGTTCCCTGTGTAGTGAACATCCTGAATATAAACCCTAGGAATACATATATATCGAAATATGCAGAATAACACCCCATTGGATTATCCAGAAGGGAAGGGATCAAGGATTTATGGGAGGGAATTTAAGATCTACAAAATAGGATATTGCGAGTAGGATATAAAAGGGAAACATGGACCCATGATACACAGAATTTTGTTTATAACCCTACGGTGAATTATCCACATTTCAACATCATGGAGGGTAAAATTTCTGGATGCTATGTTGTTTCAATGTCTAGCAAAGAGACGGCGTATGTTATACATGGATATGCGTAATAATGCAAGGTTGCATTGTTTATTTACAAGGAGAACATTACACATGTAGAGAATGTCAATTTTAGATGCGTAGGACTTAATTCCTATTACTTATATTATGTTGCTAGCGCTAAATTAAACGTAGTCTAAAGCAGAATAACATTATATAACAAATATTGACCTGATAGTAAACAAGTAAAAACAGACGCGATCCGATATACAGACATTTTTTTTTTAAGAAAAGACACAATTCTTTCGTTATATCTACAACACGCTACATTGGACAGACAGTTTTGTATATGATCCCCTCCATTTCTGCGCCTAAGTTTTCTTTCCATACTTCCAATCTTTTCAGTATGGTCAGGCCTTCCATCTTCTACCTGCCTTCTCCCCTGTCTAACGCTATACTGCATAGTCTTTGCAACACTACCAATCACTATTTCTCATGCATTCTATTGCTCCGAGGCTTATCGTGTCTTGCACCTATCATAACAATATTTCTCACACGGACATGGCTATTCTTGCTTTCTGTGTTAGTACGAAGGCGATTTGATTACCACGTCCAGTATATAAATCCTCACACATACACATATAACGTCACTCATCCAAGTACACATG
>NC_051404.1:17660292-17660671 GCF_015228065.2 Penaeus monodon | reverse complement strand
TTTATAATACAATACTTATCATCACACCCAAAATCATTGTATATTTTAACCCCTTCCCCCCAACTTGCAAACACTGGGCGACGTGCAATATCGTTGACTTTCCTTCATGGTAGAGAGGAAATGTGAATGGCAGTGGCGGGTGTGCGTGGTTTTAGTGGAAAATAATAACTCACAGAGAAGGATTTTATATGCGATTATAGTGCAACTGACGTGCAGGCTGGGCTGACGTGTGATTGAGAAAGCCACTGCATTAGCAATATACTGGAAATGAGTCAGTCATTTTACTCAATCTATATCGGTGGTGATCACGCGAAGAAATGCAGAGTAAAGGTATGAGAACTAGCGGCATGAGGCCGCGAATGGAGTGTAAATGCTGTTT
>NC_051404.1:17659329-17659627 GCF_015228065.2 Penaeus monodon | reverse complement strand
ATGCATATTTAAGTTCAAAACTGACAAGACTTTTATTTAATTTACATACAGTGTAAATTTGCATCGTACCCAATGCATACCCGAGGTTCAGTGAAGGAAACTGAAGAGGTAAGGACAAGGGAACGGAAGCGTCAGGAATACCAATGGGCTACATAAAAGGTTGCATATAACTACATCTATTGCCAAGAAAGCAGGGGAGACGTGGAAAAAAAATAGAAGGAACTAAGGTGGAGGCAGGATAAAGATTCAGGGGGGAAATGCGATTATAAGTCTATGGAAGACTATCCAGTTTTGAGAT
>NC_051404.1:17657300-17659200 GCF_015228065.2 Penaeus monodon | reverse complement strand
TGACCAATTTCATCAGTACTGAAATCAAGAGGCTACTGTATAAATTGTTAGAGTAAATGTTTGATAAATCAAACAGCGTTGGTATATATTTATATTACATAACTTCCCTATCTTCTTTTCTTGTTCCATAACTTCTAGTATATATAAAACTTCTATTTCACATTTCCATTCCAGAATTCATCCGCGCTATTCCTGAGTTTGTTTGTTTTTTTTCTAGAAATTCAGCTCACTTCCTTTTTTGCCATTCTTCTTCTTTTGACTGTGTGTTTCTCTTCCTACTTCTCGTTCTTTCAGTCTTCGTCACCTGTCCTTCCTCTTATTTGCATTGCCTTTGAAATTCTGCAAGCACTGTTTCTCTTGTTTGATGTTTGCTCTTTCTATTCCCTTCGTATATCATGTCAACACAGCAATTCTAGCGAATATTGTTGTGATAACCATCATTAATTCTGAAGTTCTTGTTAAATAGAACTTAGTATAGGCATTATAAAAAGAAAACTTTTAAAATGCCTAATAATAATGAAACTAAAGCTAATAGCACTCAGTAACTGGGCTTAAACGTGACTTTTAATAACGTGTCATGAAAAAGTAATGCAATTTCTTACCTCCTCTTGAAAAGGTAAATTGGTATATATATAATACATTGACTTTCATGTATGGTCGAAAGGCAATATTGGTGGTAGCGTGTTGCGTCGCAGGTTCTGGGAAATCATATTTTAAGAGAGTTTATAAACGCCAATGATGGGATTGGTTAGTATGGTTCAACCGGATTGCTGTTTGTTTGAGTAGAAGTTATTTCATTGGAACGATTCAGTAATGAAATCGAAATGACGCTCTTTGTTTCAGTGATCATTCTGTTACCAAGTGTTAGAGTGAAATGATTGGTAATTTTCATCAAGCTGTTGAGTGTGATGATAGCACCGTGTTAACGTGAATACAAAGTAATCAGTATTGTTAGCTGTGAGTTAGGGGAAAAGAGTTGATAATATTCAATATTATAGGTGACGAGATTAAAAAAGAGGTATTTAAGGAAAGTATATTAGATTTACATAGTTTAACTCCCCTCATCCTCAAAAAGAATATGTACTTATTCTTTATGTTTTTATATAATCTGACATTTCTTGTAATACTGCTAAGATAATGAAAAGATAATATCGTTTAGGCATCCAAGAACGTAAGACTTTCTCAATGGTAAAACCGTCTTCAAAATGTATAGTACACTCAGTGCATCGTACCCAGTTTAAGACAGACACCATGTGGGACGAGAACTGACGCATCGACAAAATACTGGGGGAGCGAACAGATAAAAAGAGTTATAGCTCGGCACTTAACACTCTCTGCGAGGGGATTTTGTGAGCTAGGGACAAAGCCGACAAGGAAGGAATACGATCATAAAATATAACAACACTCACTGTAAAGAACGTAGAGCAAAGAATGGACGAATGGTCTTTTCGCCAACGGACACGCAGTCGACGGACCATCGGTCAAACGACTACATCGCCGACCTTATGTAGCAGAAAGACCACGTCGCCGACAGACATTTATGCTGGGTCGAAATATCACGCGAAAATGGAAACAAAATCTCAAAGAAGTTTAGTTAAGTTTATATTGCTGTTGAATGTTTTCTGCTTCTAAGTATACCCTCTCCTCATATAAAAGAGTGCTCCCAATGGCTAATTATTATGCCAAAGTTTGGCAAATATTAAATCAGTCTGTTCAGTTCTAATACTTTGTTCATGTTTATTTCCGTTAACACTAAGAGCTTTTTTGTAGGACGGAAAATATTGTCCCCAGCATTACTTTTCTTTCTTTAATATTTATTCATAACAAAAGTTAATCAACAGGAAATCAAAGTAAACCTCAAGTGTCTCATTTTACCATGTATTTTACCACGCATTACCAC
>NC_051404.1:17656543-17656978 GCF_015228065.2 Penaeus monodon | reverse complement strand
CATTACCACCATATTGATACAATATATACAACCACACAGTAGATATAGCAGTGAGTCAGTTTCCTCTCCTATTTTCCTGTCAGTGTTGTCTTGATAAGTCACTGTTTGTTCTAAATATGAACGTGTGTCTGAATTACACAAAGAAACATCCATATAAGACATTACAGAAAATAATATTTATCTTTTTTCTACGTAAATAACATTTTCACCCCAACCTATGTTTTCACGTAGACAGAAAGAAAATATATGGCAGCGGTGGGTCGCGTGGACAGCGTGGTAATATAGTGGACTTGAGGGTATGATTTTAGTCGTCCATCTTTCTTTTTTTTTAAACATGTACTCCTTCATTTATTTCTCGACTGCCTGGTATGATTCAAAGGGGCCCCTAGCATGAATGTGCAGAACAGGGCGAAAAGACTGCAGTCTCTTTTGTTT
>NC_051404.1:17656042-17656524 GCF_015228065.2 Penaeus monodon | reverse complement strand
CTCTGCGGAGTGTGCTTGCATTGTTTCAATTACGTGTCATAAAAACTGAAAGAAAAAGGTGCTGCTACCTCTATTGTGGGGCTGCCTTTGCTAGCTGGCACCAGAACCCTCAGAACAGCGAAGACTCATCAACTTACATGTGCTGTTTTCATGTGTATATATAATGTCCATGCTGGTGATTCTTTGCTTCTCAGAGAGTTCTGGTGCTCCCTACGGAAGGTGATGACCTCCCCTTCATACTGATAGCCCCTCAAGAGAGATAGCAACATCTCTTTCCTTCGTCTAAATAGCTTTCATAATACGTCTGGGCGTCACATAATTCAAACAGGGCACGCTAACCCCGCAGACTTTTTATATAGGTGGGACCATGTAAATTTCGCACTGATCTGCGCCGGGAGAGTAATTTAATCAGAATTGCCGGTACTTACTCGGCAAGTCAATAATTAAAGATTATTAACTGGAGAGGGAAAAATGATCTTACT
>NC_051404.1:17654257-17655824 GCF_015228065.2 Penaeus monodon | reverse complement strand
GACGTGTATCACTGATCTGGAGTAAGTTTCTTGTGTTGGATAGAAACCTGTTGGCTGGAGATGGAATCTTGACGTGTAGGTATATCTACAAATGAAAGAACAGGAAAAGGGTAATATAGGAGTATTTATAGTGTTTATAGAGAGATGTGAGTAATGGAAGTACTTCGAGCAAAAACACCAGAAGAAAAGAAAAAGTATTCGTATGCAGCGGCATGGAAGGAGTAATCTCTGAACTGGAGTAATCTCTGAACTTTGATACTTTGATCGAAGAAAAGCAGCGGGTGGTAATGGGTGTTGTAAGTAACCGAAGAAAGATTCTGCAGTTAAGACACACTTATAAATCCTCGTACTTTTTTGTATAAATACCTACGCCCCCCCTAATTATTCTTCGCTTCTGGAATATGCATTTAAATCTTACATTTAGAGAGAGTGGTTGTGGCTCTGAGCTAGAAGTAGGAAGGTACAAGAAATCCTTCATAGCATAACAGACATGTACAGTAAATAGTATTAACAATATATACAAGCGTGAATACGGTCGTTCGAGCACCGGATTAAAATCGGATTGCGTATAAAGTAAAGCAGATAATGGAAACAACTCAGTATCATATTTCAGAAAGTAAATCTATTTCATGACAAATGGACATAACATAAACAGCCAACACCATGTATATTATATGCAAAAATGTATATTTAACAGAATGTAAAAGAAATATACTGTACCTGCATATCTCGCCTCATCTTGCAAAAACTTACCGATGCTTACTCATTTTGCTCCATACTAACCAATAAGTAATGCTAGTCACTTTCATACGTTGCAGTACATACATGTAGCAATTGTGGCAGCAGCGTAGATTTAGTGAAAATACAAGTTGAATATGAAGAATATCATATGTGGTGATAGTGCTACTGGCAGGACTGGTCCGTGTGATGTGTGGTTAAGGTGATTACACTGGGAATATATTGTAAATGAATTGGCGTGCCTGTGCAATGGTATGGAGATGAGATACTAAGCTATCTAGCTTTAGTGGAAGATCTGATTGGACACGCTTGGTATATTTGATGTCTGTGATGATAGGGGTTTTGGCTGGAATTTTATTAAGGAGGATAGAAGATTCCACAATCACCCCAGAAGATTGAGTCTTGAAGGATTAACGACAGACTAGTTTCTGAATGCTTAATAGGACTTTTGCCTACTAATAGGTAAGTGGTTATCTCGCTCTTTGAAAAATCTTAAGTAGGGAACTAATCTATTTTATAGTAATAGGAATTTAAGACAACTAAATTTCGACAGACTCTTCAAATGATTAACCAGAGGACTTCAGAAATAGGGTAAATACGAGGTAAACTAGGAAAAGCCGAGTCTAGGTGCGGCAGTTGAACTTCTCGATGAGCGGTGTGGAGTCGAGAGTGCCAAGTTCGGACCTGTGAAACGCCCTTTATGCACGGGAGTTGGAAAGTCAGGAAAGAGTACAAAGAATTACACAAACTTTTAATAGAACATTCTTGTGTAGTTACGGGCTTGAAGCTCAATTTGGGGTATTCTTTCTCAATTTGAAAATTAGGGAAA
>NC_051404.1:17652855-17652973 GCF_015228065.2 Penaeus monodon | reverse complement strand
TCCTTATCTACCTTAAGCGGAAGACATTACGGGCTACACTGCATAAATCTGGTATTATGATGATAAGATCCTGCCACTAAAAACATTTTACTTTAAGAGTGAATTGTTGCGTTAAAGC
>NC_051404.1:17652743-17652821 GCF_015228065.2 Penaeus monodon | reverse complement strand
CATATATAGAGACCTTTTCCATAAACTGTTCTGGTGATAATAACACTTTACACGTGTTCAATGTCTACTTCAAAAGCG
>NC_051404.1:17652302-17652487 GCF_015228065.2 Penaeus monodon | reverse complement strand
TTGCCTTTGTAGCTTCACAGAATACGTTAATCTTTCTCAAGTGAAGATTCTGAATCTGAACAGCATGTAAATTTTAGTTATGTAGGGTACACCTTACTGCATTTTGTCCGTTCGCAGACCTAAGGAAAATATATTGTGTAAATGTGTTTCAGAGAAAATGAAACTTGCCGTGAACTTCCCGTAAA
>NC_051404.1:17650786-17651395 GCF_015228065.2 Penaeus monodon | reverse complement strand
CTGTTGACTCAATATCTTATCCTCGGGATATGTCCTCAAAATTCCGAATGGGAACTGTCTACCCAATGTCCACGGCAAAGGTATTAATATTCAGCTCTACTCCATATGTTAGACCACAAATGCTACAAACACAAAGAACTGAATAACAGAATAACTCAGAGCATGAGCCGTACCAGTCTGGTGGGTATTTTATGCGAAGCCTATTTCACGGTTATACACTTTTATACTACCCTCACGCCGGGCTTTTATGTACTGTGAATCTCGCTTTTATACGTTGAATTAGGGGGAAATGTTTTGCGTTCTTTAATTATGATTATGGTCTTATTTTAAGGTTATGAAGAAAATAGGAAGAATGGAAGAGTATGTGTCGTTATCTCCATTTTAAACATGAGACAGGTCTTTTACATGGGGAAAATCAGGAAGGTCGCATTTTAACACTTTGGTGATGCTGAATTTATGTAAATATGTTTTGCTAGAGGAATTTAATCTAATGAAAAATGTATACTCCGACTCTATTCTGTAGGTACAAAAGAATACATTCTGGTTCAATAAAACAACGCAAAAAATTGAAACACAGTATAATTCATGGATGTGCACATACCCATAGTT
>NC_051404.1:17649620-17650605 GCF_015228065.2 Penaeus monodon | reverse complement strand
GTCATATGCAGAGTGATGGGAATCTCCTTATACTAAGCTACACTAAACGTAATTCATTTTCACACTTGACGGTTTCTGCCACGAGGAGAGGGATAAATCGCGTGAATTCGAGGAAAATATTATTCAACATAGGATTTGATATATGGCGATAGGGAAAGTCTTGAGATTCCGTTCAGATGACGTATGGTCGAGTCGCTGCCCAGTAGAATTTCGCTTGCAATAACTCATAACTCGTAGTCACTAAGCCTTTCAGTGATCAAATTAGTTGCTGTGTATTCAAGGGTAAGTTGTAATCTTTGATTGACGAGAAACTCAGCTGGTAATTTGAGAAAAGCAATGGTAGATAATAATATATGCATGTAAAATATGTAAGTAGGTGACAATGTATGTATGCAAATTAGTATGTAGATAGCAAGTCATGCAAGATATGTAGGTAGATAATAATGCATGTAAAAGATGTTAGTAAATAATAATGTATGCAAGTAAAAGATATATATGCAAGTAATAATGTATGCATGCAAAACGTATATGTAGATAGTAATGTATATATGCAAAATACGCCTTTAGATTATAATGTACGCATGCAAATTATGTATGCAAAATTATACAACGGAACAGTAACTCCCAAGGAGGCAAAAGGTGAAATGTCAGATGTGAGTGAAGAGACAGAAGGGGCAAGAAGACCATCGTGTTCTAACTGGGTGGAAACTAAAAGATAATATTTCACAGTGAAGATAAGAAAACGGGCGAGAAGGAGTTAGCCCCTTGAAGACATTTTATATTTTCCGTGATCTGTCGTTTGAAAGAAATTTAGATAACAGGGGTATATATTTTTACGTAAAAAAAAATCTGGTGTCAAGTGATATATTTAATTTCTGGTAAGACTGCGTGAAATTCGTCATGTAAATATTTCTTCTTGTCATGTCGCGTACATAAATTATAATGCATACTAAGAGAGAAGAAAAGTAGAGAGTTCTCAACTTGG
>NC_051404.1:17649183-17649442 GCF_015228065.2 Penaeus monodon | reverse complement strand
AATTTTATTTTCCTTTCTGAAATGCATCATAATCAATCGTGCACAGATCATAAACAGAGCATTGCATCAGTGAAACACTACACTTGGCGGACAAAAGCAAGAGAAAAGATTAAGGAAGGTCATTAACGTCATTTTATGCACCGAATAATGTTACATAAGTCAAAGATCACGGAATTTTGTTTAAATGTAGGGGTCTCAGACAGTGAATAGTGTGAAGGATTAACACTCTTCTACTTCTACACAAATCGCATGCATGCCA
>NC_051404.1:17648590-17648769 GCF_015228065.2 Penaeus monodon | reverse complement strand
ATTTATAACAAAAACAAACAAATAACTTCGAGATGAAAATATGCTGGCTTACAGAAACATCATGAATAATTCAGCCCTGCTTATTAGGTGGAACATTAACGGAGCAAGTTTGCCCGTCTTGTACATATATATAACAATTGGTGGTCTCTAACAAACCGGTTTACAGGATTTTACGCATC
>NC_051404.1:17647995-17648339 GCF_015228065.2 Penaeus monodon | reverse complement strand
TTCACCAAATCTACAGCGCGTGTCTGTTACCTCAATCTCTTCCAATACATAACATCGATGACTTCCCTTACACGGGAACAAGGCAGCGTCCCCGGACAATTCCATTTCAGGGACGGCTCTCGCTCGCACACAATCTCTCTTACTCCTTAGGTATTATAGTCTTGTCTTTCGCTTAAGTCAATATACTGCATTTCTCTTCCTTTCGCCTTCCCCTTTCCCCTACTTCCGATCCTTTGGGCACGTCGCAACCCTCTATTTTCTATTCGCCCTCTCCCCTGCGCTAACTCTTTTCTGCACGGCCTCTGCAACTCTGCCAATCTCTCCTGCTCTTAGGATTTCCCTGG
>NC_051404.1:17646984-17647479 GCF_015228065.2 Penaeus monodon | reverse complement strand
GCGAAGAAAAAAAAATGCACCCATCGTGTTTCAGTCAGATTACATGATTATATAAATAATTGGAAAAATACAAATATAAAAAGACTGGGGCCGTGCTCAAGCAAGTCAATAACATTACCAACTGGGAAAATGATTAATGGCCATATATCATAACGGTGATGACTGTGGTGATTATATGACGTGCCACCGTGAAATTACACAATAGTTAGTAGGTACCTAGGGACAGAATAATGTTAGCGTGACGAGAAAGATGAGGAAGAGGTACACGAGAAGCTGGATTACAGGCAAGAAACTCACTTTAAAAAATATATATTTAATTACTTGTTTCAGATAAATATATAATAAACAACGAAACGGAAGTATTTAGCATATTAGTCATGCTGACGACTTATTGGATAGGTAACTTATTAATATTTCATATGGATTTCGTATTCATTGGCATGTAGTCTATTTGTGAATAATACAATCTGGCAACACTGTGCTTACATGCAAAGA
>NC_051404.1:17645725-17646590 GCF_015228065.2 Penaeus monodon | reverse complement strand
ACATCATAAGTTTGACAAAAAACGGAAAGGAAATAGATTACATTTCGTTCGCATCACCCGGTTTCACTTAATCCCATAACAAACTAATATATATCACAAACTTTCTCGCGCGGCAGAAAGGGGGACGTGTCTCAGTAGTGCCTTTCCGTGGATTTAGTGGTAATAACAATTAACAGTGAAGTAATTGATGTATGGTTAGAGTAGCGTGCAGAATTGGTCGAGAATTGGTCGGACTGACGTGCGACTGGAGCGGTGAATGCACCAAGTTTCAATTCGGAATGATTACATTGCGGGATATTGATTAATGGAATTGAGATGAGATGCCAGTGTCAGTGATCAAACTGTCATCTAGCATGACTGGGAAAATCTGATTGGTTGCCTTTAGCCCTCCAACGGCGGGTGTCGTAATAGAACGTCCTTTCGCCTTGCTGTTCCCACGAGTTAGACCTTATAACTGTGATGATAATGGATCTTCTCTTAAGACAATAAGAAGTTCCAAAACTGAAAAGCAGAAAAGTAAAGTGTGAATTTGATTCAGGTAAACATTACGGTAATGTGTTGGAAATTAAAAGCGAATATTTCTCAGCAAAACTAAGGAAGCTCACAGTAGAAATGTAGATCAAACGCGAAGATATCACATTTCCATTCATACCTTTACCTTGTAGGAAGGGTGAATGCTTGGTACTTCCCTAGCAATGTTAATATTTCTAAAATTCTTATAATGTTCAATATTATCCGAATCCATACAACCCTCCTTGCATTTTATGATATGTAAATTATAGATACTGAGAAGGAAATGAGATTAATTCACATTTCAAGCTACAATAAATTCGGTTGCTTTGCTTGATATGACGATACATCAAAC
>NC_051404.1:17644614-17645007 GCF_015228065.2 Penaeus monodon | reverse complement strand
TGAATACTAAAATACAGAAGAATTATAGAAGCAATGATAAATGGCTGTTGCAATGCCTCACTGATCGTAACAATGGATAGTGATTAATCTATCATTAAACCGAAACTGATCATTTCTGATAAAAGCAAATGCTTGAAATTTTCATAAACCTAAAATGTTGCTATCAAAGAAATGGTAGAATTAGTGTTCAGTGTGACTAAAGGAAAGGGTAGGATAATGGTGCTCTATCTTTTTCGTAAGCAAAAGCTCACATTTCAAGTAAAAGAGAGCAGCTAAATAACAAACAGAAAAAAAATGGAAATAGCATATTTGACATTAGATGATTAAATTGCAGCTTCAAAACTTTATAAATGAAGAGGTTTGGTGTGATGGTATCGAGAAATTGAACATGCG
>NC_051404.1:17644310-17644493 GCF_015228065.2 Penaeus monodon | reverse complement strand
ATTTCTATTGCTTTAATATACTAATTTACCAGAAGTAAACCTTGTTATTTTACATTTGGCCTTAATACATACAGAATATGTCGAGATGTAGGGCAGATATGGTATAAAGTTTAGAATGAAATGCAGAATACAATGAAAAATGTAAAGGGATGTCAAGATATAATGAAAAGAGTCGAGATACCG
>NC_051404.1:17643720-17644226 GCF_015228065.2 Penaeus monodon | reverse complement strand
TGACAGAGAGAAACAATCAGAATGAGACACGTTGAGATATAGCCAAGTGTAGAGAGATTTGTTGCACTTTGTTCTTTTCTTATAAGATGTAGAACATTTTAAAGAGAACTCTGCTGAAACACATACTGTACTAAAATGAGACATGCATATATTTTTTGCTTATATATATCAGTGTGAGATATGTATAGAGAACCATTTGATAGCCGTGCAACGTAGCTACTCCTGCCCCGCTAATGCCTTGAGATATTTAGCGCTTGTACGACATAAGATTAATGATATTTTTTCCACAATTCTCTCTATGTCTGGCAGTGCATTCAACAACCAATCATCGTCCTTAGAAAGTACTGGTGCTAGCCGACCAACTTCCAACCCATATGAGATTATGCCCTAGGAAAGAGGGATTAATGCTAGATAGAAAAAAAAGAAATCTGTAATTAAACTCGCTACTGGTGTTTTCAAAAAGCGCATTAGATAAATGGTACCAGTTGCATATGCCTTTTTATATA
>NC_051404.1:17642944-17643486 GCF_015228065.2 Penaeus monodon | reverse complement strand
TTAAATCTTCATTGTGCATTCGTGTGTGAGTTGCACATATACATTCCAAACTTATTAAGAAGACCTAGAGTCAGAAATAAGCAGGTATACACAACTGATATAATGCAGCCACGTTAAGCCTTTTCACTCTTAGTCAATGAAGAGCATTGACGGGGTGAAGACTCAAGAAATAACAAGAAGTTAAAAAGGAGAAGTAGATGAGTGTTGTCCAGAGAGCAGGTATTGGTATTGCTAATTCCTAGAAAGTCAAGGGCTATAGAAGTCATTTCATAAATTCAAGGTGTTACGTGTTTAATCTCTAATATTTGATTATCAGTTTTATCCATAATTTAACTTATCTGTTCCAGTACTTACGAAACTTGATTTAATGCACTCGGGTCACATGCAGCGATCCCCTTAAAAGGATATCAAGATTTGAAGAGATCGTCAAAGATAGCATTAATGAGCACTGTTTAGTAAGCGTATCCTAGGTCGATATTCATGTTACGAAAAAAAATACAATTAAAAACATCAAATCTCACGTACCCATTACTTCCTATATC
>NC_051404.1:17642694-17642858 GCF_015228065.2 Penaeus monodon | reverse complement strand
TAGTGCGAAATACATAGAAGGAACGTCCTTAACAACCAAGTGTCAATAAAGATTACTAAACAAACAACTATGGTTTAAAAGACTGGCTTAGTATTTAAGAAGAAGAGGAGAATATTGCGACAACTCAAACTCCGAAACACGTATACTTATATACATATATACAC
>NC_051404.1:17642210-17642594 GCF_015228065.2 Penaeus monodon | reverse complement strand
AGGCAAACTCCGGGGCCGGAGACTAAGAAACACTGAAAAATTTCTTCATATCAAATAAAAATCAGTTTGTGCCTTCCGCAAGTTCTATTGTTGACTTTTATATTCATATAACCATCTACACATGATAGTTTTACTTACTCGCAACAAAAACACTTTTACTATTTTACTCTTTACGCTGTAGTTTGCAAGCATCACTTGCAAATCTATGAAATTTTATTTTTTCAGATACCTGTTTCAGATAAAAGTCAATCTTTATTCATAAGTTTTGCAATTAAACATTACAACATTTTGATATAACTTCCTCAATCGTAATTCTTCTCTGTTGTAGATATTTGTAAAATTATTTCAACCAATCCCATCATCGTTAGAGACCGAACTCTCCAC
>NC_051404.1:17641715-17642133 GCF_015228065.2 Penaeus monodon | reverse complement strand
AAGCGGGGAACTGTACAAAGTTACTCTACCGAATCTACAGCACGTCTGTTGTTTCTATCTCCTCCAATACATAGCAATGATAGTCAATTTCCTGTATGGGAACAAGTCAACTTCAATGGACAGTTCCGTTTTACGTATGACTATCGTCCAAACAATCTCTCACTTTGTAGTTATAACGGTTTCTTTCATGGCAGTCAATATACTTTATTTCTCTTCCTGTGGCTTTCCCTCCCTCCTCCTTCCGATTCTTTGAGGATGACCAGTCCTTCTGTCTTCTATTCGCCCTCCCCCCTACGCTGCGGACTCTTTTCTGCACGGCCGACGCAGCTCTGCCAATCTCTGTCTCTTTCATTCATTCATTCTATTGCTCTTTGGCCTTTTCTCCCGTTTGTACAATCACGTTTGTATTTCTTTGAAA
>NC_051404.1:17640319-17641592 GCF_015228065.2 Penaeus monodon | reverse complement strand
TTCAGTTTCATTATAGACATTATGTAAAGTATTGACAAAACAGATTCAAAATGTTTAAACTGATTGTTTAGAAAATAATAACGAATTCCCTCTATCTTTTACATACGAACGGATATGTAACGTTATCGAGATTCACATATAACAGATATGACATTTGTGACAGTGCTGGCTTTGCGTTGATTTATTGGAAATACTGTTCTGTAGAGAATGCTTTGATGTATGGTTATCATGAAACTGGTTTGGGGCTCAGTCTGCTGACGTGTAGCTAAGAAGGTGATTGTATCAGGGATATAGTGGAAATTATATGAAGGCATGCGTGTCTAACTGCGTGTTCTGAGTCCAAATGTATTCATTGAGTGTTTTCCTAATATATGTTTTAATCGTTAATATTATCAATGATATTGTCGTGTTTATGCACTCAATCATTATGGTGCACCAACGTGAACATCTCATTGCTAATGATAAAGGATTAGAGGCAAGTTCGGGAAGTTGGTATGAGAATACCTTTGGACGTGTATTGCCCTTATATGGCTGGGGATGAACGGGTACAAGTTTACAGTTGCATCGTCTGAGAAAATATGTGGACATGTTTGGTATGGGTGTAAAATTGATTGAATCGGGAAGTTGATGATGACCCGGACATGGAGAAGGTCCGCAAAAGATGTAATTGTTTTTCACGGAATCTTAGGAAATTACTTAAAACAAGATTATGCTATGTTATCTTTCTTTACAAATAGAACAGATAGATTAAGAAAAATGGGCTTCATCATAACGATGAACATGAAGACATAGAAAGAACTTGTTCCTCTAGTATCAGATGTTATCCTTAGTGCATTAATTTCCGTTTTTATTTATATTCAGCAAATAATTGAGGATAAATTACTCCTGCCACACTATATACCAACTAAATACTAGATTTATTTATCTCTTCCAAAATGCAACCAAGAGACAAGGGACGTCTTGCATAGGGATTAAGGGGACGTCAATAGACTCTTTCCGTTTCACAAGTGCTTTTGGTCTTCCTTGTGCTGCTCCTTGGATGTTCAGATTCCCTCTTCCCTTCAAGCGAAGATTCTCCCTTCCCTGCCGTGCTCCCTCCCTTGCTTCCGGTCCATCCAGCTCCACCGAATAAGGACAGTGTTCAGTCTGCTTCTCTATAATGTTACAAGCTTTTGATCTCAGTTTATCACGCAGGCTGTTCGGGTAAACTCATTTCAATGTGTGTGTGTGGGGGGGGGGGGGTAGATAGGTGGACATAGATAATATAATTATT
>NC_051404.1:17639711-17640196 GCF_015228065.2 Penaeus monodon | reverse complement strand
CAGTTTATGCCATGCGTAACACATAAAACATTGTGTATATTTAAAGTCTTTCGAGTAGGAAGTAAATACAGTAATTTAGGAGATAATATATTCTGACCTTATGAATATATAAATGAAAGAATATAAATATTGACTGTATTTTTCTATGCCTCCACGTATATAAAGTGTGTAGACTTTGACCGATGTTTAAGAATATACTAAAGAAAATGGTGTGCAACATGGCTGCAAGAACGCTGCAACGCTTCAGAGAATTTGTTTCGAGAATATTGGAGACCTGATGTCCATGTGCGTTTGATTTGACGTGTGGCTGAACAGTGTCTGAAGGGACTAGAAAATACGTTGTTGAAATAGAGCTTCATGTCATTCTTGGTATCCGATGTGTGTGTACATGACGTGTACCCTGAGCCGAGCTTTCTCCGTACATGAGTGCGGAACCTTGATTGCTGGTCATAGTGATAATGTTAATGGCTTTCATGATGATGGAG
>NC_051404.1:17638904-17639624 GCF_015228065.2 Penaeus monodon | reverse complement strand
GAAAAACAGCGCAAACGTGAACACCAACGATTTTTTTCTACGACAGTGAGAACTACATTGCGTGAATTGCCGCTTTAAAAAATCATATGTCACAACAGACTATACAAGGTGTCTTTCACTTGTACAAGAATAACAGTACAGAATGTGTTAACTTTTTTCTAAATCTTCCAAAACAATATTCATATATACTTTAACTTTACGAGAACATAATTAGATCCATCTACAGGGGTTTTTGCCCTTAGACAATCTAGTGGTGTGCAGTACGTACTTTGTTCATAGATTACTCTTACGTGTTCAATCTTACCGGAAATATAGGAAATACGGAGGTTCGAAAAACAAGCTATTCACAGAAATGAAAGAGCAAAATGATCATATTCTATTAAGTTTAATAAGGCAATTTTAAAACAGTACTTTGAATAGTTTCAAGTGCGTCTGCATTTCCATTGGCCTGAACAATGAAAAAAATGTATCACCTACTGATCTGCCCTGTGTTATTAAATACCAAATGATATTCTTCTCTAACCCCGTATTCTGTAATTCAAACATTCTTAGTTGTATTGTCTTTGAATGCCAAAACTCTCAGTATAGTCGCTTCCAATATTATTACACAAACAAATAAAAGAATTTATAAATTATCATCAGATACAAATGAATATCTGCAGATGAAATCATAAAGACCGAGGCAGCTGAAGCGGAATTAATGTATGAACACAATACTTG
>NC_051404.1:17638189-17638695 GCF_015228065.2 Penaeus monodon | reverse complement strand
GCAACCAAGGCTTTTACATGTTATAATACTGAATACTGCGTGATTGGGAGAGTAATCGTTGTAGGGATATGCAAGAAATTCATGCATGGATATGGCAGAATGGAAACCGAGCAATTTAATGGCAAATGGATTGAAAAATGTTAGATATGGGTGAGGAGGAGGAAGAGGTAGGTAGATTCTCGTGATCTCAGTGACTAAAATTATATAAAGTGAGATATGCATAAGTTAAGTGACTGAACAGAAAGAGTTAATTGAGTACTGATGAAGTTAGCGTTTAGTAAAAATGCTATAAGTTTAATATAAACATTTCCAGTTAATATTCATGTTCTTATGTCCAATTCGTAGTATCCTGTTTGATATATATGGATAGATGTACTTGTGAATAAATTTGCATTTCAATATCACATACAAAGGCAACCCTTGTTGGAGATGTTGGATTCTTTGCCAGAAGTTTTATACAGCATTCAACTGTACCTCTGCTTCTTCAATTTATAAAAAAGATATGG
>NC_051404.1:17637802-17638117 GCF_015228065.2 Penaeus monodon | reverse complement strand
TAGTACGTAAAGCAATGCAAGACAGGACATAGATACAGAAATATATGATGTGCGAAGTGCAACAAAATAAAGACATGAGTAGGTATATACCATAGTGATGCCAAAACTATATGGATACAAAAGAACACTACGTAAAGTTATGCATCATTTAAGTACTAGAGAGAGCATGAATCGAGGAGATCGTAATTGACTTTCTCCAAAAGGGGAACTCCTGGTTGGCGAAGGAAATTAAACAGGAAGACAGCAAGAAGAGGTTCCTGAGATGCTAGGAAGGGTGAGTGAAAGAACAGTCATTGTCTAGAAGGTAAGGAAGTG
>NC_051404.1:17637310-17637767 GCF_015228065.2 Penaeus monodon | reverse complement strand
GACACTGGAAAGGGGGAGAATAAAGGTCAGAATAGATTGCTGTCATCTCGAGTAAAAGGGATACAAAGTAAATCTAATTAAATCTCCCATTTGTCTATCTCTCTGTCTGCCTATGTAGTGTGTATATATATTTGTTACACGACTATATTCTTGACAATTTGAAAGCAAAATGTAGAGAAAGAAATTTTTCATTATTAAATTACAGAGCAATCCGACCGTTCACCAAATATATATTATGCATCAACTGTATTTCAGCTGTAATGCCACAAATATTGAAAACACAAAAGAAAAATAATTGGATAGCACGTAACATCAATAAAATACGCTGGTTGGACGAGTTTATTTTATAGAACTGGTTTTACGCTCAGAATATTTCGTGGAAGCTGGGATAACCTACAACTCATACTTTACATTGCGTATAACAATGAATTGTTCAACCATCAATGTGCATATATGG
>NC_051404.1:17636631-17636882 GCF_015228065.2 Penaeus monodon | reverse complement strand
ATAAAAATGAACGAAAAATTATTGTGTATTAATAAACTAGAGGTAGTTAAATGATGAAAGTGATTGGAACTTTGACTCAGACTTTGCATCAGTGACTTAGCTCGTTAACAAGAACCATCACAGAACAGACCTGAAACTTGTTAATGATGGGTCGCTGTGAGGCCAATGGTAAATGGGAACACCTTGAGAAATGTGAGGTGTGAGTGAGTGAGAAGGAAGTGGATGGGGGAAAACTGCCCGAGTCGAAAGCA
>NC_051404.1:17636353-17636459 GCF_015228065.2 Penaeus monodon | reverse complement strand
TGAATATGATATTTGATGTCCTTTTTTTTATATATATAAATGTTCTTAAGGAAATCTACACCTTTCTGGCCATGGTTCTCGGTATTGCGTGATGTGAAACATAATC
>NC_051404.1:17635674-17636334 GCF_015228065.2 Penaeus monodon | reverse complement strand
ATCGTTTCATCAGTAGAGAAATTTTGTATCAGTAGTTTGGTTAGCATTTAATTAAGGGACAAAAGACTTTACAACGAAATTTTAGTTCAGTGTGATATTAGAACTGGTATTTAAGTATAATCGAGATGACGTGTGGTTCAAGGTGGTGGTAATTGTAGGAGTGTGGAAGCTGTGACAGAATTTGAAAACGTTAGTGGAATCAATCGACAACTAATATCAGGATAAATCGACGATCTAATAATTCAAGTAATTTATCGTCACCTGACTGGTGTTCGTGTTAGAAAAAAAACTTATAAGTAATCACCGTTCGTTGTGAAATTTCATGGTAAAAGTCAACACCAAGCTTGTGGGAAGAAAAGTGTCAGAAGTAAGGGAAATGAATGAGTCGGGAAAATTCTCATAATCCGAATAAAAGCTACTATTTCCAAGCAAGGGTAAGGGAACCTACGGTGGTCGTGGCAGAAAATATGCTTTTTCTTCTTTTCTTTGAAAAATGGAAACAAAACTGAAAATAGTGATGGTATGGAAAGCGCCAAAATTTCTTTCTACAGCATATTATATTTCTCAGGATGGGTAATATTAGGTTTTAACAATTCATAACAGCTTTTATTCCTTTCATATTGTGAAGTACTGATGAATATATAATTTCCGTAGGAATAC
>NC_051404.1:17634962-17635609 GCF_015228065.2 Penaeus monodon | reverse complement strand
CGAAGTGTGAACCGAAAAAAAAAATTAAAAAGCTATTGGATACACACCACGGTACACCTTGCTTACAGTCCTACACAACATAAACAAATCAACTACACAATGTACTTTTTCCTGAGCACCGTACCCCCAAGAAAACGTGTAGAAACCAAGCAAATTGATGCAGCTCAAAATATCACAAAAAGCAAAATTAAGAAGTTATGGCTCGATATTGATACCATCCAAGACGAGAGTAAGAGAAGGGCATTGACGACCTAAGGACGCAGGGAACAAAGGAAAGATTAAAGTCAATGGGATGCGTCAAAGGGTGAGGGTAATAGGATGCATTTTCCGGAAAGCAGATCGTAAGTTGAAGCAAAGGTTCGTAATGTTTTGTTTGTGATTCTTAGAGTATTTTTGAGGGTTTGAGGTTAAGTACTTTTTTTTTTTTTTTAGCTGAAGTTGATTTTCAATTCCTTCATGTATTCCGTGATTTAAGATAAAAGTTGTTTTATTTATTTAATTATTAATGTGCGAGTACGACATTCAAATATTAGATATATATATGATTATGTCCAATGTATTGTGTGTATTGCATGTTAATTCCTATGCTATTTTTGATGAAATAGATGTGTAAACATTCATTTATTGCACTATATAATACACGCACG
>NC_051404.1:17634209-17634863 GCF_015228065.2 Penaeus monodon | reverse complement strand
GAACGAACGAACGAACGAAGCAACTGGGGTAGTCGTATGGCTATTACATGGGTCTAATATCTTATTAGAGAATGATTATTGTGATGATAAATGAAACTCACAAGTAGGTTAAGATAAAGAGACGAATTTTTGAGAAAATGATATTAGTAAAGATGAAATGGAAATGACCTATCATAGTGGCTAAACCGGAAGCAAATCCTCAATGAATATTCTATAAAGGAGAATACGATGTGTCAGTAATTAGTTTGTTTTGCTCATGGAGTATTGTTTTTTATGGATTTAATAACAATGAAAACAGTGGAATATAATCTGAACTCGTCAACTGTAGCAGAAGTGAACACGTAGATAAAGAAAAATGTTTGATGTGAAAGGAGGAGCAGGAAGGGTTATAACACCCTTCGTGATCTAATTCTCTGGATAATGGAAGATAATATTTCTAAGCAAAGTCAAATGACTGGCAGAGAAGTGGGGTGGTCCTAGCAGAAAATAAATGAAGATGGCTACAGAAATATTGACGATATGTGAGGCTGTTTCATATGATTCTCTCTCTCACGTTGCATGGACATTTCTATTCCAGTGCTATATTCGTGTTATGTTAATTTTCAAGAGATTAAAAGCAGGATTGGAGGTAATGACGTCAAATAATTTTCACGC
>NC_051404.1:17633616-17634129 GCF_015228065.2 Penaeus monodon | reverse complement strand
CATATCGAGATTTTATTTTCTTAATTCCTGGTAACTTTTTCATATTTATTAATACTCTGGAAATATTTCCTTAGTATAACTTACAATACTAAAATATAAATAGCTTTTTTTCAAGGCAGCATTTCAATCGTAATAAACTATCCTAACTCATGGAACCAAACACTCGCTACAGAAAAGCATAAAGTGACTTAGCATTGGAGTACAAGAATATACTGCGTCAGGGAACTCAACGCACGCAGTTTCCACGGGGGCAGCTCCTGGTAAGTGAAGGAAATTAACGAGATAGGGACACTGAAAGACCAGGAAGGGGAAGTCCCTGAGACACATGAAAGGGCGAGTGTAATGGCACTCCTTGTCCAGAAAGGAAGGTGTAGACCAGTGGGAATTCGTGGCCAAGTGAGAACCTATATTCTTCGAGATTTGCATCTTCATTTGTGAGCAGCTCTGAAAAAAATCTTTTATTTTTATTTTTCTAAACTCATGGTAAACCTTGGTTGGTTAGGAATACGCATG
>NC_051404.1:17633006-17633408 GCF_015228065.2 Penaeus monodon | reverse complement strand
AATGCAAACAAATACGTACACATAATACATTGTGTGTATATATATATGAATATACTTCATATATAAACAGCGTAATATGTATCCTTGTTATAACTTGATATAGAGTAGATGGCGATATCTATATATCTGTAAATGTTAATGATACAAACATTTGTTTGCTACAGTGAAAAGAAAAAAATGTCAATTATATATCACGCTCTAAGCCACAGATATAAAAAAAATAATAAGTTAAGATAATGCTTAACATACATTGTACGGTTCAACGGATATATTTCACGAAACCGATTATACGCTCCGACTGTTTTTATGTATCTTGGCTTAACTTCCTATTGAACCCACAGCTTAGATACCATTATATAATTCTCTCTCTCTTTGACTGTTTCTGGCTGGCTGGCTTGCTGG
>NC_051404.1:17632457-17632857 GCF_015228065.2 Penaeus monodon | reverse complement strand
TCTTGTAAACATATACATGGATAGTGTGTGTCTGTACATGATCACTGATTAGATTGTTAACTAAGCGTTTTGGTCCTACACATTTGATAAACGAAGCCGCTGATGGCAGTGACGTGTCGCCATGAAATCAGATAGAGGTGAAGAGGAACACCCAAGGAACTGACAAGAGAAATGTCAGATATAAGCGAAGAGAAGGAAGGGGAAGGAAGGCTCTCTCAGTCTAAATGGATGGAAAATGCTTGTAATTTCGAGTAAGGATAGTGGCAGTAAAGAAAACGAACTACCAGAAGTCCGTTTGTTTTCTTTTGTGTTTACAGTTTATGAAAAAGAAAAAGAAAAGAAAAGGGTATGGCTTTTCTTGTAGTTTAGTGATTTCCATTACGTATAATGAAGAAGCCTA
>NC_051404.1:17632017-17632391 GCF_015228065.2 Penaeus monodon | reverse complement strand
AAGTTAAGCACAACATCCAGGACTGAGGTGAAATCGTACCCGACCTCGAGAAAAGTAAACAGTAGATATAGAAATCCACACAGTAATTAATTTCTGACATACTGCAGAGCGGAAGGATCAAGGACTTACAGCCACGTATTAACACACTGGGAGGGAGAAGCGGGCGCAGTGAAGGAAATTGATTAGCTTTGGGTACCGGATCTAACCAGAGAGGATAATCACTGGGCACATAGATGGCTGAGTGTGTCTGTATTCAGTGTACTAAGAGCAGGGCAGAAAGTCGAATAAAACGGGCAGCAAAGTTCCCAGTAAAGGAATCGTGGTAACGTGTTTCTAGATGTACAGTAATCTTAAGGGTTGAAGCTGTGAGGAAA
>NC_051404.1:17631853-17631938 GCF_015228065.2 Penaeus monodon | reverse complement strand
AAACGCTGTTCCTCCTAAAAGCATTATTGACGACACCATATACAGCTTCATTTCGTGAAAGTTTGTGGCCCAAACAATCTTCCAC
>NC_051404.1:17631628-17631751 GCF_015228065.2 Penaeus monodon | reverse complement strand
TGCATGGCCAATCTAGGATAGTGATCTATCCGACCTCTCCCCTCCACTAACGCGTTTCTGTAGTGTTTGGAGCTCTGTTAGTTTTTCCGGTTCACACTGCTCCAGGCTTTTGCTGTTTTTGGA
>NC_051404.1:17631272-17631536 GCF_015228065.2 Penaeus monodon | reverse complement strand
CACATTTGTTTACTAAATACATACATACATGAATGCACAACAATAGTCATATCCATCCACCCATTCATATCCTGTATATATTTTTTTTCTCTATTGTACGTAAACTATATAGTAGATCGCATATAAAACAATAAATATATACATGAGCAGTAAACACAATTACAGTCTAATTAATAATGCAATAATTAATTCAAAGATGTTTTCCTTCACAATAGATAAATGCATACTTATTGACGGATAATACATCACATAACTATCGTTTAT
>NC_051404.1:17630154-17630865 GCF_015228065.2 Penaeus monodon | reverse complement strand
ACTGCTCTTCGTGTATTGCAACCTCGGCTGATTTGTAAGACCATTGTCTGCTGATTTATAATACGAACAATAAGAAATCTGGAGTAGTAGTGGATTGTTCTTGAATTTAGTGAAGACTAGTGGATTATAATGAAAGATTTATTTGTTATATGTGATACGGAGGCTGGTATTCACCTCTCAATGAGTTCATGCTTGTTTGAGAATTCGTCGGTAAAAGGAATTACGTGGTAAAGCTCTTAATTTTGCTGTAGCTTTATTCTATTTTTTTTTATGGGCCGCTGTTTCTATGCTTCTCCAATTACTTTTGTTGGTCACTTCCTCAGAATTCAATGTTTTCGTTTTCGTGTAAGTAGAAACGGTAAGTGGTATGTTATGGAATTGGAAACGAGTCAATACCGGATTCGATTCATAGTTAATATTGAGATAATAAGTGATTAGTCTATTAACAGTTCTTTTTTCCAAGCACCTCATTGGTGGATATTATAATGGTTTAAGGAACTGCAGTGACATGTTGCTGTTAAATGATATCAAGCAAAATACAACAACAAGTAAATTGAAAGAGAAATGCAAGATGTAAGGGGAAAAGGATGTGTAGGAGGACCCTCTTCGTGCAACTAGCTGGAAAATAAAAGCCTTTATGTGCAAGTTAGGGAAAGGAAACAGGCTGTGACAAGGCTAACAGTAAGATTATCTATGTTCCTGTCGTTTCAT
>NC_051404.1:17627057-17627806 GCF_015228065.2 Penaeus monodon | reverse complement strand
TTTTATATAACCTTCTGTTGACATTCTCTTCGCGACCGTGCATATTCACTATTACAATGCGAAGATTGTATTTTTATGTGATCTACGTGGCTTTCCTAGAAATGGTAGTTCACAGTAAAAGAGTTTTATATGTGATACTGAAATTTGTACTCCGTCTGTGTCAAGTGGATCTTTAAAACTGTAAACCCAGTAGGACTGAAGCCATTATTTGAATAATGTGTGTCAGTATTTAGATAGCTAACTAGTTTTAACATAAAAATACCCGATGAAAATAAAAGTGACTAGAAACGGCATACCTGTGGAAGACTGACGTGGAGAAAGTCAACACAAAGTGAATATAAAGAGAAATTCCAAATGGACGGAAGAAGACCCTCGTTGAACCGGCTGGAGACAAAGAAAAAGGGAAATATATGCAAGGATGCATAAAGTGACGTAATACAAGAAATATTGGAGAAATATAAACGGAGAACCTTTAGCTCGTCACTATCACTATCCGATAGCGTCGTGGGAAGGAAACTGAAGAGTAAAGGATACAGGTAACAGAACCAAGGAAAGAATATCTGGAGAGGAAGAGTAAAGGATACGTGGAAAGAAGATAAAGGAAAAGATATTTTGACACGACACGAAGGATGTTAAAGAGGTTTATATATTATCGTTCTTTTACCCACACGGTAAAACTTCACAGCAGTTGACAGGCTTCGATACATTTCACATAATCCTTGCTTTTTCATCAACACCCATGCATGTAC
>NC_051404.1:17626394-17626880 GCF_015228065.2 Penaeus monodon | reverse complement strand
TAGAAATATTTTAAATGTTCAGTTTCCATTAAACATTAGTAAGAGGAACTGCTTACCCAAACCTTCCTTTCCACATACACCGAGGGATCCAGAAAAAGATAGATATTCATAATAATTAAGTGGTTGTGCAGTTTCCATATACATTAATGAGGGGAACTGAATACCAAACCTTGTTTTCTGATCAACATCCAGGCATGCACAAAAAATAATGATAGATGTGCAGTTCCCATATACATTAGGTGGGGACACTGCATACCAAGCCCTGAGAAACTGTTGTTCTGTATCTCTCATGAATTATAGGAAAACAAAATATAAGCAAGGTATTAACAGAATATAAAATACCTAGATAATTAATACTAATTATGTATGAATTAGAGATTTGTATCAGGAATATATATTTCATGTATCTATTTATATATGAATGTTTCACGTATCTTTATTTCGTATGAGAATGTCAGTTTTTAATCCCAAAACTACAAACGGTCG
>NC_051404.1:17625425-17626227 GCF_015228065.2 Penaeus monodon | reverse complement strand
TTACTGAACCTCTTTGGACCCCAATTTTTAAGATATGTGTAGTATTTTATTTAGTTAAATACAAATTTGTAATAACAAGCTTCATATATAAAAAAAAATTAACACTTAAATAATCTGAGATAAATGTGAGACTACTTTTATGAGGGTGCTGAAATATAACATTTTGCATGATTTTTCGTTATTACTGTTACATAGTGTTACAGCCAAATAGATTTAGGGCTTTAGTGCTCCACAAAAGGAAGTTGTAAGCCAGAAGTAGGCTATTATTTATAAAGGTGAATATTTGTAACAGTTTTTAAGTGAGAGAAACAAATTTATTTGCATATTACTCGATATAATTTTAAAAAGATTTATGCTCGTGCCCCCTTGCATGCTGCCGTGGGATGTTTGAGGAAGCGTCATTTCTTACACGTTTTTAATCCTCCATTTTCGACCGCATCTCTTATGCCAGGTGCTGGCATAAGGGATGCGGTTATTTGTAACATGTTTTTAATATTCCATTTTCGATCGCATCCTTTATGCCAGCTTATGGTCGATTATCTTATGTAATTACAAACCTAGAAAGTGTTGTGTTGTTTGCACAAAGAAATATGTAATGGATCATCGTTAAATGCTGTTTATGAAGAACCATGTGTCTCCCATGTTTTCTCCAGTTTAAGATTTCTGATTTTGTGTCAAATGTATAGTTTGACCATTTTGTGTTGTCTCCTGTTTTCACGGCAATGACGGCTGCCATGAAGACTGCGGTGCTTGAAAAATATATGAATGAAATGGAATTGTGAGCGTTCTTGGATCGCCTCAG
>NC_051404.1:17624173-17624479 GCF_015228065.2 Penaeus monodon | reverse complement strand
AGAGAGAAAAAATATATATAATATTTCAGTGTTATTGTAATAAGGACCTTATTGGTGCTATTCCATGCTTCTTATCCATTGTTTACAAAATACAATTCTCTGTCCCTTGCTCGTTGAAATTCCAAACAGAAACTATATCAAGAGAGAATGCCAAATTGCTGCGACAAAAGCACTCAACAGGCGCAATATATCTCCTGCAGTGACAGTGTGGCTGGATAAAATATTACACAAACGTCATCTTCCTTACCTTGTATTAAGACTATCCTTCAAAGGATGCTCATGGGAACATTGTGTTTATCATTAATG
>NC_051404.1:17623738-17623975 GCF_015228065.2 Penaeus monodon | reverse complement strand
CTGTTGTTCTCTTTAATTCTCACACTACTTCTTTCCAAGTTTTTTTTTTCCTTGCCAAAGTAACCAATAGTATCTCCTCGGCAGGTATTTTGCCGCAGTCATTCTTCTTACTCCTTCCTGTTCATTTTTCATGATGTGAATGTCGAACACAATAGTCTGTCTTTTTTACTTTGACGGACTGATTTATTTTCAACGTTGTATATGACTTCTGGTGATGTTATCTCCCATTTAACAGTA
>NC_051404.1:17622058-17623408 GCF_015228065.2 Penaeus monodon | reverse complement strand
TTGGTCCCCCTACACCGGGCCTCACTCTACGACATCAATGCGCAAGGGATTGTGTGTGCGTGTGTGTGGACACATGTAATGAATACAGTATATACGAATGTTCTGTTTTCAGAAAGTCAGTGAAAATATGTGATATCAATTACCGTGAGGGAAGACATGCGGAATGTCATTGAGAAAAAAAAACGGATACTGCGCATAATAGTCATTTTCGACTGTGTTTCTTACAGCGAATTTTGAGAGTTTATTCTATATTATGCTACAAAAAAGGCCCTTTTCGCGGGAAAATGATGAGCTTTCACTTTTATTTCTAGCGATTTTTATAGTCCATTCTAGCAGTTTTGTTAAAATGTCAATGGCCACACTGACGCTGACACATGGGTAAATCAATCCGAAATATTTTTCATATCTAACAGTTTTCTAGATCGTGTCCTTTGCAGAATCCGAAAGTTTGGTTAGACGGATTGACAGAGATGCCCAGAAATTTGGACAAGAAAGAAATGTGCAACTTATATGAGGATAAATAAAGAAAAATACAACCTAGGCATGAATTTTGGTTCGTATCATTAGGACTTGAGATCTCAAAATACTTACATGTGCACTGGGAAAGAATTAATGTATTTCCTAAGCGGACGCAAAAATAAGAGCTTTGAGTTTTCGACTTAACAGAAGAAATCCCAGTCGCTTTTACGTACTATCTTGTGCTTCTTAAACAAACCTGTATTACAACGATGAATGCCTTGTTTTCCCCATTTTTTTTCTTTCTTTCTCAAACATTTTCTTTGGTTCCGAGTCTGACTCATGTGATTTTCTTGATTACGTGAAAATCAATAAAAGTACAAGAAACAAGGTTTCGCCGAAGTTGATTATTATTGCGCCGCCTGTTGTCGTGGCTGCGTCCGAATGCTCTGAAATGGACTTCGGAACTAGAAGGTTGTACTGTATTTTTGGGTGAAATCCTTTCTGTTAAATATTATAAAAAAAATATTACTCTTAAATTCATTTGTAATATCATAAGAACGCACTGAATATCGAAACAAAGCTGTTAAACCCAAAATTCTAATCCAAGAATTTCTTGAGATCACGTGGTTCAGCCGCAAGCGTACTTACGATATATTTGCAAGAGTTTTTCATGGTTTTCTTGAAGTATATGTACCCAGAAAAAAAACAAAACGTTAGTAATGTGTATGAAATACGCAATGTAACCACACCTACTAGTCTGCGTCGGTTTTTCGTTGGAACTGCCCTAATCCCCGACAAGTGCAATGATCACAGGTCAGCATAACTCATACAAAAACAAAAAACAAAAAAGTGATATTGAGACAGAACAAGAACCCGCATTAATTCATTCGA
>NC_051404.1:17621858-17622035 GCF_015228065.2 Penaeus monodon | reverse complement strand
TGACAGATCGCCAGTCTAACGCGCGTTGCTCTCCTTCGACTCCACTTTCGACTGTTGCAAGCCTTGGCTATTATTTCGGTCACTAAACGCTGTTACTTTTTTTTTTTTGGTGAGGTGGGGGTCGTATAGGAGGAGTTATACATTTTAAAGTTCATTTCACCGTCTCACACATACACA
>NC_051404.1:17621698-17621783 GCF_015228065.2 Penaeus monodon | reverse complement strand
TCGTAAGTAATGAGGTTATTGATGCGTCTACTTGCCTCGCCATCTGCATCCGCGGTTATTTGAAAAATGATATGATCATTTTGTT
>NC_051404.1:17621053-17621538 GCF_015228065.2 Penaeus monodon | reverse complement strand
AAGTGAACTATATTTTGCTTAAAACGAAAATAAGAGATTTTAGTTACTAGTTGATACGAACAAAAAAATTCAAAACATTCATTCGACCACAAACACACTTGAAACATATATGAGTAAGGTAACTCTAAGCTCCAAGTTAATATTTCTACTAGATATATGGGGTACCGGCTGACAATACTATTGAATAGTAGGTCACTGTTACCAAATAAAAGGTTATTGTTATTGTTAGGGGGTTGCGCTATCTGGTATCGAGAACGCCAATAGAAGTAGATACAAAAGTAGACTTAAACATTTGCTAAGTATTATGCAGATGTCGATTTCTTGGTTAGACTAATGGCTAAGCAAGCAGACAAGAACAAAAATAATAGACATATAAATATGGTATAAATAGATATTTAGATTCGTGATTTACGTAGCGGTATATCATACCATGTTATTTCTGGTTTAATAATGTATCAATGAAAATATTAAGCCATTGAATATCT
>NC_051404.1:17620843-17620959 GCF_015228065.2 Penaeus monodon | reverse complement strand
CAAACGCCAGTCCTTCCATTAATGTAGACTAAGGATGTTCTTAAAACGGAAATACCTAGACCATTAGTACGTGAAACTGTTCGAGAAATTCCCCGAAAGACAAAATCGATACACTG
>NC_051404.1:17620378-17620783 GCF_015228065.2 Penaeus monodon | reverse complement strand
AAATATACACTGAAGAAGAATTACGTCATAAAAATTATGTAGACTTTTAGTAAACTAACGAGGAAAATCTCCGAGAGACAAAATCGCTAGACTTGTCATGTCTGCAACATCTCTGCAACATATGTCCCCAGTCTTCCGGAACGCATTTTAGAGCTGCCATTACGTCAACATTCCAGCCGTGGCATCGTTCCTATGGCTAAAAGCAACGTTCTTATTTTCCCTTTCCTCGTATTACGAATTTAATACAGGTATGGATCTCGTCAATATCAGATCTAACTATAATTTCATCTAGTACAAGTTATCCTTCCTTTTTCTTCATCTACATCTCTGTCACCTTTATCATTATGTTCATCTTCATCATCTAAATCTACTTCTACTTCTTCATTTTCAAACATCTATATTATC
>NC_051404.1:17618694-17620277 GCF_015228065.2 Penaeus monodon | reverse complement strand
AGGAACATTGCCATATGTTCGGAACCCCAATACGCATGCATTCTTCTTAATAAAATGCATTACAGTTAATCTTGTACCTGGAATGAGTATTTCTCTTCTGTGACATTTTTAGAGTGAAAGGAACCGATAAAAGATGAATTATGAATATATACATTAAAGCGAAATGACATTTAATGATGTCCTTTATTACATGAATATTTGTAACAACATTTGTTAGAACCAGCTCTGAATATATGCATTGATTGCAAGGGAAATCTAGTTATTTTGTATATCTAGCTATAAACAAAATACCTGTAGAAGCGCCTGGAATGGTAAATATGAACAATTTCTTATAGTGTTCTTTCTGAAGCACAGTACTAAATGATTTGCAAACACATTCACAGATTAAGAAATGACCAAGAAAGATATCAAGAAAATTTCTTTCAACATGCTTTACAAACAGTGTGAATTTGCCTTTACTTTGCTGACATTACAAAGAACGGAAAATTTGCATTATGTTTCCACTTTCGTCAAATGCTTTCATTATAATTTTGATGGTCATATAAGACTACAGTATTCATAAATTTATCAAAATCGAATGTATTTTTGGATATAAGTTTAGGTTGTGTAAAACAAATCCTCTAAAAATAACAATATAATATGTTTAAAAACTGAACGAAGACTAATAACGAGCGGAATGAAGGCAAAACAAAGACAGCAGGTAAACAGTGAGTGGGTTTTAGCCTGACAAACTTGCTCACCGACAGGGGATTTTTGTATGTCTGTATGACAGAGAACTTCTGTATGTACCTATGAAACTCCATTGGTTCTTTACAATATTATTTATATTTAAGAACGTAAAATTGTAACACAAAACACGCGTAAATAACCAGGACAAAGAATTTATTAAAACCACGGAAGAGAAGACGTATTAGTATAGACCATACCCAAATATTATCCAAGTAAATCTGCGAGAGATGCAGCGCACATCTGCACCATCTGTTCCTATTCTTCCGCCTAGCAAATGGAGCTGCAAATAAAGTATCGATACTTTATATGTTCTATCGAAAATTAGGGTATTCCGGGTTCACGAATCGGTCCTCACAGCATATTCTGTGAGCATTATATTGTATTGTACTTTAGTATTACTCCCTAACAAACAGTATTAGGGTCTACCGGCTCCATCGATGCCATCGAGAGATAAACACAACAAAGGGGGGCAACTGGGAGAGGGATAGGGCATTTGAAGTGCCGAGGGTCGCATCTGGAATGACCGAGACCCTTTTACCGAGAAGCCCAAGGTGACACCACTAGAATCCCTGATGGAGCATTAATGGGAGGGCCGAGAGGGCAGCACAGGACGGATCGGAGGGGCATCGTTAGAATGACTGAAAGGGCATCATTGGAGTGTTGTGAGTGGGCACTGTGCTTTAGGCTAAGCTACTTGCTTTGATATCAATCAACATCACAGCGCAGGCAACCTTCCAATCGCCTGAAGTATTTCTCTAATCACTTTTTTTCCTTTTTTATGCAGTACATAGGAAAAAAATATATAATATGAATAAATGTATAGTTCTTTTGGATTAGGGGAAAGATAATATGTT
>NC_051404.1:17614057-17614342 GCF_015228065.2 Penaeus monodon | reverse complement strand
AAGGAGTTTAGATTCAGTATTACGTACAGTAAGTTACACATCCCATACTTCAAAACGTACGTTACAGTGAACATTTTTTGTCTGGCATCATCATTTCTCCCGTGAGTCGCGTTTTCAGATAAAAGTGGATGTTTAAGTATCGTGCATTACCAGGAAATATGACATTTAATGATCCATTATTGCAATAATGTTGTAACATTTGGTAACGTGAGAGCGAAATGTAAAGGGGAGTATATTTAGTTTTAGTATTCATATACGATAATTGCTTCTTCGGAAAATGAAACA
>NC_051404.1:17611489-17612033 GCF_015228065.2 Penaeus monodon | reverse complement strand
AAGGAGTTTAGATTCAGTATTACGTACAGTAAGTTACACATCCCATACTTCAAAACGTACGTTACAGTGAACATTTTTTGTCTGGCATCATCATTTCTCCCGTGAGTCGCGTTTTCAGATAAAAGTGGATGTTTAAGTATCGTGCATTACCAGGAAATATGACATTTAATGATCCATTATTGCAATAATGTTGTAACATTTGGTAACGTGAGAGCGAAATGTAAAGGGGAGGTATATTTAGTTTTAGTATTCATATACGATAATTGCATATCTTCAAAGAATGGTAAACATGAACAATCATTTTTTTTCTGTCTTTAATTTTGTATATATATGTATAAGTATTATTTAATTATTTACAGACACAATCGAGACAGACGGTTATATACCAAATCTGTTAATAGCAGAAATGAGAATAAATGTGTGTTTGGGTGAATGTACGAATAGTGTAGATATGTAAATGTACTTATAATGGCATATATACATATATGTATGTTGTGCAATTATATACATACATTGACAAACAGGGACATAAGTACACGCAGAA
>NC_051404.1:17610483-17610588 GCF_015228065.2 Penaeus monodon | reverse complement strand
TGTGGGAAGGTTCTTGCTTCCTGAATCCTTTTCTCTTGAATCCGAATGTTTGGAAAAAGCGATTCCGAATCACGTACTGCTTTTGTTTTTATTTTCATTATCATT
>NC_051404.1:17609849-17609934 GCF_015228065.2 Penaeus monodon | reverse complement strand
GTGTGTCGAGATTATAAAGCTAATCGTATGCAATGATAGTTAAAGCTATTGTTGTTGTTTTCGATTGTTTTAGATTTTAGATTAG
>NC_051404.1:17609223-17609660 GCF_015228065.2 Penaeus monodon | reverse complement strand
CAATTTTAAATTATTTTTTTCCCTTTTTCCCTCTTTTTGCTTTCTTTTCATCAAGATACTGTTCTCTATAAAATGGAAATTATACATTACCGAAAAGTAGAACATAATATCGTTATTTCATGTTCCAACATTCGGTAACGTTAACGTATTTAATATTCCTACTAATGTGAAGGTAAATTTGGCTTTACTATGCGCATCAAATGCTCATATTTGCCATTTCGGGTAAATATGAACTAAATGTCCTTTCATTTCATAATTTTCTGTGATAGTTGCATATGTAAATAAATATGCACAACCTATCAGTGCATGTTTATGAGGAAATAGATCAATGCGTGTGTATGTGTGTTACAACACACGTTCGCACAGGTATACATGTGTTTATGTACTTGTCTTGTTTTTCTCTCACTCATACTTTTTCTCTCTCTCTTTGTTTTTAT
>NC_051404.1:17608686-17609084 GCF_015228065.2 Penaeus monodon | reverse complement strand
ATGCACAGCCCTCCTATGATAGAGAGACATATTAGCATTTACATACTCTAGATGAATTAAAAGTTGTTCAGAATTAAGTAGATAACCGAATGAATAACAGTAACATATGCAGTTAGACTGATAAATATGAAATGAGAAGGAAAATAATCACAGTACAATTAAAAGAAAATATAAAAGTCATATTGAATACTATTTCTTTGACATCATTACATTTACGTTTTTTTCTGGGCAAAACGAGTGAACAAGCTTATATACATATACATTCCTGTTTTCACAGCTCTGTTACTTATTTCCTTTTATATTAAGAAAAAAAAAAAAAAAGATTTCTGCCCAAATATATATTGAGGATCCAACGATCAATGTACAATCACGAAAAAAAACACACCCATTAGCACTTG
>NC_051404.1:17608365-17608662 GCF_015228065.2 Penaeus monodon | reverse complement strand
TCGTACATCCCCACTGCGCCACTGCAACATCTGTCCCTATTTTCCGGAATGCATTTGAAGCTGCTCTAATGTCAACATTCCAGTCATGACATCTTTCCGGTCGCTAAAAGCAGCTGTCTCTTTAATATATGTTTGTATAAGAAGAGTGGAGGAGGGTTACACACATTTCTCTTTTGCATATCTATGCTCAGAATATGTAATTAACTTCTTGGTTAACCATCGGTATTGCATTTGTCCACTTCTGTTATTGTTGCGTATTCCTCTGTCTCGTCATTTCTTCCTGTTAGTTTCCGTTTC
>NC_051404.1:17608041-17608159 GCF_015228065.2 Penaeus monodon | reverse complement strand
CAATTGTTTTCCATTGTTGTTATTAATTATCATATTGCTGGACAAATAGAGAAATGGTACTGACGGCTAACTCTTTACCTTTATACATACAGACATGCATATATATAAATACGTAGGA
>NC_051404.1:17607545-17607733 GCF_015228065.2 Penaeus monodon | reverse complement strand
GGCAGCACAGCATTTCCTCATCAACCCTCTATACTTATCGCTTGAAAATGGCACTTTGGTTAAATTCCTTCATCAGTGCTTGAAGTTATTCTGAAATTCCCGCCGGAGGAAATTATTTTCGTGTGGCTAGATGATCCTACAACCGGACATTTAATATTTGTTCACTCGTGGTATTTCTGTTATCCTTA
>NC_051404.1:17603232-17603494 GCF_015228065.2 Penaeus monodon | reverse complement strand
AAACCGTACAAAAGCTACACCAATAAATATCGTCGACAAATTTTCCCGGGAGCCGTACCCTCATCAGAGCAAATCTTAATGACGGAAGCTTGGTTTCACAATTTTTTGCCTGTTCTTTTTAATTTATTCGTCAGTGATTACGAGCGACTAATTAGCTCTTTAATGGATTTTTCCTCCGTATAAAGCACAAACCCTGACCCTCCCCACTTAAAATTTAATTCGCCCTTCCAGGGTAATGTACCGTCTTTCAGTCTCTCTCTCG
>NC_051404.1:17603064-17603132 GCF_015228065.2 Penaeus monodon | reverse complement strand
GGGGAAAAATATATAATAAAATTTTTAAAAATTTATTTTATGCCCCAGTATCTCAACAAAAAAAAAAC
>NC_051404.1:17602233-17602540 GCF_015228065.2 Penaeus monodon | reverse complement strand
AGAGAGAAAAAATATATATAATTTTTCAGTGTTATTGTAATAAGGCCCTTTATTGGTGCTATTCCATGTTTCTTATCCATTGTTTTACAAAATACAATTCTCTGTCCCTTGCTCGTTAAAAATTTCCAAACAGAAATATACAAGAGAGAATGCCAAATTGCTGCGACAAAAGCACTCAACAGGCGAAATATATCTCCTGCAGTGACAGTGTGGCTGATAAAAATATTACACAAACGTCATCTCCTTACCTGTATTAAGACTATCCTTCAAAGGATGCTCATGGGAACATTTGTTTATCATTAATGTG
>NC_051404.1:17601795-17602028 GCF_015228065.2 Penaeus monodon | reverse complement strand
AATTTCACACTACTTCTTTCCAAGTTTTTTTTTTCCCTTTCCAAAGTAACCAATAGTATCTCCCCGGCAGGTATTTTGCCGCAGTCATTTCTTTCTCCTTCCTGTTCATTTTTTATGATGTGAATGTCGAACACAATAGTCTGTCTTTTTACTTTGACGGACTGATTTATTTTCAAGTTGTATATGACTTCTGGTGATGTATCTTCCATTTAACAGTAACAAAACTTATATAT
>NC_051404.1:17599950-17601474 GCF_015228065.2 Penaeus monodon | reverse complement strand
TGTCCCCCCTACCACCGGGCCTCACTCTGATACTGGGGATCCTATCAATTGCGGCACTTGGGAGGGGGATTGTTTTTCGTTTGTACTGTGCTTGCGTTTTGTTTGACTTTCCCCTGTGGGTGGGATCACATTGTTAATTTGAAATTCCAGTATATTAGATGTTCTTGGTTTTCAGAAAAGTCAGTGTGGAATGACAATATGTGATATCCATTTATATGTACCGTGAGGGGATAGGGAAATTTGGGAATCAATGTCATTGAGACAAAAAAAAAATAAAACGGAATACTGCGCATATAGTAATTTTCGGGACTGGTGTTTAATTACAAAGCGATTTTATTTTGAGCTTATTTATTCTATAAATTTATGTACAAAAAAAGGACCTTTTCGAGGGAAGGAAAGGAGGGAAAAATGGAAAATGATGAGCTTTAATTTTTAATTTTCTCTAGCGATTTTTGTAGAGTTCCAGTTTCTTAGCAGTTTTGTGAACAGTCAATGTGGCCACCACTGGACTGTAGTTGTTAACAATTATGGGTTAAATCCAATCCATGAAAAATATTTTTTTCATATTCTAACAGTTTTCTAGATCGTGTCCTTTGCAGGAATCCGAAAGTTTGGTTTAGACGGAATGACAAAAGGATGGCCCAACGCATCATAATTTGGACAACTGAAAGGGAAAACTGAAGGGAAATGGGCAACTTATTAAGAGGAAATAAATAAAGAAAAATTTAGAAAATCTAGGGCAGAATTTTTGGTAGTATCATTAGGACTTGAGATCCTCACATTACTAAATGTGCACTGGGAAAGGAAGAAAAAACGAATAATGTATTCCAAGCGGACGCAAAAATCTTATAAAAAATGTTATAGTTATTAGAGACGTTGTATTTTTGGAAGTCGGAACAGAAAGAAAATTCCCAGTCGCTTTACGTATATTCTTTGGCCTTCTTAAACATTAAATCTGGTATACCACACGAGAATCCCCTGTGTTACACCATTTTTTTTCTTTCCTTTCTCTAAAAACATTTGGCTTTGTGTCCGAGGGTCGAATCTAATGTTTTGATTTCTTTGTGATTACGTGTGAAAACAATCAATAAATTAAAAGTACAAGAAACAAGGGTTTTTGCCGACGAACGTGGGATATTCCGAAGTTGATTATTATTATTCATTGTGAGCACTAGCCCCTGTTGTTGTCGTGGCGGTCCCGAATGGCTCCTGAAATGGACCATCTTCGGGGAACATTGAAGGTTTGTGTGTAACTGTATTTGGTGAATGAAATCTTTTCTGTTAAATATTTATTAAAAAAAAAATACCTACTCTAAATTCTTTGTCATATCCTAAGAAAACGCACGAATATCGAAATCAACCAAAGCTGTTAAAATTTTATACCAAAATTTCGATACAAGAATTGTCTTGAAGATCACGTGGTTCAGCCGCGTTCTGGAAGCCCCCGCAAAGCGTACTGACGATAGATTTGCTTTATATATGGGTTTGTTTTTTCTGGTTTCTTGAAGTATTTTTTCGTACCAG
>NC_051404.1:17599483-17599930 GCF_015228065.2 Penaeus monodon | reverse complement strand
CGGTTAGGAGAATGTGGTATGAAATTAGCAATTGTAACCCCAGACTAGCTGCGTCGTTTTTTTTTTTTCGTTTGGAAACGGGCCACTAATCCCCTGGACAAAGGCAATGATCCACAGGTCAGCAAAAATCTCATACAAAAACTAAAAAACAACAAAAGTGATATTGAGGGGGACAGAACAAGGAACCCGCATAATTCATTCCGGATTTTTTTTTCTTCTCCTTCTTTCCTGGTGAACAGATCGCAGTCTCACGGGCTTTGCGTTGGCTCTTCCCTTTCAGGATCCACTTTGTATATGGTTGCAAAAGCCTTTTTTGCTATTCTTTTCGGTCGAATAAACGCTGTTTACTTTTTGTGTTTTTTTTTTTTTGTGAGGTGGGGGGTCCCCGTTTAATAGGAGGAGTATACATTTAAAGTTTCATTTCACCGCGGTCTCACCCATACACAT
>NC_051404.1:17599255-17599419 GCF_015228065.2 Penaeus monodon | reverse complement strand
CTCGTTTCACTCTGCATTGATGTTGACTTTCTTTTCGTATAGTTAATGAGGTTAAAATTGGAGGCGGTCTACTGCCTCGCCATTCTGCATCGCGTTTGTGTATTTTGAAAAACATTATTATGATCATTTTTTGTTTGTTACCTGTCTTTTTCTGCTTGCTGTAG
>NC_051404.1:17598409-17598983 GCF_015228065.2 Penaeus monodon | reverse complement strand
TCAATCGTGAAACTATAGTTCTTAATAACGGGAAATAAAATCTAAGAGATTTTAGTTTACTAGTTTGATCTACCGAACAAAAAAATTCAAACATTCTCGACCCACAAAACCACACACTTGTTTGAAACTCATATGATGGAGTAATAGGTAACTCTAGCTCTAAGTTAACCATTCTACTGATATGGTGCGTGGTGGGGGTAACCGGCTGACAATACTATTGGAATAGTAGGTCACCCTGTTACCAACTAAAAGTGTTTTATTGTATGTTAGGGGGTTTTTTTCTTTCTTTGCGCATCTTGGTATCGTTGAGAACGCCAATAATAGTAAGATACAAAAAGTAGACTTAAAACATTTTGCCTAAGATATTGCAACTGATGTCGATTTCTTGGTATTAGAACAAGGCTCTAAGCAAGCAGGACAAAAAGAACAAATAATAGACAAGTAATATGGGGTAGTTATATAAATAAATAGCTATTTAGATTCGTGATTTACGTTGCGGTATTTTCAATCCATGTTATTTTGGGTTTTAATAAAGTTATCAAGTTGAAAAAATATTTAAGCCATTAGAAATCTT
>NC_051404.1:17598161-17598299 GCF_015228065.2 Penaeus monodon | reverse complement strand
CCTATTAGACGCCAACAGTTCCTTCCATTATGTAGACTAAGGCTGGTTCTTTTATCAACGGAAATTTCCTTAGTACCATTAGTACATTGAAATTGTTCGAGAAATTCCCCGAAAGGACAAAACGATACACTGCTCACA
>NC_051404.1:17595578-17598040 GCF_015228065.2 Penaeus monodon | reverse complement strand
AATATACATCTGAAGGAAGAATTACTCATAAAATTCTGTAGACTTAGTATAAATACGAGGGAAAATCTCCGCCGAGAGGACAAAAAAAACGCTAGCGTGTAATGTCTTGGCAAAACATCTCGAACCATATGGTCCCCAGTTCTTCCGGAAAACGGCAATTTAGAGCTGCATTACGTAAACATTCCAGGCCGTTGGGCATAGTTTCCTAGGGACTAAAATAAGCAACGTCTATTTTCCTCTTTTCCTTCGTATTGCACCGGAAAATTTTAATAAAGGTATGGATCTTCTTCAATAAATCAGAAAATCTTAAACTATAATTTTCATTCTAGACAAGTTATCCTTCCTTTTTCTTTCATCTAATCTATGTCACCTTTTTTCATATGGTTCTCTTCATAATCTAACATCTACTTTACTTCGTCATTTTCAACAATTCTATTATTCTATCATCCTTATTTATCTTTTTCTTTATCTATCTACATTATAATCTTACTATGTTCTACTTTATTCTTCGTCTGCTTCTTCTTATTCTTTTTTTGTTTTATTCTTAAGTCTTATTTATTCTTTTAAGGAACATTGCCATGTTCCGGAACACCCCCTCATACAATACGCATGGCCATTCTTCTTAAAAAATGCATTTACAGTTATCATTCTTGTAACCTGGATGTTATTTTCTTCTGTGACTAATTTTAGAGTGAAAGGAACCGAACAAAGATGAATTATGGAATAATCTACATGGAAAGGCGGAAAATGGACATTAAATTGATTGTCATTTTATTACATGAATATTTGTAAACAAAATTTGTTGATCCACCAGCCTCGGATTATATGCATGATTGCACGTTTGGGAAAATCTAGTATTTTGTTATTCCTATCTATAAACAAAAATAACCTGTAGAGCGCCTGGAATGGTAATGGTTAAATTTCATGAACATTTCTTTTATTTCAGGTTTTTATGAAGCACCAGTACCTAAATTATTTGCAGACACATTCAAAAGGATTAAGAACATGGACCAAAGGAAAAGATATCCAAAGAAAATTTTCTGTAATTTTATTTATGCATTACCAAACAGTGTTTGAATTTGCCTTTACCTTTGTTGACATGCTGCTTACTTGTGGCTGAGCATTACAAAAGAAAGAACGACAAAAAAAATTTGGCGTCTTATGGTTCCACTTTCGTCAAAATGCTTTTACCCTTATTAATTTTGGATGGTTCATTTATAAGACTACCAGTAATTTCATAAAATTCTCAAAAATAGGAAGTATTTTTGGAATAAACTGTTAGGTTGTGTAAATACAAATCCTTAAAAAATAACCAAGTTAATATGTTTAAAAAAAACTTTAGGCAACGAGAGGTAAATAAAACGAAGCGGAATGGAAGGCAAACAAAGGGGGACAGCAGGTTTTTTTTAAACAGTGAGTGGGTGTGTGTAAGCCGACACAAACTTGCTTTAATTACGAAGGGGATTTTTCGTATTTGTTGTATGACAGAAGAACTTCTTGTATGTCTTGTGATCCTAGAAAAAACTCCATTGGTTCTCTTTACAAATTAATTATTATATGTTAAGAAACCGTAAAATTGTAAACCCACAAAAACCACGCGTAAATAAACAAGGACAAAAGAAACTTTTTATTAAAAAACCACGGAAAGAGTTAAAGAGATAGTAAGGATATTTTATTTTTATACCAAATAATTATCCAAGTAAATCTGCGAGGAGATGCAGCGCACATCGCACCATGTTCTGGTTCCATTCTTCCGCTCATAGCAAATGGAAGCGCAAATAATAAAGTAAACGATACTTTACTGTCTATCGGGAAAATTAGGGTCCCTATTTCCGGGTTCAGCAACGAAATCGGGTTCTCCTCACAGCTTAGGCATATTCTGTGAGTCCATTATATTGTATTGTGCTTTTTAGTTATATTCCCTAAACAAACGTAGTTAGGGGGTCGTAAGGTCTCCAATCCGATGCCATCGTAGACGGATAAATACAATTAAAACAATCAGGGGGGCAACTGGGAGAGGGATGGGCATTTGGAAGTGCCGAGGGTCGCAGCTGAATGACCTTGAGGGGACCCTTTTTTCCGAGAGCCCCAATAGGGGGACACCACGAGAATCCTGATGGAGCATTAATGGGCAGGGCCGATTGAGGGCCGCCACCAGGGTACGGATCGGAGGGGCTTAGGGTGCATCGTTAGAATGGGACTGAAAGGGCATTCATTTTGGTATGTGTTGTGAGTGGGCACTTATGGTTGGGTCATGTGCTTTAGGCTAAGTACTTGCTTTTGATATCAATTCAAACAATCACAGCGCAGGAATTAATAACTCCAATTCTGCCTGGAAGTATTTTCTTCCTAAGTCACCATATTTTTTTCGTTTTTTAGCAGGACATGGAAAAAAAAATGCAAAATCTGAATTAAAAATGACTAGTTTTTTTTGGGATTAGGGGGAAAAAGAAATTCGTTAT
>NC_051404.1:17594608-17594686 GCF_015228065.2 Penaeus monodon | reverse complement strand
CTGCCTTTTTTTCGCAGATAACATTTTTTATTTCTCCCTGGACTGGGATCTCTTAGGGTGGGTGCTTTGGTTTTGCTT
>NC_051404.1:17593253-17593375 GCF_015228065.2 Penaeus monodon | reverse complement strand
CGACTGTCGTCAACAAATACAGGGGTGTAATGTACCATTAGCATCTTCCAGGGTCACGGGACTTACAGCCTGACGTGGTTTTATCCAGTCCGATTTGTTTTGTTCCCTGGGAGGGACAAACA
>NC_051404.1:17591671-17591735 GCF_015228065.2 Penaeus monodon | reverse complement strand
GATGCATCTGGGGCCCCCTGTCATTACATGTCTGAAATGCCATTGGCTCGTCCCCTCGATTTCC
>NC_051404.1:17591468-17591651 GCF_015228065.2 Penaeus monodon | reverse complement strand
CCGTACCATTTCCCCCTGACCTGCTTGAGGGTGCATTTTTCCCCTTTTTCTTTTTTTTCCGTCTTTGTTTGTGTCATATTCCTCTCTTTGGACAAGGGGAAAGGGGCCTCTGGTGATTCGTATCCTGGGACTGTAGGGTTATATTTTTTTTTTTGTATGACCGTCCCTTGTATTTATTACCAT
>NC_051404.1:17589558-17589787 GCF_015228065.2 Penaeus monodon | reverse complement strand
TAAATCATAAACTCATAAGTTCATAATCAAATCATCATCTTAAACTTTCTTCTTCTGTTCTCATCTTCTTTCTCTTCATCTTCACTTCATCTTCATTCTCATCTTTAATTCTTAAATTTAATCTTAATTTTAATCTTAATCTTCATCTTTATATTTTCCTTTTATCTTCTCTTCCTCTTCATTTCATCTTCCCTTCATCTTTCATCTTCATCTTCACTTCATCAATCTG
>NC_051404.1:17589371-17589487 GCF_015228065.2 Penaeus monodon | reverse complement strand
ATAAATAATAATTCATAATCATTATCAAACTGTGTTTTATCTCTTAATTTAATCATTAAGCTTATCATTTATCATTATCAATTTTCATTTATACATTATAATTTATTTATTATATA
>NC_051404.1:17589224-17589336 GCF_015228065.2 Penaeus monodon | reverse complement strand
CATTGCTTTATCATAATTATAATTCTATAAGCTTCTTTTTCATTAAGGGAACATTGAAGGAAAAACATTAGGATATATGAGGAATGTCATTAGAGGCAAGCTGGCGTTCAGG
>NC_051404.1:17588526-17589148 GCF_015228065.2 Penaeus monodon | reverse complement strand
AGGAGAGTTATAGATTAGTATTACGTTACAGTACGTTACAAACTATCCCATACTTCAAAAACGTACGTTAACAGTGAAAGGTTTGGTGGCATAAGATCACTTCTCCTTTCTTACGTGAGGTCTTGTTTTCAGATAAAAGTGGGGATGTTAGTATGTGCATATTACCCGGAAATATGGCGACATTTAATGATTCCCCTTAGTGCAAAATAATGTTCTACAAATTTTTTTGGTTATATATGTCTGAAGCGGAAAATGGTTAAAGGGGAGGATATTGTGTGTGTTAGTATCATAACGATAAACTGGGCATATCTTCAAAGGACTATGTGGTCAAAACATGAACAATCATTTTTTCTCTGTTCTTAATTTGTATATATGTATAAGTTGTTATTTAATTTATTACAGGACACATTCGAGGGGGACAGACGGTAGATACCAAATGCGGTTTTAAAGGGCAGAAGAAAGAGTAATAAAAAATGTTGTTGTTTGGGTGGGAATGTCACGGAATAGTTGTTAGATATAGTAAAATGTGACTTATAAGGATATTTAACATATAGGTATGTGGCAATTATATACTACCATGACAACTTGAACAGGGGAACATAAGTAACACGCAGTCAGAACT
>NC_051404.1:17587698-17587786 GCF_015228065.2 Penaeus monodon | reverse complement strand
GTTGTATGTGATTATCCGCTATTATTCCCACTACCTCCACTTTCTTCTCCTTAATTATATTTTTTGTTATGTTATCATTATACCTCAT
>NC_051404.1:17587378-17587469 GCF_015228065.2 Penaeus monodon | reverse complement strand
CATACTTTTATTATACAATATAGTATTTATTCATTATCCTTTTTGGCAACCCAAAGGGTTTAGCCAAAATGAACTTTCTCCGGGCCTAACC
>NC_051404.1:17586495-17586566 GCF_015228065.2 Penaeus monodon | reverse complement strand
TCTATAAACTTCTTTTCATTAGAACTGAGAACATTTGGATATTGATGAATATAGGGCAATTGCTTTCAAGG
>NC_051404.1:17585983-17586427 GCF_015228065.2 Penaeus monodon | reverse complement strand
AAGGAGTTTAGATTCAGTATTACGTACAGTAAGTTACACATCCCATACTTCAAAACGTACGTTACAGTGAAAATTTTTGTCTGGCATCATCACTTCTCCCGTGAGTCGTGTTTTCAGATAAAAGTGGATGTTTAAGTATCGTGCATTACCAGGAAATATGACATTTAATGATCCATTATTGCAATAATGTTCTAACATTTGGTAACGTGAGAGCGAAATGTAAAGGGGAGGTATATTTAGTTTTAGTATTCATATACGATAATTGCATATCTTCAAAGAATGGTAAACATGAACAATCATTTTTTTCTGTCTTTAATTTTGTATATATATGTATAAGTGTTATTTAATTATTTACAGACACAATCGAGACAGACGGTTATATACCAAATCTGTTAATAGCAGAAATGAGAATAAATGTGTGTTTGGGTGAATGTACGAATAGTG
>NC_051404.1:17584908-17584996 GCF_015228065.2 Penaeus monodon | reverse complement strand
ATTTTATCTGTGGGAAGGTTCTTGCTTCCTGAATCCTTTTCTCTTGAATCCGAATGTTTGGAAAAAGCGATTCCGAATCACGTACTGC
>NC_051404.1:17584325-17584481 GCF_015228065.2 Penaeus monodon | reverse complement strand
CGAGAGAGAGAGAGAGAAAATGTGAGTGTCCTCTATATGTATATACACGATACATGCACACATACTCTATATATGTGTGTGTCGAGATTATAAAGCTAATCGTATGCAATGATAGTTAATGCTATTGTTGTTGTTTTCGATTAGATTTTAGATTAG
>NC_051404.1:17583692-17584136 GCF_015228065.2 Penaeus monodon | reverse complement strand
CAATTTTAGATTAGATTTTTTTCCCTTTTTCCCTCTTTTTGCTTTCTTTTCATCAAGATACTGTTCTCTATAAAATGGAAATTATACATTACCGAAAAGTAGAACATAATATCGTTATTTCATCTTCCAACATTCGGTAACGTTAACGTATTTAATATTCCTACTAATGTGAAGGTAAATTTGGCTTTACTATGCGCATCAAATGCTCATATTTGCCATTTCGGGTAAATATGAACAAAATATCCTTTCATTTCATAATTTTCTGTGATAGTTGCATATGTAAATAAATATGCACAACCTATCAGTGGATGTTTATGAGGAAATAGATCAATGCGTGTGTATAGGTGTTACAACACACGTTCGCATATACACAGGTATACATGTGTTTATGTACTTGTCTTGTTTTTCTCTCTCTCATACTTTTTCTCTCTCTATTCGTTTTTA
>NC_051404.1:17583149-17583543 GCF_015228065.2 Penaeus monodon | reverse complement strand
ATGCACAGCCCTCCTATGATAGAGAGACATATTAGCATTTACATACTCTAGATAAATTAAAAGTTGTTCAGAATTAAGTAGATAACCGAATGAATAACAGTAACATATGCAGTTAGACTGATAAATATGAAATAAGAAGGAAAATAATCACAGTACAATTAAAAGAAAATATAAAAGTCATATTGAATACTATTTCTTTGACATCATTACATTTACGTTTTTTCTGGGCAAAACGAGTGAACAAGCTTATATACATATACATTCCTGTTTTCACAGCTCTGTTACTTATTTCCTTTTATATTAAGATAAAAAAAAAGATTTCTGCCCAAATATATATTGAGGATCCAACGATCAATGTACAATCACGAAAAAAACACACACCCATTAGCACTTG
>NC_051404.1:17582830-17583125 GCF_015228065.2 Penaeus monodon | reverse complement strand
TCGTACATCCCCACTGCGCCACTGCAACATCCTGTCCTATTTTCGGAATGCATTTGAAGCTGCTCTAATGTCAACATTCCAGTCATGACATCTTTCGGTCGCTAAAAGCAGCTGTCTCTTTAATATATGTTTGTATAAGAAGAGTGGAGGAGGGTTACACACATTTCTCTTTTGCATATGTATGCTCAGAATATGTAATTAACTTCTTGGTTAACCATCGGTATTGCATTTGTCCACTTCTGTTATTGTTGCGTATTCCTCTGTCTCGTCATTTCTTCCTGTTAGTTTCCGTTTC
>NC_051404.1:17582505-17582624 GCF_015228065.2 Penaeus monodon | reverse complement strand
CAATTGTTTTCCATTGTTGTTATTAATTATCATATTGCTGGACAAATAGAGAAAATGGTACTGACGGCTAACTCTTTACCTTTATACATACAGACATGCATATATATAAATACGTAGGA
>NC_051404.1:17581981-17582166 GCF_015228065.2 Penaeus monodon | reverse complement strand
GGCAGCACAGCATTTCCTCATCAACCCTCTATACTTATCGCTTAAAATGGCACTTTGGTTAAATTCCTTCATCAGTGCTGAAGTTATTCTGAAATTCCCGCCGGAGGAAATTATTTTGTGTGGCTAGATGATCCTACAACCGGACATTAATATTTGTTCACTCGTGGTATTTCTGTTATCCTTAT
>NC_051404.1:17580794-17581484 GCF_015228065.2 Penaeus monodon | reverse complement strand
CCACCTATAAACCGTACAAAAGCTACACCAATAAATATCGTCGACAAATTTTCCCGGGAGCTGTACCCTCATCAGAGCAAATCTTAATGACGGAAGCTTGGTTTCACAATTTTTTGCCTGTTCTTTTTAATTTATTCGTCAGTGATTACGAGCGACTAATTAGCTCTTTTAATGGATATTTTTCCCTCCCGTATAAAAGCACAAAACCCTGACCCTCCCCAACCTCCTCGGCAAATGCAAGGTTAATAATGTTACTTTTGCCAACTCTCCAAACCTTGGGTTAAATGTATCTCTTCGGTTCTTTTCAGTCTCTCCTCTCGATTCCCGTTTTCTGTTCGGGGTTAGACTCTTGTGCTCGTCGTGGTCAAGGGCTTTTGTTTTATTTATTGTATTATCTGTTTTTCCTTCTGTTCTTCGTGTGTGTGTGATTTTTTTTTTCTCTCTCTTTTTTTTATCTTCATCGTCTTCGTCTTCTTCTTTTCTTCTTGTCATATATATTTCTTTTCTTTTGGTCTTTTGTTTTTCATTCCTTCCTTTCTTTTTTCGTCATTATCTTCGTTTTCTTCTCTGCCTGTTTTTTTTTTACCTTCCTTTCTTTCTCTTTCATCATCATGCTTTCTTCGTTTCTTCTTGCTTTATTCGTTGCCTTACGATTTTTCTTAATATTTTTTTCTGTGAGTATTACTGTAG
>NC_051404.1:17580300-17580413 GCF_015228065.2 Penaeus monodon | reverse complement strand
CATGTTATTTTTCTCGTTATTCTTATTCCTTCAATTCCCACCACTGCAAATATTAATTCTGATATCACACTGTTTATATGAATGTATATGTTTGTATAAATGTGTATATGCAC
>NC_051404.1:17580028-17580176 GCF_015228065.2 Penaeus monodon | reverse complement strand
CCATCGTACATTAATGAATCATAACAACGAACGACCCTCACCTCTCAGTCCGGTGCCTACCCTTGAGACGACCCAGATGGAGGACGACCCGCCTCGACAGCGCTTCCGGGGTCCGAGAGGCTTCACATCTCACTGCCAAGCCAAAGAA
>NC_051404.1:17578612-17579759 GCF_015228065.2 Penaeus monodon | reverse complement strand
GCCCTCTCCGCATCGATATTTGTGCTCCACCGCCACGCCAGCCGTCCCAGTCAGAGTCATGGTCCATTTAGCCGATATGGAGGACGCAAACCGGCTGTGATGTGCTGTTGCTGTCGCTGGGGGAGAGAGAGGGGGATATGGCTCGAGGCTCTCTGAAAAAGATGCGCGAGAAAGATTAATAAGGCCGGTAGTCTTGTCAAGAAATTCCGGCAGGTTAGAGAAATGTTTTCCCCTTCTTTCAGAGTAGCGAGTCATAAGTACGGCTGGACGGATCTCCTCCTCGATATTGCAATGGTCGCCGTTATTGCAGGTCGTATACCTCGCTCCAAGCTGCACTGATTCGAAGCCTGTCTGATGTTCAGCGATAGACAATTGCCTCTGGAGTGCCTGGCTGCAGACCACTTCAATATCGGAATGCTGATTCCTTATGTATGCCATAGTATTGAATGCCTTGCAAGTGTTCTGTGAAATCAGTATACATCGGGTTACTGTGTACACAGCGTGCGGAACACAGCGATACTGCTTCCGTTTCCGACCGTACAGGAGAAAGATTTATTCCTTCTCATTACCAAAACTTTAATATATCACGTATTATCTGAGAAAGAATCTTTACATGCCTTTTTTTGTACCTCACAACATCGACTTACCCCTTGAAATGGCACCAAACATATAGGTTTAACGCATGGCTTATACGCATATACATTAACACGTAGAAGTGCGGGTGAATTAGCATGGAAGAACCCCGGCAAAATGAGACCCTCTACAGCATCTCCTCCCTATTAGCTGAGACTATCTAGCGGCCAGGCTGGGAAAATACCATCTGAGGTGAACTTTAATTTCGTGCCAGAAGCCAGTGAATTAGGATCAGTTAAAGCTTGGTTGCCATAAAAGGTTTCAGAGAAGGAGAATTTATGACACGTTGGAAGCTGGTTTTGGGGCAAAGGCTACGTTTAAATCTCCATTTCCTAATATTAATGTTGAGTTGTTGTGCCGGATATGTGATGTGTATAATGACAGCAAAGAAGTGCGAATCGGTCAGTGAGAAAAGAAACGTTAAATTGAATTTGAAGGAGCTCATTCTTTTTCTTCTTTATTTTTGCAAGCAACAGGATTCAGAGTGCGCGCGCGCGAGCAAAGAGAAACATAA
>NC_051404.1:17578119-17578515 GCF_015228065.2 Penaeus monodon | reverse complement strand
CAGACAGACAGCAAAAGCAAAAGACATTTAACAAAGGCCAAAAACAAAATTAACAAAACATAAAAAGAGTCACGCCAAACGACCTCCCCCCCCCCCCCCGGAGTTGGAAATGCGTTCGGCAGCTTAAGTACGCCCTTCAAATATATCTATTGAACTGAGACCGCCAGCCATTGATGGGCTCAAAGAACCGTTCAACCTCAACAGAACGGTGTCAGGACGGTCGTGTTCCTATCGTACTGCCGACAATACGGTGATCACGAGCCGGCCATTGCTTTTGCCTCGGCGCTCGCTCGCTCGAAACCCAGGTACAGTCACCGCCGTCCTGCTCATGATTTTTCCTTCTCTTTCTCTCTCGCACGAACAAAGAAATCTGGGTGTGCTGTAGCCTTTAAGGCG
>NC_051404.1:17577331-17577806 GCF_015228065.2 Penaeus monodon | reverse complement strand
CCCCTTACCCCGCGGTCAAAAGAAGCAACCGACACTTCTCTCGTTCCATAATACACACAACTAAAGTGCGATCCAGCCTGGTTCAGCTAGTTGGCTCAGGCAACTATGACCGCTCGCCAAATACACGGGAGTCCTAACTTCAAACAACGTTAACTTCACCTCACTTCGCCGTAACTTCACGTAGGTTGGGTGGGGCGGAGGGTGACATTCCCCCCCTGATCGAAATGAAGCCGAGAGAGATAGCTTCGGAATGCTCGCGGAACAGCTGGGTTTGCCTGTGGTGGAAGTTGGGACTCGTAGCTGTATGAATCGGAGGTGTTTGTTGTATTTATTGCCGTGTTTATTGCTTCTTTCTTCATTGTATTTATTATAGTATATGGAGAGAAAAGGATGATAATGAAATGGTCATGGGATCACTCTTAGAAAAAAAAAACGTATCAGTAAGAAATACATTTATATAGATGTATGCACGTAT
>NC_051404.1:17576672-17577116 GCF_015228065.2 Penaeus monodon | reverse complement strand
CAGTAAATCATTTTTTTAGAAATTTCTTTGTCTCTCAACGTCAGATATGGTCATTACATTCACAAATGCTGACATTTTCTTAACTGAATTAGGACCCTCTATTTGAATATTTCCCTGATGAGCGCAATAATTTTATTACGAAAGAATATCTTTTTTTGGGGGGTAGGGACTGTCACTTGGGTGTTAGAAATAAAATTTTCACTTGTTCCCTTTTGTACTATATACTTCAGTACAATAAAATGTTATAGCCACGGTTTGTTTCCTTATCAACCACCAGTCATCACATCAAAACGCGCTCCGACATGCGAAAGGTGAATGGTGTCTAATGGTCGCATTATTAACACGGCTAATCTCTGAAAGTACTAGTATCCTACAAGCAATAAAATAAAAATTAATATGGATAGAAACAAAATTGTGATACGTGTTAATAATATTACTAATACA
>NC_051404.1:17575816-17576487 GCF_015228065.2 Penaeus monodon | reverse complement strand
TCTCCTTTTTTTCTACGCTAAGCCTCTCGAGAGCTACTTTGCATGGGTCTGTTGGGTTTCATACCATAAAAGATTACTCCAAGGCGCACTGGTTCTCACACTTCACATCCCCTTTAAAGTCGTAACTCTGCGGAAACTTTAGGGTGAAAAAAGGTACAGCTGTGTACGAAATATAGGTTTTCTTGTCATACAGCACTTCTTGCTATTGAAACTCTAAATTAACTTGATAAAGTGAATCTCGGTGTGAATTCACTCTGTGTTGAATTGGGGAAGTGTTTCAAACGATGTTATTGTATGGATGCGACTTACGGAAATGATTTTTTTTTTAATTATTATAATTGATCAAAATATAATTTATGGGCATTAATAAATATATAAAGGTTACGTATAATTTAATTTACATTTAACTATTCCGTTAGCAATACAAGACCTAAAAAAAAATCCCGGAATTACCGAAAACTATTACGTGTTTACTTTATTATCAACAGAATAATGCATTCGAGAACATACTATGAAATATGCTAGATATAACAGTAAAAGCGTTATATTTACTGAGAAAACTCAAGGCGAATTCTTCTCACGTTTTCTACTACCATTACTCTTTCTCAGCCTTGAGTTGCTATATAGTCAGTTTTTTTCGTGTTTTCGTCACGACTTTTATTTAGTTTAGA
>NC_051404.1:17575551-17575618 GCF_015228065.2 Penaeus monodon | reverse complement strand
CATGGAGACTGATGTTTGATATATTTACTTGAGTATATTGTAATTACTAAAGTCTTTTTTTGTTTTG
>NC_051404.1:17574630-17575049 GCF_015228065.2 Penaeus monodon | reverse complement strand
AGTAATCTCCCCCAGCACGTGTAAAATTAACACTACTCACGCAGCATACGAGTACCCCCACGCAACGGAAACCTCAAAGAGAGCCAGTATACCCCGCGGGAAGCCTCGTCACATGCTGATAGCCAAAACCCAGCAGGCGAGAGATGCGGCTTAACTTGTCGTAGGTGGGATGTTGCAATGACAATTTAGCTCGTTGCAGTTGAAAGGGAATCAATCCGGCCTCCACTTAACGAGGCTTTCCGTCTCTCTCAGATCGTACATGCTGGGTTTGAGGAGATGCGTCTTCTAGCGCGGCCGTCGTGCGAACCAGCTTCCCGGCCTTCATCTGCGTCTGTTTATAAATTTGGCTATGTGTGTGTTCGATGTCGCTGCCGATGTCTGTGTGCATATGAGGTGTTTCGATCTCGGTTTTGCTTTTG
>NC_051404.1:17574339-17574552 GCF_015228065.2 Penaeus monodon | reverse complement strand
GTAAGTCTATGAGTTCACATATTCTAATTTCTCAAAAATAGGATTCCTAGATAAATGATTTTTTTTATTCCAACATTTAACAAAATAATTCTACTCAAGAAAATATTTACTCAAAAACAGGCGATAACCTTGCCTCCTTTCTCCCCGACACTCCAAGGGAATTTCACACCTAATAACATCCCCGGCAGTCGAGATTTAAAAGCAGGTAAAAAA
>NC_051404.1:17573969-17574175 GCF_015228065.2 Penaeus monodon | reverse complement strand
GAAAAGGAACATGAAAAAATAATCTGAAGACGCCGGGGTACTCTTACACCCTCAAGACTTCAAAGAGAAAGAACCCCTTCTCGGCGACCGCTTTCCACTTCAGTTCCTATCACAAGACAGTAGCAAAAGGAGAGGCGGAAGAGAGTGTCTGTGAGTGGTGTGAAGTACGGATGCAGTCATTGTCAGCTGAGGTCCGCCACTGTTCC
>NC_051404.1:17573717-17573946 GCF_015228065.2 Penaeus monodon | reverse complement strand
GAAGGAAAACTCTTGAGGGTTTTTCGAATGTGTGTTGTTGTATTTGTTTTTTTTTCTTGTCTTCATTTTTTGGGGGTATTTATTTTTCTATTTGTTTGTTTTGTTTGTTTGTTTGTGAATACATGTATTTATTCAATTATTCATTTTTTTCGTTTTTCATTTCTCTATATATACAATTTTGGTACGATGCTTTTTTTTTTTTTTTTTGGAAAATTTTTTTTTTTTTTTT
>NC_051404.1:17573371-17573610 GCF_015228065.2 Penaeus monodon | reverse complement strand
TTCAATTTTAACCTTTTTTATTTGTCTTTTTGCCTCTCTAATTTTGGTGTGATGGTGTGTCAGAGAGAAATGAAGTACACGAGAAGTTTGTTAATTTTTTTTCTTCTCCTTCTTTTTCAGTGTGGGGGGAGGGTAATGCAAGTCATATTACGATTCTGAAAAGTACTGTACAGAGGTCGCTGTAAATATCATAAAAGGAATAGTAACTCCTGTTGCGTGATTTTCCTCTTAAAGCTAGT
>NC_051404.1:17572696-17572766 GCF_015228065.2 Penaeus monodon | reverse complement strand
CCACCATTACTATCATTATATCGGCTGATATTATCGATACACGAGAAATAAGGAAAGATTTGGATACAAT
>NC_051404.1:17572399-17572519 GCF_015228065.2 Penaeus monodon | reverse complement strand
GAAACCAAAGCATATAACAACACGTGGATTTTAAATGTTTATTGGAAAAGTATTTCCTTACATATTATATGCAAAATATTAGCTTATATTAATGTACATGTACGAACCTTTTTTAATCCA
>NC_051404.1:17572252-17572373 GCF_015228065.2 Penaeus monodon | reverse complement strand
ACTAATAATTTTTATTTACACAATTAAGAGGGAGAAGATTGTTTGATACGCTATTCAATGGTAGTATTAGACTTTGTAAATAATGTTACGCTCTCTATCTGTTTGTCTATCTGCCTCTCTG
>NC_051404.1:17568926-17569095 GCF_015228065.2 Penaeus monodon | reverse complement strand
ATTCGTTTCTCTTGTTTTATTTAGGATATCTGCAAATAAACAGTCTTCCCATTGCAAGATCTTAACCGACCGCTAATTGTAATATGTTTGTGTAAGGCGGACTAAGCTCTGTTAATGTTCCAATAAACAAGGATGAATTATTCATAATGTTACTGCATAATCCCCAAAC
>NC_051404.1:17568322-17568560 GCF_015228065.2 Penaeus monodon | reverse complement strand
ATCATTTTAGTTAGGATGATGTAAAATATTCTTATTGATCTACTTAGTATTGTACTTAGTGACATTAATATATTTTGTTCGGCTTCATTTTGTATTAACAACAAAACACTAACGTATTAGGGACTGGCATCGTCTGTCCCTTTTTTTCTCTCTGAATACAATTACACTACAAACAAACCATTCGTTCGTAATATAAAAACTAATTTATTTTCTTTCTTCCCAAAACTGTCAAACCCAA
>NC_051404.1:17567838-17568080 GCF_015228065.2 Penaeus monodon | reverse complement strand
AATGCATTATTTACCGAAATTTATGGAGCTTCGCCTTAAAAAAAATCCCCTAACGTTTATTTTGACTTTTACACCCCCATCCTCCCGTCATGCTACTGTGACTTTATTACTCCTGAGCAGAAGGAAATAATGAAATCACAATACTGTGTCGAGCTGATGAGAAAATAAAGCTGGGAGACAAATATAAAAATATCAGGAGGAAAGTTTTCGATCTGTCTTGGCCGGGTCTCAAGTTTGGTGAC
>NC_051404.1:17567002-17567223 GCF_015228065.2 Penaeus monodon | reverse complement strand
TGACAATAAGAGACCGGAGTAAGGAGGAGGGAGTACCAGGTGAACTGCAGGCTGTGACAACGAAAGCTGAAGCGCTTTGTGAGGACTTGAAGGCGTTAGGAGGAGGAGGGGAAGGAAGCCAGGAAAGGAACAGGGATTTACAGAAAGCTAGAAATGGAAACATGTTTCCTCTTTTATATATATCTGGAATGTGAGTATATATGTATTTGTGTATGTGCGCA
>NC_051404.1:17566764-17566905 GCF_015228065.2 Penaeus monodon | reverse complement strand
ATTCATACATATATGTCACTGTAATTAACATTTCCATCCTGATTCTCTACCAAGCGATGATAGTACTGTACGTTAAAGAGAGAGTATTCGCTTGTATAAGCACAGTGTCTTCCTTACATAAATATATATAAATTTTTGGAT
>NC_051404.1:17566620-17566684 GCF_015228065.2 Penaeus monodon | reverse complement strand
GATCCAGTATAAAGGAACTCGTTGCTTTGGATAATTCATTGCAAACTTTCAAAGACTGGTTTTA
>NC_051404.1:17566092-17566369 GCF_015228065.2 Penaeus monodon | reverse complement strand
TATGATGAGCTGCTACTAAACCTATAAATAACTTAACCACAGAGAAGGACAAAAATTAAAAACAGAGCTTTAGACTTCTTTACAGATCCAAATATCAAAACCCGTTCGAATACCCGCTTCAGTCGAACAGCTCATACGCCGAATCATGTTTAAAACATCACGGCCCATTCAGAAAGTGGCCAGGACGTCGACCACACTTTCTTACACTCCATTAGTTCCTACGGTGTCGAGAGGAGGTTCTAGGTGAGGACTTATAATCTAGATTCATCAGTGTCGT
>NC_051404.1:17565469-17565852 GCF_015228065.2 Penaeus monodon | reverse complement strand
ACGGAAAATAAAATGAATGCGAGGGAGAGGAAAATAAAAGAGAGAGAGAGTGTGAAAGTTTATTTCACGAGATTGAAGAAACTGATCCACCCTCTTGTGATGAACTGTACCCTCAACCTGTCTCTTCTATTTCTCGCAGATATATGCAGATAAAGCTTCCGACTTTGAATGTAAGATTTAAATACCCTTGAAACCCCTTGTTACTTCCGTGGCCGTTCGAAGGCCTGTGGAGAAAGCCTGGAAGCTGTTAAATAAATGCTGCCAACAGCAGAATGGTAAATTTAATGATGACAGCTCTTCTAATGCGATCAGTAAATTTTGTGAGGCCCAATATGTCAACTCATCTATCTGTATATATTGTGTATATATAAACTATCTCTCCA
>NC_051404.1:17563859-17564428 GCF_015228065.2 Penaeus monodon | reverse complement strand
CGTTTGTGTAGAGTGTTGACATCAAAAACAAAATAGGGTATAGATAGTCAAAAGATTACCAGATGCGTTAAGTAAGAGCGGCACTGCCAATTCAAAGTACCCGAACACAGGAATCATAAGCATGTAAGCCTATAATAACCCAAGAAGGTCACTGTCTTTAAGTATGCAGGTACAACGCCATTAAAAGCTTTCTGAAGACAGCCTTAAGCCTAGGGAGAGTGTACACGTGCTATCACTAATAGAGGATGCTGGACCCTGGATTAAGCCCGGCTAATGGAACCTTGGCTTAGGGACATCACCTTAGCCTTAAAAGGGGGAGTCCAAGGCATAATGGCGTAGCGGTAGAACGTCTAGGGGTATCGTACTCCAAATTAGCTTCAGTATTATCATTATTAGTAAAGTTCCTCGTAAGTTTAGATTATGTTGCGTAATTATCCCATTGTTCCCCTTTCGTTTCGCAAAGTTCTCATACTTCGCTGGATAAACGAAAAAGAAGACAAAAAAAGTGAAGATATTGTTGGTGTTATAGTGTACGTATGTTGGTAGGAAGTGTACTATTTTTAACGAGT
>NC_051404.1:17562805-17563151 GCF_015228065.2 Penaeus monodon | reverse complement strand
TTTAGACAACTTCAACAATATGAGCAACAATAATAACAGCAATAATCATAACAAAAGATTTTCAAGAATTCTGAATATATATGCATAAATTTCACTGTGCTCGATGGAAATGACAGACTGAACGTTTGATTTGCGGCAAGGGTATCACTGAACGTTGCTTTGGATGTAATTAGGTGATATTACAATAATACGAAAACAAAACTAGTAAGGATGAAATGTAAAAGAAGATAATAGAAAGTTCCGTTTCTCATTCTAGACTAGATTACAATGCAAAAATAATAATTATCATAATCATATTCTTGACAGAATGACTGCCTGGCTGTTGAGACTCTAAAACAAAGGTGTG
>NC_051404.1:17562070-17562416 GCF_015228065.2 Penaeus monodon | reverse complement strand
GCATTGTTATCCAATCAACATATATTCCATAAAATGTAGTTTAAGTGTGATCTTGTGTCAGGGTAAAGACCGACAAATGTTGCCATGTTTTCCACTCTTGCCTTAAGTTAATTCCTTTTTGTTCCATACTATTATCAGGGCATAATCTTGAAACGGCTTGTATTTCTAATAAATTTGTTTGATATCTAACTGATGAATGTTCGTGTTTCTGATTTTGATTTATCTTTGCTGAAATATAACTAAATTCATGAAATAAATTATGATACCAAGTTAATCCATCGGATTTAACAGTGGTGAATACACCCTGGGTATCCCCTAAAGCAAGTCGACCCAGTAGAAAATTGTG
>NC_051404.1:17561129-17561228 GCF_015228065.2 Penaeus monodon | reverse complement strand
CTCTCTAGCTTTAGCAATATTGTTTTCAATAAGCTTACAATGGATAATAACGATACTTAAAAAAATAATCCAAAGGAAGGTGATGAGTCTTACAATAGT
>NC_051404.1:17560669-17560879 GCF_015228065.2 Penaeus monodon | reverse complement strand
AAGGATTTCCAAGAATTCCCAAAATATGCATAAATTTCCCAGTGTTCGATGGAAATGACAGACTGGACATTTAATTTGTAGTAGAAATATCACTAAATACTGCTTTGGGTGTAATTATGTGATAGTACAGTAATGATAAAAAACACGTAAGGTCGAAACATAAGTCTCGTAACATACTCCTCATTTTAGATTATGAAGCAAAACATTTTA
>NC_051404.1:17560468-17560645 GCF_015228065.2 Penaeus monodon | reverse complement strand
TTTCTTGTCAGAATGACCACCTGGCTGGTGAGACTCTAAAACAAAAATGTGTAATTAAAGATTTTTTTGTCAGTATCCCATCAGGTATTAGACTAGTTATTTTCTCCTATTACCTAGTTTTCATGTTGGTCTAGTGATAATATAGAAGTCTTTATTGCACACTATTTACTTCCTCCT
>NC_051404.1:17560129-17560384 GCF_015228065.2 Penaeus monodon | reverse complement strand
ACAGTTTGGAAGTACTCTCTAGCTTTAGCAATATTGTTAGCAAAGTGTCTCGTAAGCGAGGATTATGCTGTCTTATTAACCCATTAACTGCTATTGTTTCCATTTAGCTTCGCAGAAAGTTTTCACCCGCTTTGCAGAAAAGGATGGCAAAAATGCTCTCGCTGTTTTAGCGGAAATTTGTAGGTACGCTTTCTTACTCTAATATGTATATAATGTAATATATTCAGCGTGCATGTGTGAGTGTGTGTGAGCATG
>NC_051404.1:17559826-17559976 GCF_015228065.2 Penaeus monodon | reverse complement strand
AATTTTATATCTACGTTGTATTCATTAACAGCATGCGGAATAATTCAGTAACTCTTTGCATTGTTTCTTCAGATATTCTCGTCGTATTAATTGCTGTTGCCTAGAGTTGATTATTTCGAAGCAGAAATGTCCGCAACTGCAAGAGCAACA
>NC_051404.1:17559519-17559732 GCF_015228065.2 Penaeus monodon | reverse complement strand
GGTTTAATCTCTAGTAAGTATAACATCGATCTGTTTTGTTCTGTATTTCAATATTGTGTACTTACCTATAAGTAAGGAAAGAATATGGTGATGAAACAATCTTGCTTCTTGATCAGTGCTATAATTTGTTCTTTTTTCTTTATGATGGAATAAACGCTTTCCCGAAAATAGAATAAACAAAATCAAAGCAGTGAGAGGAATACCTACGTTTGT
>NC_051404.1:17558857-17559013 GCF_015228065.2 Penaeus monodon | reverse complement strand
AGACAAGCACTTTTTCTTTAATCGCGAGTCCTACCATTTTCGTAGAATTTCGGAAACAGCTCACAAGTAATAGTGGAAGAATCACGATCGATGCCAACTTTTCAAAATAAATGTCATTTATCTTGGCGCGACGAGCTAAAAGGAACTCGATGATAA
>NC_051404.1:17557993-17558219 GCF_015228065.2 Penaeus monodon | reverse complement strand
AAAAAATGTCTCCGACAGGATACGAGTATGTAAGACCGCACATTATTCTTTGCACGCTCTGACATTTCTTTCTTGTCAATTTGAGAGCTGGAATGACATTACTAACAATTTCTCCTGCCCACGCTCAAGATGAGTCTCCTTTTGGCTCTGACGTATGTTTGTGCACTGTATATTTTACTTGTATTAAATAGATGAATTTTCAGTGTGATTTCAGTGTTACACGTTT
>NC_051404.1:17557240-17557419 GCF_015228065.2 Penaeus monodon | reverse complement strand
AGTCACACTTATCACCGTGGCAGTATTTTTGCATTCCTTCCCTACTAAAAGTGGCGAACCATGAAAACTTTCCGCAAAGTTTAATGGTAACAGTGACAGTTAATGGGTCAATTACTAACATAATTCGCGCTTACGACAATCTAACAGAAAGTAAAAAAAAGGACACATGTACACAAAAG
>NC_051404.1:17557059-17557127 GCF_015228065.2 Penaeus monodon | reverse complement strand
CACTAGATTTATCACATTGCAATGACCTGCATTTCATCCAATTTGTAGTCCTCATAAAGCAGGCTACG
>NC_051404.1:17556701-17557007 GCF_015228065.2 Penaeus monodon | reverse complement strand
GAACGTTCGTTTGTCTGATACGTATTTTTTTACTTTTTCATCTTTCTACATATACCCTTGAAAAGTTAGATGGACCGGTATATTTATAGTGTGATTTTAGAAATTCTATAAATATGAGCTGCGAAATGCATTTATTATGGCAAAATTTTACATTAAATGAACGACTAATCTGATATTCCTCTTAGAGCAATGGTACTAATAAATTGATCGACTTTGATATGTATATATGTATATATGTTGTGATGGTTTAAGCTTAGTGGAGGTTAGAGCCAACTTCCTTGTTTTCTTTCACTTGGCTCTCGTCTT
>NC_051404.1:17556241-17556590 GCF_015228065.2 Penaeus monodon | reverse complement strand
CCTTCTATCAGTTAACGTTGTTTTTGCTTGCAGATTCTTTTCCAGCCTTTATGATAATCCTTTTCGTTTCCCTGAGTTAGCTTGCCCTCAATTTTCTGCCAGACCTTGTACGAACTCAGCGCATTGTTGTCTTGTGCATTCCTGCTTGCTCTACCAGGTAGTGCATGTTCTACCATACCAGTGCGAGCTCCATATGATAATTCTTCAGATTTGTTTTATTACATACGATATCTTGATTGCTATTATTAGCTGTCTATGTGTTTTTTTCATTTCATTAAAACCTGTTTCTTATCATACATTGCTCTGATTATGGCATATACATATAAATACTATACGAGTGAGTGAGTGA
>NC_051404.1:17555640-17556117 GCF_015228065.2 Penaeus monodon | reverse complement strand
CAAACAAACGCCTCCAATTTCCTTCACAGGTCACGACATGCTACAGCCATTTATTTATTCATACACACCTTATAATGGTAATCTATCGCTCCCATCATTCTAACAAATAAAAAAGAAAAAAAAATGCCGACAGAACTGCCTTTTCTTTTGTTTCCCTTGCAAGTCTCAGGAACGAGAATTGGGTTGCTGAAATCTCTTTCTGCGCCTCCCTCCCTTTCCTGAAATCCTCGCAGCTCGCCGGATCTCGGGTCCGTAATCGCCTTTCTGACCATGGAAACTAGGAGTCTCCACTTCGTTATGTCACTCGTCAATTTTAGAGTTCTTTGCACTCGTGGCCGTATCTCTTCACGTCGCGCATTTTCGTCGGTGGGGGGCTGTGTGGCAATGCAGGTTCGGAGTTCTCTCTCTGTCGGGAACATCTGAATAGGTGGGATGGCCTGTCTGGCTGGCTCTATTTGTCTGTTTGTGAGGTGTTGA
>NC_051404.1:17554557-17555388 GCF_015228065.2 Penaeus monodon | reverse complement strand
CTGACACCGTTGGTATTCGTCAATCTAACTGAGTGGCTGTTTAGCTATCTCACTGTGCTCCGTGTCTCCCTTTGTTTATTCCTGCATGTTTTCCTTGCGTCTCAGGAAAACTGAAACAAACATTTGGGACGGGATTTCTTGTTGTTTGCTCTTGAGTGCAAATACTTGTATGTTGACATTTTATAACGTGTAGGTGAAAATGCATCCATACGCCATCGCATATAAAATTGTAGGAAAGGTTGGTTTAATTTTCGCTTTTTTTTGGAGTTGAGTTTAGAACAAAATAAGTAGAACATTCTAACTTTTTCGAAATTTGGCTTGAGTTTAGAACAAAACAAATTACATATACTTTTTATCAGAACTTGGACATAGAATTTAACTGATTACATATTCCAACAATTTTTTATAGACATTTTGCAGTTAGTTCTTTGCCATGAAAATGAGCGACGTTTTTATGTACATTTTCACGATACTTTAAGAAACAGGTAACGTAAAAAATAACTAAAAGAAAAGAGAGAAAAAAACAAGTTTTAAAGCATTTCTTTCCCAGGATATTTGAATATAATGACAACGTCGGTTGAAGAATGAGACACGTTCTGGAAATATATACAACTCATTTCTCATGCATGGAAAATAAAAATGATTTCGGGTTTGCGTTTCCGCGCATTGCATGAATGTGAAAGTGCTAACGAGAGTGTCATGCAAAATACTGCATGTGCAACTTAAGGATGCAATCAACACTTCTTTATAATGAACAATGTCAGTTTTCTACGCTGATCATTGATTTAAAATGGTAAGATTATATGAAAGAATCCCAGAAGTGTATGGGAT
>NC_051404.1:17554284-17554402 GCF_015228065.2 Penaeus monodon | reverse complement strand
TCTTGCCCGTTACTAATTTGCCTTTCCTTCTGATGCCTTGAAGGGGGGGACGGGGGTGATTTCGTTATATTATTATATTAGTGCTCGTGTTCAGGGCATCACTGTGTGAGTGAGTGAA
>NC_051404.1:17554071-17554152 GCF_015228065.2 Penaeus monodon | reverse complement strand
CACATACACATTATTTATACACATTATATATATTAATTTATTCACTCATTTCAGTCAAAATGTGAGTCTGTTTATTGTACT
>NC_051404.1:17553445-17553984 GCF_015228065.2 Penaeus monodon | reverse complement strand
GTATGTATAGAATGAATATAGACAATGACTATATACATTCCCATTACTATTATGATCATCTTCACTATCATGCGCAGCACCGCTAGGGACCTAATTTGTTAATACCATTATCAGTGCAATTACCATCATGTTCGACCCAACCATTATCACTTCACTCTCCAATAAGACAACCATCATTAAAACCACTATCTTCACATCACCATCATCGAAGTAATGATTATTAGTGCCATTACACCATTATCACTGTCAGATTCACTATAATTTTAATGTAGTTTACATCTCCTTATATTCTATTTCAAACCATATTTAGGAGAAATAAATATACTTGCATCTCAATGTGTGCCAAAAACATTTGGGAAAATAGCAATATAAGGCGTAAAATACATTTAAAATTAACTGAATCGTGTAAATATGATGTTTCTCACAATATTAAAAGCTCAGCCTTGTGGCTCGTGCAAAATCATCGCGAATCAGTTTTTGATGAATGTTGGTGTGCTAATAATAGTTTTTAAATGTGATTTAGTATTTTGCTTGTGTAG
>NC_051404.1:17552272-17553192 GCF_015228065.2 Penaeus monodon | reverse complement strand
TTCACTCACTCACACAGTGATGCCCTGAATACGAACACTAATAAAATAATATAACGAAATCACCCCCTTCCCCCCCTTCAGGCATCAGAAGGAAAGACAAATTAGTAACGGACAAGAATAGTGCAGAGGAGAGGATGGTACAAAAACTCCTGAAACACAATTGTGGTTTTGAGGACATCACAGAGGCGAGAGGGAAAGCGAGAAATCCACTCGTGTTTCCACTATAATGAAAATCGTGTAAATTTGAAACCTCGTATGAATATACACTTTGCAGAGACAACGTGTTATGCCATTTGGGAAGAATTTTTGAACGATCTATTAAAAAAGGAAAAAAAAACTAGACTAAACGTAATATTCATGCGGGTACATTTCAGAAATCGTGGTTGTCTTTTGCCACAGAGTACAGCATTTACAATTATACGATTTTTTACAAGGTATATATGAAGTGCGTGGTTTAGAAATGTAATGCTTGTTATTATTATCATCATCAATATCACTGTTTAGTAATTGTTATAATTGTTATTATCCTTTCTTTTTCTATTTTCTTAGTTGTTGATATTGTAGATATCATATCACTCATCATCACTATCAGTATATTTATCAACATTACTGTCAACATTGTCATAAGTCTTACAATTAGTATTCCTATTGTTCTTATATGTTCAAAATAGTACCTAAATCATTCTTGAGAATAATTAACAAGGTAGAACACTAACAGGCATCACCACCATCATCGTCCCGCGTACTATTTCCATTGTTAATAGCTAATTTAGTCTTCCTTCTATTTGCTTTGATGCAGTGTCCATTTTCTTTCGTCGTCCTCGAATATATATCATCACATTCGGATTTATATTGACTTTGAAGAATTAGGTCTGATTCTCGTAATGAAAATGTATATTTTCAGTTTAGATGTATGGAAT
>NC_051404.1:17551776-17552057 GCF_015228065.2 Penaeus monodon | reverse complement strand
TTATTAGTATTACCTTTTAATTGCCAATGGATATCCCTGATCACCCCAAATAAGCAATTCCCGATTTTATTTTCCAATTACTAATGGTATTAAAAGGACGTCTTATCCCCAAAATAACAGTATTTTCGGTCTCCGCTTCGTCACGGTGAATTCAGCCCCAAAGACGCATATTGAATGCCAGTGTCACTATTTATCGCGTGGCTTCGTATTAGCGCCTTCAAGCTAGTATTTTGGGGCAAAGAGGAAATTTCGAATAAGGAATTAGGCAAGATGACGAAGGG
>NC_051404.1:17551491-17551749 GCF_015228065.2 Penaeus monodon | reverse complement strand
GGACTGGCGTAGAGGAAGAAAATAGAACATGAAAGTAAAGATGATGAAGAGGAAGATGATGATAATAACGATGAGAATCAAGATCAGAGAAGAAAAGCAACAAGAAAAAGAGACAAGGGGAAAAAATAAATAAAAGGAGGAAAAGGTAACTATATATATTAGGGGACGATTATTTCAGTTGAATTTCTAAAGCTCCATTAAATTATCATTATCGTTTGTTAGTTATGCTAATGTCAAAGAAAGTTTTCTTTTTCTGTA
>NC_051404.1:17551372-17551462 GCF_015228065.2 Penaeus monodon | reverse complement strand
CCGAATGGAAATAAACGTGGAATTATGTTGGAAAAAAGTGTGATCAAAGATTTTTTAATAAGGGGTAAAAATTATAGCATATATATTTCA
>NC_051404.1:17551205-17551314 GCF_015228065.2 Penaeus monodon | reverse complement strand
AAAACGATCAAATATCTTATCGTGATGTTGTGAACAGTTAAGGTGAATGCATCAGGTGAGCTATTAAAGAAAAGGGGAATTTTATAAATGTAATCTAAAGGGAAAAACT
>NC_051404.1:17550768-17550998 GCF_015228065.2 Penaeus monodon | reverse complement strand
TTGATAGCTACCCAGAGACAGAGACAGATTTGAGTAAGTAAAATGGAAAGACAAAATAATAAAAATGCGAATCAGAAAAACAAGATGAGACTGCATCAATTAAATGTTGAATGTTAAATGTAAGTCAGCAATTAAAAAAGAAAAAAACAATTTATGAAGTCATTTTTTTCCTTATTGACTTATTAGGTATAGAAAACCAGGTCAAGATTTTTTCTCTCTCTTCTTTATTA
>NC_051404.1:17550163-17550621 GCF_015228065.2 Penaeus monodon | reverse complement strand
GTCCTTTTCTTATTCTCACTCACCTATTCCCACTGTCACGCCGTCCAGCTGATGGAAAATAGTCAACAAAAGATGGCAAGGTAATGAAACGTGAGAGTTTAGGGAACAGAACAGTAACTGTCTGTGTGTGAAAACGCCGAGTCTTGGCGATAGTAGGAAAATAAATAAATACATGGTAAGGAAATTATAGCGGAAATAATAGTAATAACTAATGAGCAATGATTATCAAAAATATTATTCGCAGATTTTAAACTAGTTGATCATAATTTGCGACAGTTAGGGAATACGTGGTATAAGTACATAAGTAATACCAGAAACAGGCGTACATGTAGGAAATATGGAAAAGAGAAAACGACATTACTGTTGTAAATAATAAAAAAGAAAAATAGAGACATTAAAGTATCAAACAGCCCCATAATCACAGCTGAAGGGAAAGACCAGATTTATGCCCTCACCGC
>NC_051404.1:17549850-17550061 GCF_015228065.2 Penaeus monodon | reverse complement strand
TATGAAACAGGATGATGGTAAACTAAGCAACGGGATCACTGTGATGTGTTTCACCATTTTCAAATATCCTGTTGTGTATGAAAGACATAAAGCTTCCGCCGATTTATTTGATGTCAATTGGAATGAAATGGGGATTATTTTGGATATCTGGGATTTTATGTTGTTTATGCGTATTTGTACATTTCATATCCGGCGTTTGGTAATGAGGTTG
>NC_051404.1:17549372-17549449 GCF_015228065.2 Penaeus monodon | reverse complement strand
AGACAATAGATATTCATAATGATTATGGTGACGTGATAATACACAATCAAATATCCTATCGTTTTTTCAAGTGAGCT
>NC_051404.1:17548987-17549348 GCF_015228065.2 Penaeus monodon | reverse complement strand
TAGAATATTAAGTTCATTCTCGGAACAGTTTGTAACGTATATTCATGAAGACCAACCTTAGATGTATTTCCGGCAAGAGTGGACCACGTACTCTGTTGCTCCGTGAATACTTTGTCGTAAATACTACTACGATGGCTGTTCCTTTGCCAGAGCCCAGGACACCCTGAGGCCACGGTGAATGTTGGACGCACTGTAGAATTAAATACATAGGTACGTTTTCGTATAATTAAATGTGGGTGTACTGTAACTAAAACGGCTTCTGTTGATACTACTTTAACTACTTCTGTTAAAATTTCTGGTTCTGCTACTGTCTCCCCTACTGCTGCTACTCCTCTTGCTAGAATAAGGAGTCCTATTGCAA
>NC_051404.1:17548335-17548767 GCF_015228065.2 Penaeus monodon | reverse complement strand
AGACTCGGCAATTTTTCAGATCTAATATTAAGCGGAAATTTAACTTCGAATTAGCTGGTCGAGTCATAGTGGAATAGGGTATTCTGCTAGCAATTGATTACTTCGATTGGGTGTATATGACGAACAGACAATGCAGGCAATTTCTCTGATGAGGAGTGCCGATCAAGTATCAATCTGGCTAGAGTAATAGCAACTTTTTTTTTAAATACTAAACGCGGAACATTTCGTCTATACACGTATTTTGTATTTTCGAAATTAGTACTCGATGGTTTGGAGTAAATATTGCATTTATCGTGAACGAAAAACGGATACTAATTAATAGCCAGTCCGACGTTCATTAGATCTGAGGGTAGTATGTGAAAACAGCACCGATATCGCATGTTTAGAAATGTATCGACCCTTGACATCGGAAAAAAACCGTTCTTGTTTGTA
>NC_051404.1:17547978-17548310 GCF_015228065.2 Penaeus monodon | reverse complement strand
TTGCACGTTAGATAGAATTTACAAAATAGCAGTGATTTCTAATTAGCATATGTTTGAAATATTCTTTATTATATAGATTGTAATAATTTTTTATACATCAATAAGTCAAATACATCAGAGATACAACTATGAAGTAAAATAGAAAGACAAGAGTAAGAGAAAAAAGGTAATGTCGGACGCCACAGAAGATGAATAAGAAGATTTTCCTTATCAATGTCTTGGAAATAGAGATTTGCATACACGGTTTGCCATTTCAACCTATTATTTTTTTTTTTTTAAGCCGACTACAACTTCTGCGTTTTAGTAAATACATTATGGCAGAACGAAAATTA
>NC_051404.1:17547045-17547440 GCF_015228065.2 Penaeus monodon | reverse complement strand
TGGAATTTCGAACTTTTCTGCACGGTTATGTACATATACACGGGACATTTATCTACACTCTTGTATAAGCATGTATACACAAGTAGCCCGACAAACAAGCACAGTAGCATACATCTATTAGCGTTTATACTTTTAAAAGTGTGATAAACATTGAATATATTTTCCCCAAACATTTTTCCCCTCTAATTTTGAATATTCGAATTCATTTTCCTAGTTCCCAATTTTGTGTATATGATTTTACTCCACATCACTTTTTTTTTACATCTTTTCCAATCCTTTTTTTTTTATACCAGTCGCAATTGATTGACGTAATTTTTGATTCTCTATTCCATCATATATTTCCATCGTTCATTTATATTCCAATCTTTTTTTTTCGGGGGATAGCTTATGTGGGA
>NC_051404.1:17546728-17547022 GCF_015228065.2 Penaeus monodon | reverse complement strand
GGGGGGGGCGAATGTGTTGTTGTTTTTTTTTGGGGGGAGAGGGGGTTGAGAGGGATGGAGGATAAATTCTAATTCTTTTTTTTGGGGGGGGAGGAGGAGGGGGACGTTGAACAATTTCCACGAAGGATTTATTGATTCGCTCGAAGGGATCATTATAAATCACGACGAAATATTTCCCAAAGCGCGCAAGGGGTACAGTTCAGGCTTCGCGATTTTTGGTGTGTCCCTCTTTTTCAGTTTTATTCTCCTCTTTTTGGTCACCGTTTTTCTTCTCTTGTTTTTGTATCGCCATCC
>NC_051404.1:17545920-17546181 GCF_015228065.2 Penaeus monodon | reverse complement strand
GTTCCCCTTATTATTACTCCTTCTTTCCTTCCTCTATTTTCCCTTTATTCCACCCCTCTTTTTCCTCCTTTCCTTCTTCTTTTCCTTCCTAACGATGTCACCGTTCGAGCGTGCCATTTCGACAATTCGCGAAGCACTGCGGAGACACAAGATCAATCTCTCGTTTTTTTTTCCTTCTTCTTTTTCTCTCCCTCTCTGCAGACTCAATTGCACGATGAAGTGAGAGATTTCAAGCTCGGCCGAACAAATTACTTGGATCTA
>NC_051404.1:17545121-17545468 GCF_015228065.2 Penaeus monodon | reverse complement strand
ATAATGAAGTGAAATGGGCTACTTTAAAGTCATTTGTCTCTCTTCACATAGGGTCACTAACGGTTTGATTCAAATAAATGAACAAAAATTGTATGACCCAACTTTAGGGGTCTCTGAATGTTACAACTCCGAGGGAATACATTTGTGAACTAGGTTTTTTGTTGACAGGCTAAAAACAAATATTGAATATTTGTTAAACACGAAATACGTTTCATCATTTATTTACTCATTTATTGCCGTTTGAAATAAACAAACTGGGACAATTTGTTTTCTTTGTCAAATCACACGATCTTTATTTTGATTCTGTGACATAGGAATCCGAAACTAAATGCAAAAAAAAAAGTGTG
>NC_051404.1:17544338-17544674 GCF_015228065.2 Penaeus monodon | reverse complement strand
ATCTCAAAATGTATTCTAAATGATCCAGTAGCCCCAATATATCGAATACTCCCAAATCAATAATTTCACAACCAGAATTAAATGGTACAATAATGCACTAAAGTACACCTAAACAAACAGCAATACCACTACTACAATAAAAATATATAAACGCATTGTTCACCCAAAATCCCTCTCTCCAATTTCCTCAAACCGTTACTGCATCAGAAAGGTTGATTTCTTCCTGCAGTCTCCAAAATGTTTTAGCCATGCTGTGGGTGCATCCGCGCACCAATTCTAGGAACAAATGCTTTCCCGTTCATTTATCATATATATATTGTGCAGTCTTTCGTGGAC
>NC_051404.1:17541757-17543711 GCF_015228065.2 Penaeus monodon | reverse complement strand
GGGGAACTGACACATGAAAGATAAAGACAAGGTGACACATCTGTGATTCAAGAAATGTAACAGTTGAAAGCATACTGATGCCAACTTCAAAAAGCTAAAATATCAGCCTTTCTAGACATATTTACGAAAGTCTAAATCAACTTATCTTATCCCCATCTTAATTTACACACTTTAAATTCCCTAGATAAGAAATTGTTTAAACAATGTGATATAAACGCTTAATTCAGATTAACATAGTCTATAAAGACAATACTCTCTAATCTACCAAAACAGGCAGTTGGTCTCCCAGTTTAGAATTATTTGGAGCGTTAGCTGAACTGTGTAACTAACACGTCTGCCTCCCGAGCATTTAACCGCAATTCATTTCAGATTGCATTAACACAATTTCACGGCAACGCCAGTGAAAATACACAGGCATCGTTTCTCCTCACACTGCGTGATTCACACTGGCCTCTCTACCTCATGAATACTCACACTGGAACGTACTAAATCTTTCCCTTGCACCGCAAGTCTCAGTAACTATTATTAGTTTTTGTCACGTATACAACCACGTACTGTGTTGCTATTTGTATTATGTAGGTGCTAGTATATAGTATATCAAGGAATATGTTTTTTACATATGGCTGTGTCCCCTCTAATGGTTCATTCATAATGTGCTGGGTATTGTTATAAAAAGCATGTGATCTAGGTTAATACGCGTGCGCGTACGCACGAATTCAGAATCACACACACAAACGTAATCGCAACTGTTAACAAAATATGGTTATAAATGCGTAATCTAATAACCATATTGTGACTGATAATACTTTTCGTAGACCTGTAACATATCCACGACTCTCGGCTTCACTCCATATAATTCTTTTCGAAGAAAAGCATATTTAATAATCTGTACAATTTTTATTTCCCGAATTTTTGTTCAGTACTGTTTGAAGACATCGCTTCATACAATATTCTTATTATGAACGAACAACGAACTGGGAATTTTAACTGAAATGATGATGGCATGCGTGCGGACTGTACCTTTAGACCTCAGATGACATAAATAGCACTCACCTATTCACTTCAATTACCTAGCACTCATCTAGTTACACGCTACATATCTAGCATTCACATCCTTAGGTGTGTTCACATACTTACCTGGCGCTAACTTACCCGACTTACGTACCGTACGCACACTCGATATATCAACCGACTGCATACTCGTGTTTACTTACCTTGGTTTTCCTACGCTCTCATAGTTACCGGCCGGTCATTATCATTCCTATATGATGCCCTTATATTTTACTGTTCATGCTCTCACTTACGTGGTGTTCACATACTTCTAACAGCGATCACTTAAAGTATTACCTGGGACGTACCACATTTCCCTTATCTGAAGTTCCTGACACTTATTCTATTTACTTAGCACTCACAAATCTCATTAATTAGATGCTCGGTTTTATTCACCTGGCGATCGCTTCCATGGCATTCACTCATTTTCCTTATCTGGCACTTACGTTTTTAACCTTACCTGGCGCTCACTTGCTTTACTTGCCGGACAATACATTATATACTTTACCTATTGCTCACTTGCCAGGGGCTTATTTGCCTTCCTTAGCGTTCAGTTCAGGCACAATTATGTTGTCTCACTTCCAGTCATTACCTGACGCTACTCAGCTTATTTTTCTGGTGCTCCCTTACTTACTTTTTAGTGCCATTTTACTTACCTGGTACTCACTTGTATCTACTCTACTTACCTGGTGCTTACTTGTCTTACTTACCTGGCATTCATTTGCCTTACTTACCTGGCATTCATTTGCCTTACTTACCTGGCATTCACTTGCCTTACTTACCTGGCATTCACTTGCCTTACTTACCTGGAATTCACACACCTTCCTTACCTGGCACTTACCCGCCTTACTAACCTGGGTTGATTTACATTAATTCTCGTATCAAGTCGACATTTCAGGAGTGG
>NC_051404.1:17538185-17538542 GCF_015228065.2 Penaeus monodon | reverse complement strand
TCCACATAATTTCCCCCGAAAAAAAATTGGAAAAATGACATGGAATATAGGATGGGAAATAGAGAACAAAATTACGTCATCATTGCGACTGGTATAAAAAAGGATGGAAAGATGTAAAAAAAGTGATGTGGATAAATCATATACACAAATTGGAACTAGGAAATGAATTCGAATATTCAAATTGAGGGGAAAAATGTTTGGGAAATATTCAATGTTTATCACACTTTTAAAGTATAACGCTAATAGTGTATGCTACTGTGCTTGTTTGTCGGCTACTTGTGTATCATGCTTACAAAGTGTAGTAAATGTCCCGTGTATATGTACATAACCGTGCAAAAAAGTTCGAATTCCAGTACA
>NC_051404.1:17537576-17537654 GCF_015228065.2 Penaeus monodon | reverse complement strand
TTTTCTCAGTGCCCTTACTATTTTTATTTTCGTTCTGCCATAATGTATTTACTAAAACGCAGAAGTTGTAGTCGGCTT
>NC_051404.1:17536980-17537555 GCF_015228065.2 Penaeus monodon | reverse complement strand
TAGGTTGAAATGGCAAACCGTGTATGCAAATCTCTATTTCCAAGACATTGATAAGGAAAATCTTCTTATTCATCTTCTGTGGCGTCCGACATTACCTTTTTTCTCTTACTCTTGTCTTTCTTATTTTACTTTGCTACTCCTTCGCTCTCTCTCTGTCTCACTTCCTTTCCATCCTTCCCTCTGCCCCGCCCTTTATCGCTGTCTCTCCCCCGCTCCCATCAATATAAAATGAAAAAGAAAAAAACTATATTAAGAAAATATTTCCACTCCACTAGTCTTAAGTAAATATCATACCCTAGCTTTACATAAACATTCTCTCCCCGGGTTGCATTAAACATCACGGAATATTGATATTTTTAAACATTCATGACTCTATTTCGTATTTCACGCTGGGTAAAATTCTCACTTTAAAACAGTCAACCTTGCTTCTCTCATCTGCCATTTTGCCTTCATGTGTTGACGATTTTTGGGTTCCAGAATTCTCGGTTCGTGATTTTCTCGCAAGGCATTATCTTATACATTGCTTATATGTTTCTCTGACGTAAACTTTTATCTATCTTTTATCTTGTGTGGCT
>NC_051404.1:17536239-17536673 GCF_015228065.2 Penaeus monodon | reverse complement strand
ATAAGGTCTCCTTAATCACTTTGACATTATCGAGAGTTAACTGCAAAACGAGTGAAGGCAATGCAAGAGAGGAAAGCGTTATTATGATACTTCAACTGACTTTTATACGAGAGTGTTTTCAATGGGAACGTGGACATCTTGGTAGTTCTCTTGCCTATTGCTGTAGTGAAAAAAAAACATGTTGTATGATGTTACATGTACTTCTCATTTATCTACGTACTTGTTTATTATCGAAATATGATCGCTTAAGCGCCCTGAAAAAAAAAAAATAATAATAATCGTTTACTTTTCTTATACCATGTTTCATGTCCTGTTTTTCATAGAAGAACTATGAAATGACACAAACGATCTGTATCTTACATGATTATGCATTATTCAAAAACAAGAAAACGTTGCCAAACAACGTATTGAGGAAACACACAGATTAACAGTAG
>NC_051404.1:17535780-17536086 GCF_015228065.2 Penaeus monodon | reverse complement strand
ATTTAAAAGGAAGTTGCTGTTATCCTACACTAGTCACCATTGCTATCATTGTTTACTATAATCATTATAGTAATGATCAAATTCCTACTATAGATGCTATTATTTTTATAATTACTGCCATTGTTATTATCTATTCAATTCTTTGAAGATATTCTCAAGATTTATACTTCATAGTTGTACTCTTCCTGATGTATTTTGGACTTATTGATGTATAAAAAGATAGTACAATCTTATATAATAAAGAATATTTCAAACATATGCTAATTAGAAATCACTGCTATTTTGTAAATTCTATCTAACGTTCAA
>NC_051404.1:17535309-17535752 GCF_015228065.2 Penaeus monodon | reverse complement strand
CAAACAAGAACGGTTTTTTTTCCGATGTCAAGGGTCGATATATTTCTAAACATGCGATATCGGTGCTGTTTTCACATACTACCCTCAGATCTAATGAACGTCGGACTGGCTATTAATTAGTATCCGTTTTTCGTTCACGATAAATGCAATATTTACTCCAAACCATCGAGTACTAATTTCGAAAATACAAAATACATATATAGACGAAATGTTCCGCGTTTAGTATTTAAAAAAAAAAGTTGCTATTACTCTAGCCAGATTGATACTTGATCGGCACTCCTCATCAGAGAAATTGCCTGCATTGTCTGTTCGTCCATACACCCAATCGAAGTAATCATTGCTAGCAGAATACCTATTCCACTATGACTCGACCAGCTAATTCGAAGTTAATTTCCGCTTAATATTAGATCTGAAAAATTGCCGAGTCTTGTAAATGCAATCAT
>NC_051404.1:17534748-17535100 GCF_015228065.2 Penaeus monodon | reverse complement strand
TTGCAATAGGACTCCTTATTCTAGCAAGAGGAGTAGCAGTCAGTAGGGAGACAGTAGCAACCAGAAATTTTAACAGAAGTAGTTAAGTAGTATCAAAAGAAGCCGTTTTAGTTACAGTACACCCACATTTAATTATACAAAACGTACCTATGTATTTAATTCTACGTGCGTCCAACATTCACCGTGGCCTCAGGGTGTCCTGGGCTCTGGCAAAGGAACAGCCATCGTATAGTATTTACGACAAGTATTCACGGAGCAACAGAGTACGTGGTCCACTCTTGCCGAAATACATCTAAGGTTGGTCTTCATGAATATACGTTACAAACTGTTCCGAAATGAACTTAATATTCTA
>NC_051404.1:17534632-17534724 GCF_015228065.2 Penaeus monodon | reverse complement strand
AGCTCACTTGAAAAACGATAGGATATTTGATTGTGTATTATCACGTCACCATAATCTTATGAATATCTATTGTCTTCATCATTAGCAGCAAG
>NC_051404.1:17533916-17533993 GCF_015228065.2 Penaeus monodon | reverse complement strand
AGACAATAGATATTCATAATGATTATGGTGACGTGATAATACACAATCAAATATCCTATCGTTTTTTCAAGTGAGCT
>NC_051404.1:17533480-17533894 GCF_015228065.2 Penaeus monodon | reverse complement strand
TAGAATTTAATTCATTCTCGGAACAGTTTGTAACGTATATTCATGAAGACCACCTTAGATGTATTCCGGCAAGAGTGGACCACGTACTCTGTTGCTCCGTGAATACTTTGTCGTAATACTACTACGATGGCTGTTCCTTTGCAGAGCCGGACACCCTGAGGCCACGGTGATGTTGGACGCACTGTAGAATTAAATACATAGGTACGTTTTCGTATAATTAAATGTGGGTGTACTGTAACTAAAACGGCTTCTGTTGATACTACTTTAACTACTTCTGTTAAATTTCTGTTCTGCTACTGTCTCCCCTACTGCTGCTACTCCTCTTGCTAGAATAAGGAGTCCTATTGCAAATGCTACGTTTCAACAGATCATTTTAATTATCATCATATATGCATACATACTGCAAGAACCAAT
>NC_051404.1:17532462-17532863 GCF_015228065.2 Penaeus monodon | reverse complement strand
GAGAAACCGGGTGACACATTTCCAGCGGCGGTTGTTAGTTAAAGACGAGGATAATGGAAGGGAAGAGCAAACGAAAAATTCCCGTTACAACCGCGCGAAACCTGGAATAGGGGTTTTCGTTTTGGATTCAGACTTGCATGATAATCAAACGATGTGAGAGCATCCTGAAAAGCGTTTGGCGACGTTTTAAACCTTTGCCCCGGGTTTAAAAACGACAGAATTAGATTATTAATATTTAGTTAACAGTTCCAGAAATCATAAGAGTAATCATATTCCTTTACGTAAAGATTAGAGGAAAATATGAAAAAGGATTGTAGTTGCTGGGATAGGATAATTGGCCTTCAGACTCGATTATTCTACACCTATAATATAGTCCCTAAAAAAGATGGAAATCAGAGACT
>NC_051404.1:17527860-17528439 GCF_015228065.2 Penaeus monodon | reverse complement strand
TTTGTAATCCTCTATTTTGGTGATTCATTGTTACCGAAAAAGATCGTGATACACGAATTCAAATGTGGAGATTAAAACTAATGGCTCTGAGGGCAGGAGGTTTTCTTTACAAATTTACTTTTTTGGCAGTAGAAACTTTCTTTGTATAGTTTTCAGATATCTGATAAGAAATTAAGGGGAACAAAGAAAGTTTATTTAAAACATAAACCTTTATTTGTTTAAAAGAATGTTGTTTAACCGTTCATTTTTAACACCGCAGTTCTGTCATCTCTGTTTTGTCTTGCAATATACACATAATCTTCTTTCACTTGCAGTATCACATATCTTTTCTTTTCACACATTCAGCCATAAAGATATGGCTTTGACGCCATATCTATACTGTAATTTATATGTGGCTTGTCATCACAGACTGGGAGTTTTTGCGTGGTCATTTACTGTATTTGACAAAGAACATAGAGTTATATTCCTTTTCACAAATAATAAGGGCACAAAATACGTTTTTGTCGTAAAATGTAATACATGGTAACACTTGGTTTCGGTCGCAAAAATGCGATTTCGCCAAATGAGAGGCTTTACTCT
>NC_051404.1:17527226-17527312 GCF_015228065.2 Penaeus monodon | reverse complement strand
CAATACCCTAACCTAATGCACTCTAAAACTGCCAAGACTATTTTCAGCCTAAATTTGTGGAACGTTGATCTTAATATTCTGCTCCT
>NC_051404.1:17526806-17527074 GCF_015228065.2 Penaeus monodon | reverse complement strand
AAGGATCTTTACACCAGACCTAAAAACTCAATAACTGTAACATATCCTTCTCATGGTTACCACCCACTTGCAATCTACTATGGGGCTTACTTTAAAATTCTACCGACAGCGCTTGCGTTATCTTTCGCCTATTTCCATACCATAAACAACCAAGCTCCGAACTGGCGTTATAATATTGGAACCCGAGTGGCGGTGAAGCGCCAGTATGAATGTATCTTCCATGAAGGAGTTCGACAGTTTTCTCTCTACTTAACTTTCACTATTATAT
>NC_051404.1:17526429-17526722 GCF_015228065.2 Penaeus monodon | reverse complement strand
AGATGCAACGACCAGAAAAGTTTACTTGTATTTGTACGAATATTTAGTAATTATTGTAAAATCCATTTCTTAGAAGACTTTACTGTAAATTTTGGACCTAATCCAACATTTGTCATCTAACTTCGATCCCCATATTTCACTATTATTTGTTAATGATTTGGTGAACTTAAAAAAAACTATAATTCGCACATCTTTTAGAGCGCATTTAATATTAAAACGTACAAATTGCAAATATATCGCATTTCGCAATTCTGAGCATAGCCGAAATATCACTTATGACTCATGTAAAAATG
>NC_051404.1:17524348-17524587 GCF_015228065.2 Penaeus monodon | reverse complement strand
AGCGCTCCATCCCTATTACTTTGAGGTGAAAGGCTACTGATGAACAGATCATTTTGAATAATCTGGGGAAATTTGTCGTGAATGCATCAAAAAAACATTACTTTAAGTACAAGCACTTTCCAACGATTTGTTCTGTTCCTGATAGCAGAGCCATGCACTCACTCGAAAATGTCAGGGGTATTGGTAATTTTCCCAATATAACAGGGGACATCATTTAGGGATTAAAAATAGGAAAAAAA
>NC_051404.1:17523558-17524263 GCF_015228065.2 Penaeus monodon | reverse complement strand
TTAGGAAATTGCATTGTGGCCCTTTCTAAAACATAAATGGTGCTTGTCCATGACTATGTAAAACAGCGGATTTCTGTAAACATTGACTGCTGCATGTATTTAGCGTAAGCCCAGTACATGGGATATTTGCTCGAGGATTCGTGTAACTTATGCCCTTCAATCTCATAACAACTGTAATCAATCCTACTAGAGGCTCTGATCTATAACAAGAGAGGATATTATTTCTACAAATGAACATGTAAATAGTAAGATTTGTTATCATTAAAATGACAATGAAAGGGAAATAGATAAAAAATGTTTTTCAGAAGGGAAGGGTTAAGGGAATAAGCAGACATAAATACTGTGTTTTTATAAATACTTTGTATGTGCATGAAACTTCTGTATGTAAGAGTTTGCATATGTGTGGGCAGTATTAAAGTATATGCATGTGAGTGAATGATTACTGTGTTTAGTCAACAAAATTGTAAATCTTATAAAATTACCCAATCGTTAAGAAATTTTTAATTGGCCAGGCTCATTGATAGCCGAGCTGAAAATGTCAACAAGTATCAGTTCCATGCTGTGGCTCCCTTGTTAGTAGCGGTTACTGTCGCTGGCGGCGGCGCTGGCGGTCCCAAGCAGCCGTTCGAAGTTTTTAAAAGTACGGCCCTATGGTGATTCTCCTGATACCAAATCAGTAATCATATAGCACTGTAAAAAACGTGA
>NC_051404.1:17523232-17523363 GCF_015228065.2 Penaeus monodon | reverse complement strand
GCCAACCAGATACGGGATGTAAACAAGGCGAGCACTATGACCCAGTCCTTCATGCATGCATAATTAATGTCTGACTTATATCCCTTTACATAAATTGAAGCTCAGCCAATTTGGATTGATGTTATCTACCC
>NC_051404.1:17522145-17523118 GCF_015228065.2 Penaeus monodon | reverse complement strand
TCATATATTTATACCGTATAAAATATTCTTTATTGTCCATTCTTCAATGACCTTATTAGAATAAAATTATTATAAACAGAATGGCACGTAATGACTGAAAGAATTAATAGTATGCTATAAAACCTAGATAAGAACAAAAGGCAGGTATTTCGACCCTTTTGAAGGCATCACATCCAGGCAACCGTATAGGCGGGTTGGACTTTCAAACAGTCCCGTCTTGCTGAGCATCCTCCGCTGCCCGATTTCAACCCTCGACCTTTGGCACGATAGTGGGCTTGGTCCCTTGGAGGAGCTAGGATGAGTACAATTAGCTTTGTAAAAAGGAAAATAAAATAATATTACTGCCGGGTCACCGGGCACACAAAATCTTTTTCATTTGTTTATATAATTCATAATCAGATTGTTAACATCGAGTTGCTATTTTTCAAACAACATTCCTAATGGTTAGAATGCTCAAATAAAAGGGAATGGAAACTGACCAAAGCAGTTATCTAAATGATGTTAAAAACAAAAAAACATTCTGAAAAATGGAATTTGTTTCTTTCCTTTATTTTCTTTGTTTATGAAGAATGAGACTTACCTGAAGAAATGGAACCGTTATGCAGACGGAATTTGTAGTCGTAAATCGAGGTAAAAGTAGTATTGACTTCACTCTGCTTGGCGAAGTTATGATGTATTCTGAAAGGAAAAAGTTATAGTGACAATACATTGAAACGCTTTGAGCGTGGAATGGAAGGGCGTACACAACAATATCGTGGTGAGGAGTGACGTCTGGAGAAAGGCACAAGATCGCATGAAGGGCACATTTATTCTCATGATGTGTAAAGGGGAAATGTGTACCCAAGTCCTGGGTCATATCTGCCATTACAAAATCAAGATCACTGGAAAATCCTGAGTGAGCACGGCAGGAAGGCAATGACACATACACAACATGTCTTGTATCATAATAATATAGATGACATAACAATAGCAA
>NC_051404.1:17519582-17520157 GCF_015228065.2 Penaeus monodon | reverse complement strand
TATGACGTAATAATTTGTTGAAAGTCTCACGTGGAATAATTTTTCCCTGATGATTTTTTAAACGTGGTTGTCTCTGTCGGCTCGGAGTCTGTTCGTGGAAGATGCCTAGGGCGTGCAGCAACTCAGGATAGGCTTCCGACGGAACCACAGCATCGTTGAGCGGCTGTCGCCGCTGCAAGGAGCAGTGACCTGCTGCCCACCGTTCGTTGCCACGTAGGACCAGCATCTGTTCGAAGCCCGAGGAAACGATGGAGGAAAATCCAGCAAAACATTACATCTGAAGTGCTAAACTTTGGTGCCGTTTTCTAGTGTCGACGTAAAATCATATGATTTGCTGCATATAGCATAATGAATTCGAATATAGATATACCCTATGGAAACTCAAGTGAAGAATAGCTGTCTTTGATAGAAACGAAAGACTCCAATGATTTATAGTAGATAGTTGGCTGCTGTGTGGACTGCCAGGCCTAGGTTGACCTATGGAAACCTATCGAACACCTCATTCCACACAATACACTCAAGTATCAAAAACAATAAACTTAACATAATAAGTGACAGCTCAAGACTTGTCCAGG
>NC_051404.1:17516985-17517988 GCF_015228065.2 Penaeus monodon | reverse complement strand
TGTGTATATTTTGTTATTATATTTGTTAGCCATAGGACATGTTTTTCACAGATATAAGCCAAGCACCCACCATCAAGGTAACTTTCGTAAATATGTTCACTGTTAAAACTAACAGTGGAATTTTATCCTGTGAATACCGTTTTAGTCTAAAAACAGTATGTAATAGAAAATGTACAAGCATGATATTCCCCATAAAAAAGAGAAACCAAAACGTTCAGCTCAAACACCGGCACACCTTACACACATCGGTCTATCGATCCGGCACAGAAATCACTCGCCAAAAAGAAAAAAAAAAGGCCGTAGTGTTTTGTTGTAAAAGAGAACAATGTACCGTATGCCATGGCAGGTATAATGAAATGAAAATAAACAACACGAGCGGCGTAGCATGGTTTTTATTCGAGAGTCTGAGCGCGTGTCACAACACCAGGCACTCCGACAAGCAGCATGTTTCGCTTCATGCTTTCCTGTGCTGTGAAGTTTTGTTTTCTTTCTTTCTTTCTCTTTACTGTGATCGTTTGCCCTTGACTAACCAGCGGATCAATGGACTTGTGTTCATGTGTGCACAGTGCTTAAAGGTTTTGTATTTCAGGTGTTGAGTGTTTCTTATGCAAAGATTGTACATGTTTCACATTCATTATATACTTGCTGCTTAATTATATACTGGGCAAAGGTTACACATTATGCCATGAGAGTAATTAAGAAGTTGAAATTAATTTTCTTTCTTAACACGTGTTTGCTAATCGTTAAAGACCCTTTTTTTAATCTATTACGTTAATTTTCTACTACGATAAACAACAACAATACACGTATTCAATTAATAAGATTGTAAATGGAGTAAGCTCGCAACACATTGCGTCTTCTCTCTTGTAGTAACTTTGGCGAAAAAACTTCTGTTGGGTTATAAGGGAAGGCGGGAATCGCTGCTCTAATGAGAGGGCGTTGCGACGATTAATGTGTATGGGGCATCTATCCTTCTGTATGTTTCTATATCTTGCTATCTGGC
>NC_051404.1:17514574-17514807 GCF_015228065.2 Penaeus monodon | reverse complement strand
AATGATCGAGTACGAACCACACCGAAAAACTACAAAAAATAAATGAAACATTTAGCATATGCTCAGTGACTTGAACAATGAATGTTCATGAGATTTCCCAATGGAATCTCATGAGAAAGGAAGAAAGTACCTGTGACTGAGTGACGTTTCATCAGCCGAGAGAGAACCATTAACAGGTAATGAAAGGCCTGTAAACAATGCTGAGACGGAGAGGGTAAAAAGGTGGTAGAATC
>NC_051404.1:17514398-17514467 GCF_015228065.2 Penaeus monodon | reverse complement strand
AATCTGTGTGTGATTTTGTGTGTTCTTTTGACCTATTTCTGTTTATGTTTATTAATGCATAAGAATGAT
>NC_051404.1:17514222-17514288 GCF_015228065.2 Penaeus monodon | reverse complement strand
AGAAAATGTAAAAATAAAATGCATTACCAGAATGATAGTGACATACAGCGAAATGCATTTAAAAAC
>NC_051404.1:17513357-17513509 GCF_015228065.2 Penaeus monodon | reverse complement strand
GGTTTCCTTCGACTAGCATTCCATTACATTATCTTATTTAACCCGTATTCAGACGAGCATAAAATAAAGTTATTCTTGAACTTTTAAAACTCCGGCAACGAACCGACCAGGTAGTTGAAAAGTTACTGGAATTAATTATCACGTAATGCATT
>NC_051404.1:17513068-17513281 GCF_015228065.2 Penaeus monodon | reverse complement strand
TGGGATATTTCTTCGTCGTTATATATATATGCTCATTACATGAGCAAATAGTGTAACAAATTTTAATTCTAAGTATCTACGGAGGTTGAATAAAATGAAACCTCAAGATGTTTATGGAAATGGCGTGGAAACCTTCATGGTAAAGCACTGGGTTATTTGGGTTAGTTTCATAGTTATAGTAATATAAGTGGGCGAGTTATAAATGGCCAAGGA
>NC_051404.1:17512633-17512821 GCF_015228065.2 Penaeus monodon | reverse complement strand
GCAAATGCAGAATTGATCCATGTATTTTGGCCGAGCTTTTCCTCTCGGTCTGTCCTGTCGAGGCAATTCTCCTGACTTGGAAATGTGAAATAATTCTGTCTCGTATTTCGTAAATCAACCTGACGTTATTGGCAGCGATGCAGCCTTACGAATCTACATCAGGTGAGTGATATCCTTAATAAAAATTA
>NC_051404.1:17512150-17512600 GCF_015228065.2 Penaeus monodon | reverse complement strand
ATCACATGTTTTTATCGCCGCCTTAATTACCAGGTAATCTTGTAATTAGGCCCGGCAAACGTGCAGCGGAAAAAGAAGTTTCTGTTATTGCAAGATTTTCTGCTATTGGGATTTTCACTTTAAATTGCTGTTATCATTCTCTTCCTCTTTCATGACAAGTTCCAGAAAAGATTAAAGACTAAAACAAAAATATAACAACGCTAGAATGAGGAAAGATTACGTAGCTAATATATATGACGAATTGAGTTAAGCTTGTGAAGGATTTTGGAAAGTTAAATGTATTTGTTAAGTGGTATTACGGAATAGCGAATTTAGTATCATGTTGTATGGACTCGGCGAGGCCAAACCGAAAACAGGATGTTAAATATGCAACAATAACTGGTAAAAACATCTTTGTCATGCATGGAAACATAAATATGATTTTGTTTCAAGAACTCACAGGATGCTGCA
>NC_051404.1:17511841-17512101 GCF_015228065.2 Penaeus monodon | reverse complement strand
GGGGAGTGGTGGATGAGAGAGAGAGAGAGAAAATAAATGCGCATATGATGAACCATATGGTAGGCGAGGTACTACTTTTACAGTGCTAAACAGATTATAACTGTCTGAACAGATGAAGCAGATACGTTTCCATTTTTATACATAGGGAGTTTACGAAAGAAGGACTGGCTACTGTAAACTTAAGGAAAAAAGTTCAACTAAGTAATGTGGGTGATTTTAATATGATGTTAATTGTGTAAAATAAGGGCATGAGTGGAATT
>NC_051404.1:17511222-17511774 GCF_015228065.2 Penaeus monodon | reverse complement strand
TGTATACTGTATTATGTATATATGTGTATTGAAAGGAAATTATACAAACCGCATCACTTTACCTCATTTTTGTATTCCACATTACCAGCAAACTCTTCACCACACATCACAACAATAACCATTTCCGTTCTATTATTTCATAACTATTACAGATTTTATTACTATTCCAACTACTGCATCTACCTAGTCCGCTACTCAATAAACACAGCTTATAGTTACAGTTACATCTATACCTGAAATTACAACTGTACATATGCCCTATCATATAAACCCTACTTAGCAATAAAACAATAAACCCAGCCCATTTTTACCATCGTTTCGTGTACATATAAAACATTCATCTCTCCTTTAATATACTGTTGACGTGCAAATGTTATCAAACAAGTAATATTTTTAGTGTTCCCGAATTGCACCCGGTTTACATGACAGGCATCGTTGTGAATAATCCCCATTTGATATTAATGACATGTTTCTGAGATAAGATATTTAGTCGACTGCAGTTAAAAAATAAATGAATAAATTATTACCACTCTCATTTTACACCTTTATATG
>NC_051404.1:17510717-17511024 GCF_015228065.2 Penaeus monodon | reverse complement strand
CAGATGGACAGGTACATTTGTTCATAAACGTAAATGCATCAGTTGATTGATGCGCAGACAGATATACATAAATATATAACATTTCAGTATCATTTCTCGTACCCTTTGATACTAACATTACCTAGGACAAACACACAGCCAGGATGTCAACACGAACCTCATCATCACCATCATAACACTACCTCCATGCTGCGTAAACAGTGGCCACGGTACCTGGAGATTTCACATACATTATCTTGACAATGCTTATCTCCTTAACTCATGCCATATTCATACCTCGCGGGAGCCTTTTTTTCTTTACCCCTCC
>NC_051404.1:17510533-17510690 GCF_015228065.2 Penaeus monodon | reverse complement strand
TAGCGTATGGCACCCTGGCGACATTCCTCAAATTCCGAGACATAATAGTGTAATTTCCTGAGTGTTATAGCTCTCGCCTCGCCCGTTCTTCACTGCTTCAGCTCTCGTTCCTTATGAAGGGTCGTCTTGTGTTTCGGAACAAACACGAAAGGCAGAG
>NC_051404.1:17510268-17510488 GCF_015228065.2 Penaeus monodon | reverse complement strand
CAAGACCGACTTGAAAAGAGTAAAGTGAAAACATGGAAATGTTTTTGAAATGTAAAGAACTTTTCTTTTTTTTTCATCGTGGGTGTCTGTCTGCAAACACACGTAAAAGTTCAAATAGACATGAAATAGACACTAGCGACTTCATGTATGAGATTGATAACAGTAAAAATAACTTATGAAAAATTCTCTCTATATGTGTATACATACCTGTCTACGTATA
>NC_051404.1:17509798-17509929 GCF_015228065.2 Penaeus monodon | reverse complement strand
ACACTACTTCCCATTTCTTTTGTGTTCCAAAATATTCCGACGCGAGACCACCGCATCTTACCCATGACGTAAGCACTTTCCTCCGCTGGGAAAACTTTCCTTCTAACTTATACCTGAGTCTTTGAGATCTT
>NC_051404.1:17509651-17509717 GCF_015228065.2 Penaeus monodon | reverse complement strand
ATCCTTGATATTTATCTTTGTGTTATCGTAGCGTGTGATTTGAGTTGTGTTTTCTTTCTCTTCGTT
>NC_051404.1:17508854-17509311 GCF_015228065.2 Penaeus monodon | reverse complement strand
CTGAAGTCCCTTTAGCAGGTAAAAGATAAATAACATGGAAATTAAAACAGACGTTTGGCTAGATATAAATATTACCTGAGAGGGTAATACACAAAGTAATTCTTATTTAACTGAAAACAAGCATAGGCGAATCAAATCTGCTCTTGAGTTAGAGCATTTTGTACCGAGATCCCGTGAACACATCTTTTATAACACATACAAAGCCAATGCATGAGTCTAAGTTTATGTCGTTATCTTAAAAATGTTTGTTAATTTAGTGATAACTGCAGAATAGGTATGAATAAAGACTAATAATTTCAAAGTAGAACGTATGTATATACGTGCATAACGTACATATTACGAATAACTGTTTATAGATTTGTGTACTCTAAAATAGTTTGAACCAGTGATTCCCAAACATTTTTTCATTCTGTGGCCTTCGACCAATGTAAAATAATTAGCGACTGTCATTTTTCAG
>NC_051404.1:17508055-17508747 GCF_015228065.2 Penaeus monodon | reverse complement strand
CAGTTTAATTCGACGTCATAATTTTCATCAACTGTACATCAATATTACCCAACGTAAAAATTTGCTTCTAGACTTACATTTACTTCTCTACGATTTTGATTTGCCAGATATCATTTGGAATATGTCGCCTGAGCTTTTATTCATGACTGAATGGTGTATATGATAACAGCATATGTTTCTACAAAAGGAGAGAAATGTGTGTATAATATTGAGAAATAGAGAAACATAGTTTAATGGATGTGGCAAATGTTAAATGATAGTAGTTTGAGAAATTATGTAAAATGTATGCACTACGATTATATATACGCATATTTGAGTACAAGTATGACTAAGGTAAGTATGCATGAATAAAGGCAGTACCAAATCTGATTAGCGAGTATAAAAATTATTGTCATGTTATGTTTCATCCAATATATATCATAATAGTCATACGAAAATAAAATGAAAATATATACGGAAAACATTCCTTTCTTTCGAAAAATCTCTTCACGAATTTTTGGAAAAGAATCATATCAACTATTGCCTGTACATAAACCAATTCTGCAAAACAAAACAAGTCACTTAACCCTGGAGACAAGGACAGCGAGATTTTATTTAGCCAAACCACTGCTTGAAAATAAATCGTGGGGCTTCTGCACTTCCGGAAAATATGTGCACTGATATCTGGGCAAGATTTATTTTCTCTTACGCTT
>NC_051404.1:17507052-17507369 GCF_015228065.2 Penaeus monodon | reverse complement strand
TTATACATTTCGCATGTGTATACCTACAAAGTCTCTCTCTCTCTCCTTTTCCGAACACGAAGCCTGTGAAGCATAGCGGTGAAGCATAGCGGTGAAGCATAGCGGTGAAGCATAGCGGTGAAGCATAGCGGTGAAGCATTTCAGTCAGGTTAGTCAGCTGAACGAAATGCCTCCTCGCCAAAACATTTCATTAGTTGCTCATTCTCTCTGGGACTCGGAGATTGCCGTTGCTTTTGTGGGTGAATGTAGGCGCATGTAGAAACGTAAATGTATATATATATGCGCACACAGTATGTAATATACATGTATCCATAAGA
>NC_051404.1:17506905-17506995 GCF_015228065.2 Penaeus monodon | reverse complement strand
TTATCGTCCTTATTATTATGAATTATAGCTTTTTTGTCTTAAATGAAATTCAAATGAAAAAAGAAAAAAATTAAGGCATATTTATATCAA
>NC_051404.1:17506018-17506792 GCF_015228065.2 Penaeus monodon | reverse complement strand
CTTTCGCTTTTATAATCCTATTTTGAATATCACAAGGGAACCAAGAAGAGGCATCCTTGACGAAAATGTTAAATCGACTTACCACAAATATTTTCCCGAACCAGCTTTTGCATTTTAACCCTCTTTTTCTCTACTATCCTGGCTACGTTTACCCTCAAAATGGACTCGTATTATTCCACTGCCTTGTCAACATCCATAATCTCGTTCCCGGAATCACCTACTGTCGTGACGCCTTCGGGTTCTCTTCAATTTGCTTTCGAATTTATTGTGAAAGCATTCTCCTCTTTCTTTGGACCAAGAAAACTTATATGGAGTAAGATTACCTTATATATTGTGTTATCTCGTGTTATCTCTGTATGGTTCCTTTTGCATCTTTACGTCTTCCTGTTCCTCCTTTATTCAGCTTTCCGTAACGTTTTCTGACACATCCTTGATTTTTTGCATCAAGTCTTTTACCTTCTGCGAGTCCTTTTTCTTCCCTTTTTGTGAGTCCTCTTTATTTCTCTGTGAGTCCTTTTCCTTCATTCTGCGAGTCCCTTAATCCTTTTGTGAGTCATCTTTCTTCCCTTCGTGAGTCCTTTTCCTTCCTCCTGTGAGTCGTTTAATCTTTCTGTGATTTCTCTTTTCTCCTTCTGTGATTCCTCTTCATTCCTTCTGTGAATGTCGCGATCTTGCATGTGCCACACGGGTCATCCCTTGTTCAATGGCCCTCCTTCCCTCAGTTTATGTTGTCATTTATTCGGTTTATGTGGGCGATAGCTGAGGTTCTTCCTT
>NC_051404.1:17505778-17505936 GCF_015228065.2 Penaeus monodon | reverse complement strand
TGACTCTATTCCCGGGAAAAACGCGGTTCCGACTCCATCTTCAGGTCCTTTTCTGTTACCTGCATCGAGAGTTCTTGTAGACTTTCGCGTCGTCTGCCTCGCTGGGAGCTGAGAGAGGAGGCCACTTGGTTTGTCTTAGATTCTTCTTTTATCGTCTC
>NC_051404.1:17505190-17505604 GCF_015228065.2 Penaeus monodon | reverse complement strand
CCTTCCTCCACTGCCATCATCTCAATCTTCTTTGTCTCTCCCTTCTTTTCATTCTTCCTTCCTCTAATTCAACATTTTCGACGCAGCAGCCTTTGACAAAGCAATGCTGATGCCTGGAGATGATTAAATTTCCCTTGTCACTTTCACAACCCAGCTTAAAATCCGAGGCTGTTTCAAATGCAAAATTCTTTACATCACTGTCAATCAGCTTATAAATTTGAATATGATTATTGCCCGTGGCGTGGGAGAATAAGCGTTTAGGAAGCAAAGAGAACGAAATTTGTTTTGGGTTTTCTTTAGGATTTTTTTTTTTTTTTGGGGGGGGCGGGGGCGATTGTTATTATTATTTTCGTTCTCTTTTCTTCATTTTTCCCTTTTTTCTCTCGTTTTCTTTCTCTTCTTTATCTTTTTCTT
>NC_051404.1:17504182-17504403 GCF_015228065.2 Penaeus monodon | reverse complement strand
ACGTTTTGGCGTAATTGTGAGCAAATTTTGGCAATTGTAATGTTATTCTAGGCTATTAATTATGGCTTGTTAATAAAGTTTGAACAATTATGGTTTGAAATATATCCTCATTTATTTTTCCATGGTGAATATGACTGTTCACTTCTGTGTTTTCTGCAACACGCAATCTGGTGTTGTTGTTATTGTTTAATGACTCTGTAATATGAGATGTCCAGAGTCTT
>NC_051404.1:17503295-17503984 GCF_015228065.2 Penaeus monodon | reverse complement strand
TGCGTGTGTTTGTTTGTGTGTAAGTGTGCATGTGACTCTGATTACAAACTAAACCATATCAGAAGTACAGAAGAATTAGCTGACAAAGAAAAAAAAACAAGAAGAAACATAAATCAGTTACCTAAATACAAAACGAAAATAAAGTAAAAAAGGGGGGGGGGGTTATAGGGATTAGTCAAAATTAATTAACAGCTAGCGAGACTTATTTTGATTTTTAGAAATGAGTGACGATATTTTTTTTATAAGTATCTCACATGCTCCGTAATTTCTGATAAGTCAAGAACATTTATATATGTGACAGGCTACATCAATGTACATATCTAGTTGCAAATTACGAACAAATGGCAAACCTTCTTGTTATTATCGAAAAACATTTTCTTTCGTATAGTGTAAATCACTCTCCCACGCAACATATATCATCATTTTTATCACAGTAATATTTTATAAAGTCACAAGAAGAATCTCTAAACAAATAACTATATTAAAAAGAACAATTGCTTTTTGGAAAAAAATCGTTTGTCAACCTTTATGAGGTTTATTGTCAGCGTTATGTTAATGAACCTGCAATACAAAACGATGGCGTGCGGACTGCGCGTTCTATTGTTTGCGTTGCATTCAGGACCCCCCTCTTGCAAAATCCGATGCATTTTGTGCGTTGCAGAAAATAAGCAATATTGCTCAAATATAGT
>NC_051404.1:17503131-17503232 GCF_015228065.2 Penaeus monodon | reverse complement strand
CATTTACGTTTGAATTCATACTTAACTTTGATTGATTTAAAGGATACATGTGGGAATTATATTGCATTTATGTTCTGGTAGTTTACAAGAGGGAAAAAGAC
>NC_051404.1:17502872-17503023 GCF_015228065.2 Penaeus monodon | reverse complement strand
CATTTAAGCTATCATTCGTTAAAAGGTAAAGAAATACCTTTGTACCCCTATTTCCCTATAACAATAAGTCATTTGCATTAAAATGAGTCATGACGTTCTGAAATGAATTCGTAACTAGGTTGTTAAATAAGATACAAACGATACTGTCAAA
>NC_051404.1:17502551-17502750 GCF_015228065.2 Penaeus monodon | reverse complement strand
TCTGACTATGGAGATGAACCAATTAGCAGTTAATAGAGAAACACAGTCCACATTAACTCCCTTTTCATGCGATAGAGCATGATGTTAGCACCGCATAAAAGGATCCACTATTGTTATGTGACGAGATTTATTTATTTATAGATACTGCTTTGGTTGCAGATTCGTAACAAGGAAAAAAAACTGCCATTTTTGTAGGGTT
>NC_051404.1:17501931-17502281 GCF_015228065.2 Penaeus monodon | reverse complement strand
AAACTAAGCATCGTCGATACGCCATTCGGCAAACGGCAAACACACGTCAGACCCCATTAATCCCTCTTCTAAGACGTGGCAATGGCGGTCCTCTCCTGGAGGCGACAACTGTACATGCACGAGTTCTCTTTATGACGTCCCGGGCCCCTGTTTTACGTTGTTCTCCATTGTTTTGGGAGTTAACCTTCCCTCCTTCTGTTACCGCGCCGGATCTTTTTCCTTCGTGGTTGTGGATGTGGTGTTTATACTCTTGGCTGGGATAGCCAACTTCGAAGACCATTCCTCGAGGCGTGAAGGATAAGTTTGGATGAAAGAGCAGATGCAGGAAAAAGACTAGTGATGTTGGGATG
>NC_051404.1:17501691-17501782 GCF_015228065.2 Penaeus monodon | reverse complement strand
CAGAAAAAATATCTACTTTAAGGATAAAGAGTATCGGCATCTCTGATACTCTTGGTCAGTTTTTCCACTAAATCAGTCGAAGATAAATCAC
>NC_051404.1:17501004-17501404 GCF_015228065.2 Penaeus monodon | reverse complement strand
TATACGCAATGCAAACCTCAGAGAAAGAGATCAAGAAAATAAACCCGGAGAAACATCAGTATGAAACGTCCCTTTTGGCACCATCCTTACGAAAGCAAACGAGTTTCTGCTGCTGTGCTTGCCGGCTCTTCTTTAGTCCTATCTGTGTGTCCAAGATTCCCTTGACCAGTTTGAATAAGCTTGTTATCTGTAGTATCGCCTCAGCTCACGCAACTCAGCTCTCAAGCTCTATTCTCGTCTCCTGCCGGAATCTTGAGGCCTCTGGAATTCTCTTAAAGCACAGCTGCTCCCAACTTGCTTTCCTCTGCTTTCCTGTTTCCTTGCAAAACTGTGTTTCATTAATGCAGTTTGTGGTTGTGCTTTGGATTTGGATGAGATATGGCGTTTCGTCCTGTGTTTC
>NC_051404.1:17499779-17500735 GCF_015228065.2 Penaeus monodon | reverse complement strand
GAATGCATTTTTTTATGAGACGATTGATTCTAACTGATATACAATTGATATAATATATCATTACGTTCACAATATATTACCGTTGGAGAGAGAGAAAGAAAAAGAACATTTGCTAACTCCAAAGTACATTCAAGGCACGAAACACAGTATGCTATAAAGCAGTCGAAGCAAATCCCTTGAGCTATCCATCTACACGTACTTGACATCCTAGAAAACAAGTGAACCAGAAACGTTCCATTTGTGTTAATCTTGAAAATACGCACTTTTTTCAGGCAACCTGCTCCTGAACCAGCTTAAAGTTTGGTTTGAGAGGCGCATCAACTACCTGTAGAGGCAGCTCCTTGTTATTAACTTAGACAACTCAATTTGCAAGTCTAATGTAATATTGTCCAGTTGTTCTGCAAAGGACCATCACTTTCATCTTCCCATGCTTGAGCGTCTGTTCCATTTTCAATAAAAAGGAACGTGATTTTTCGCCATGTCATACCGTGTCTCGAAAAAGAGTAATTTATTGGTAAATCATCTCATTAAATAAAGGTTACACAACTAGTTCATACGATTTTCAGTATGTTATAGAAACGATAAAATCTATTTCTTTCTATTTTTTATTTGCCATACTTTCTGAATCGCAGATCTATTTGCTTTGTCAACTTCGAAGACATATAAGTACGTAAAGAATTTCTATTATTGCATTGCCAATAGTTATTAGCGAAATATCAAAGGAAGTATTCTGAAAGACATTCTTCTATTATAAACTTGAACGCAGGAATGATACTGTGTATTTCGATCTTTTGTAACGAGAAACTATCAAATAAACTGGTATTTTTGGTATTACGATTCACTTTATTAACCTCCTCTAGATGAGGTTCTTTTCCTTATCTTACGAACGTGTAATAAAGTTGAAGAACTCCTTTGTCTGCTGTCAGTTAAAGGCCTTTTGCTCTTCCGTTTCTTCG
>NC_051404.1:17499135-17499458 GCF_015228065.2 Penaeus monodon | reverse complement strand
AGAAGAACCAAAAATGAGAACACCCAATACTCGCCCCCCCCTCAAAAAAAAAGAGTTAAACAAAATAAAAAAATAGAAAACAAGTTAAAATAGAGAACCCTAAACTAACAAATCAAATGCAACAAAGACAAACAAATAAAACGGAGCTCTATAAATCTGCATTTCAACCTCGCAGTCATCACGCCGTGCTCCGGAGGTCATGCGAACCTTTCCGATATTTCTAGCATAAAGATTCTGTTCGGGCAGGCCAATTCATCATCCGTAGGGGGTCTTCCCTCCCCTCCCTCCCGTTCTCCCCCCTCCTCCTTCCCCCCCTTCTTCCA
>NC_051404.1:17498719-17498932 GCF_015228065.2 Penaeus monodon | reverse complement strand
TTTCCCTCTCGTAGCTTCGCCTCTTAGCCAATCTTTCTCCTCTCCATTTTTCTTTCTTATTTCCTTTCTCTCCTTAATTCTTCTCTTCTCATCCTCCTCCTATGCCCGATTTTTCTTCTCCGTTCTCCTGACGTCTCGATCTTTCTTACTTTCTTAATTTTCCTTACCCTATTTATTTTCTCTCTTCACCGCTCTCCTCTTTCCTATTTATTT
>NC_051404.1:17497769-17498038 GCF_015228065.2 Penaeus monodon | reverse complement strand
TAAACAATTTATTTAAGTCTTGTTCGCTATGTTAACAGAGCAAATTGCACTGTGAATTCTATGATGGTTTTAATCCATTTCTGACTTGACAGTAAACTAGATAAAAGTTTCAATTTAGCGTTGGAAAAGTGATTTAAGAACTATATATCTATGGGCCTGATATTGTTTCATATCATAAAACTCGAGTTAAGTGTCTATTCGAATGTGTTTTGTATGATAATTGCATTGATTAAGTTATTTTTCTAAATCCTTAGGATAATAGGGGTACA
>NC_051404.1:17497099-17497301 GCF_015228065.2 Penaeus monodon | reverse complement strand
TGACAAGAGAAGAGGCAAATATACCCAAGCATACACCGAAAACTGGATTTTAGGGACGCTTTCGACATCATGTTAGATTCTGCAAACTTGCGATTCGGGAAAGAAAAAAAACTCCATTAAAGTATTGTCTCTTCCTGTGACTTTGATTCGGAAAGTCTCTCTCGCTTTCTTTCACCTTTTGGCTTGCACGTTTGCAATAGAC
>NC_051404.1:17496238-17496709 GCF_015228065.2 Penaeus monodon | reverse complement strand
CAAAAAGGTAGGTTTCCTATACCAATGCTAGGAATAAAATAACTGATTTCTCTTCTCGACATGCATTGAGGCTAGACGTTGGAAACAGTTATTATCTATTTCTTTTCATCTCCACTTATCCCTCAAATATTAACATCAATTGTAAACTGGGCATATACTATTGATATTTTAGGTTTGGCCCATGCTGCTCTGCAATACATGTTTTTTTTTTCTTTTTTACAGACCCAGTTTCCATTACAATATCACATGGACTAAGCTCATGATAACGAAATCAAAAATGAATGATAATGAAAATGAAACATTAAATTAATTCAATGGTTTAATCGTCATGCGGCTTGGAGATAATAACACTGTCTGCGAACATCACAAATTGCATGACCAATAATGACGTCAGGTTCATTTTCCTTTTCCACTTGCATAAGTTTTAATTGGAATTTTTCAGAGATTGCGGAATGAACTCATAGCGAGTTC
>NC_051404.1:17494017-17494098 GCF_015228065.2 Penaeus monodon | reverse complement strand
AGTTTAAAAAAATTAGATTTTAAAATATGGGGGGGGGGGGAATATAAAAAATATAGAAAATAATATATTTGTTTTTTTTAT
>NC_051404.1:17493741-17493860 GCF_015228065.2 Penaeus monodon | reverse complement strand
ACCCCACATATATGTTGTTGTGTGTGGTAAAAATATGTAAAATTATTTTTTTTTTTATATATGCTATATTAATGTATGCTATATACATATGTGTGTGTTGGGGTTTTTATATGAGTAAA
>NC_051404.1:17493486-17493694 GCF_015228065.2 Penaeus monodon | reverse complement strand
TAATTATTATTATTTATTAATGCATATATTAATGTATGTAATTTTTTATAATATATAAAATTTTGTAAAAATATATAATATTAATAAAATTATAAAATTTTAATATATATATAATTAATATATATTATTATATATATATATGACATGATATTTAAAATATATTTATAATATATTTTTAATAAATATTATAAAAATTATTATTATAATA
>NC_051404.1:17493115-17493386 GCF_015228065.2 Penaeus monodon | reverse complement strand
AAAAACCGTGATTACTTGGATCATATTTTTCATAATTTTATATTTCAGCAAAGATAAATCAAAATCAGAAACACGAACATTCATCAGTTAGATTCAAAAAAATTTTATTGAAATACAAGCCGTTTCAAAGATTATGCCCTGATAATATATGGAACAAAAAGAAATTAACATAAGGCAAAAATGGAAAAATGGCAAAATTTGTCGGTCTTTACCCTGACACAAGATCACCTTAAACTACATTTTATGGAATATATGTTGATTGGATAACAGC
>NC_051404.1:17492353-17492721 GCF_015228065.2 Penaeus monodon | reverse complement strand
CACACCTTTTGTTTTAGAGTCTCAACAGCCAGGCAGCCCATTCTGTCAAGAATATGATTATGATAATTATTTTTTTTGCATTGTAATCTAGTCTAGAATGAGAAACGGAACTTTCTATTATCTTCTTTACATTTCATCCTTACTATTTTGTTTTCGTATTATTGAAATTTCACCTAATTACATCCAAAGCAACGTTCAGTGATACCCTTGCCGCAAATCAAACGTTCAGTCTGTCATTTCCATCGAGCACAGTGAAATTTATGCATATATGTTCAGAATTCTTAAAAAATCTTTTGTTATGATTATTGCTGTTATTATTGGTGCTCATATTGTTGAAGTTGTCTAAATGCTGTGGTTGTCGCTATTAT
>NC_051404.1:17490954-17491466 GCF_015228065.2 Penaeus monodon | reverse complement strand
TATAACACCAACATATCTTCACTTTTTTTGTCTTCTTTTTCGTTTATCCAGCGAAGTATGAGAACTTTGCGAAACGAAAGGGGAACAATGGGATAATTACGCAACATAATCTAAACTTACGAGGAACTTTACTAATAATGATAATACTGAAGCTAATTTGGAGTACGATCCCCCCTAGACTTTTCTACCGCAAAGGGCCATTATGCCTTGGACTCCCCCTTTTAAGGCTAAGGTGATGTCCCTAAGCCAAGGTTCCATTAGCCGGGCTTAATCCAGGGTCCAGCATCCTCTATTAGTGATAGCACGTGTACACTCTCCCTAGGCTTAAGGTATACAGGCTGTCTTCAGAAAGCTTTTAATGGCGTTGTACCTGCATACTTAAAGACAGCGACCTTCTAGGGTTATTATAGGTTTACATGCTTATGATTCCTGTGTTCGGGTACTTCGGATTGGCAGTGCCGCTCTTACTTAACGCATCTGGTAAACTTTTGACTATCTCTACCCTATTTTGT
>NC_051404.1:17489879-17490233 GCF_015228065.2 Penaeus monodon | reverse complement strand
CGATAGATGAGTTGACATATTGGGCCTCACAAAATTTACTGATCGCATTAGAAGAGCTGTCATCATTAAATTTACCATTCTGCCGTTGGCAGCATTTATTTAACAGCTTCCAGGCTCTCCTTCACAGGCTTCGATCGGCCACGGAAGTAACAAGGTGTTTCAAGGGTATTTAAATCTTACATTCAAAGTCGGAAGCTTTATCTGCATATATCTGCGAGAAATAGAATAGACAGGTTGAGGGTACAGTTCATCACAAGAGGGTGGATTAGTTTCTTCAATCTCGTGAAATAAACTTTCACACTCTCTCTCTCCTTTATTTTCCTCTCCCTCGCATTTATTTTATTTTTCCGTTCT
>NC_051404.1:17489400-17489696 GCF_015228065.2 Penaeus monodon | reverse complement strand
ACGACACTGATGAATCTAGATTATAAGTCCTCACCTAGAACCTCCTCTCGACACCGTAGGAACTAATGGAGTGTAAGAAAGTGTGGTCGACGTCCTGGACACTTTCTGAATGGGCCGTGATGTTTTAAACATGATTCGGCGTATGAGCTGTTCGACTGAAGCGGGTATTCGAACGGGTTTTGATATTTGGATCTGTAAAGAAGTCTAAAGCTCTGTTTTTAATGGTTGTCCTTCTCTGTGGTTAAGTTATTTATAGGTTTAGTAGCAGCTCATCATAAGACATTGATTAAATGAAC
>NC_051404.1:17489125-17489223 GCF_015228065.2 Penaeus monodon | reverse complement strand
ACAAAAATATATCAAACCGTATCTCCGTAGAGCCCTTGTTAAAACCAGTCTTTGAAAGTTTGCAATGAATTATCCAAAGCAACGAGTTCCTTTATACT
>NC_051404.1:17488880-17489017 GCF_015228065.2 Penaeus monodon | reverse complement strand
AAAAATTCGTATATATTTATGTAAGGAAGACACTGTGCTTATACAAGCGAATACTCTCTCTTTAATGTACAGTACTATCATCGCTTGGTAGAGAATCAGGATGGAAATGTTAATTACAGTGACATATATGTATGAAT
>NC_051404.1:17488683-17488762 GCF_015228065.2 Penaeus monodon | reverse complement strand
AACATGGCCATACACAATACATATATACTCACATTCCAGATATATAAAGAGTAAACAGTTCATTCTAGCTTTCTGTAAA
>NC_051404.1:17488485-17488648 GCF_015228065.2 Penaeus monodon | reverse complement strand
TCAGTCCTCACAAGCGCTTCAGCTTTCGTTGTCACACCGCAGTTCACCTGGTACCCTCCTCCTTACTCCGGTCTCTTATTGTCAGTATACATATCTTACATATATAATGCCTATGTATGTATTATTATGTCTAGTTGTCTTTCTATCTGTATTATTGTATATG
>NC_051404.1:17488345-17488459 GCF_015228065.2 Penaeus monodon | reverse complement strand
ACTGTCTATCTGCCTCTACAATTTGTCTTCTTGCATTATTGGTATACGTATACATATGCATACGCACTACATAATTACTCAGACATATTCTTCCCTTTTTTCTGTACTCTTAAA
>NC_051404.1:17487779-17488007 GCF_015228065.2 Penaeus monodon | reverse complement strand
TCGCTTTAATTCCTCATTCGTCACCAAAACTTGAGACCCGGCCAGCAGATCGAAAACTTCCTCCTGATATTTATTTGTCACCCAGCTATTTTCTCATCAGCTGAACAGTATTGTGATTTCATATTTCCTTCTGCTCAGGAGTAATAAAGTCACAATAGCATGACGGGGGGATGGGGTTTGTAAAGTCAAAAACGTAGGTGATTTTTTAAAGGTAGGCTCATAAATTTC
>NC_051404.1:17487067-17487397 GCF_015228065.2 Penaeus monodon | reverse complement strand
ATAAATCTAATGATGTAATTAAAAAGTTATTGGGGGGCTTGGGTTTGACAGTTTGGGAAGAAAGACAAAGGAATTAGTTTTTATATTACGAAGAATGGTTTGTTTGTAGGAATTGTATTTTCAGAGAGAAAAAAGGGACAGACGATGCCAGTCCCTAATACGTTTAGTGTTTTGTTGTTAATACAAAATGAAGCCGAACAAAATATATTAATGTCACTAAGTACAATACTAAGTAGATCAATAAGAATATTTTACATCATCCTAACTAAAATGATGATGGTGAAGTAATCAGAGAGGGAAAAGCGAGCGAGGAGAACGTTGAGAGTGTGA
>NC_051404.1:17486622-17486854 GCF_015228065.2 Penaeus monodon | reverse complement strand
CCTACTTAAAGAGAAGGACTTTTCATAGAAAAATAAAAAGTTTTTGGGGATTATGCAGTAACATTATGAATAATTCATCCTGTGTTTATGGAAACATTAACAGAGCTTAGTCCCCCTTACACAAACATATTACAATTAGCGGGCGGTTAAGAGATCTTGCAATGGGAAAACTGTATATTGAGATATCCTTTATAAAAAGAGAACGGGATGAGAGAGAAGAGAGGGGGGGGGA
>NC_051404.1:17485253-17485892 GCF_015228065.2 Penaeus monodon | reverse complement strand
CGGCTCCATAATATAATGTTTTCCGTTATGTGTATATGTTTTTTCTGTATTACCCTATATCATTCTCTATTTTGATTTAAGTTACCTAATTCATATACACATATAAATTATCTTTTTTGATTTATGTATTCAGTTACGAGTGCAAGTCATCGATACATATGAAAATAATTCATTTATATTACATAACACAGACCTGTTCGTCTTGTGTGCAGTGCATCATCATTAAGTAAACTACATTATAAAGTAAGAAAAAAAGTAACATAAGCCAGGTTACGTATAAACAAGGAAAAAAAAATGGTCCTCCTTTTAAAGCTGATAGAAGGAAAAAAACTTATTCATATTCATTCATAAGTTTTGGGGTAATGACTTCATGTTCAGTCCTAGGCAAGAGATGAGAATTTAAAAAAAAAAATAACAAAACACACGAGAAATACACCTTTGCCATTTCTGTTGCAAATATCAATCATTCTATGGCAGTGAGCATAGTTTAAACAAAGCGGGATTTTCTCCTTGTCGCTAGCCCTCACGGGATTAGCATTTCGAATTAATTTACAATTGATTACGTCAGTGTATAATAATGCATGATCACTTATAAAGATTATTACCTGTGGGACCAAGGGTTTAGTTATATTAGGTTAG
>NC_051404.1:17484678-17484742 GCF_015228065.2 Penaeus monodon | reverse complement strand
TATCTTCCAGCACAGATGTGTCCCTGTGGGCTTCTCCCTCAACCCCCACCCAAGGCCACACATC
>NC_051404.1:17484504-17484612 GCF_015228065.2 Penaeus monodon | reverse complement strand
GCATACACCGAAGTTTCCTAACTTTATGACATGATACAGTGACAGAGTAGTTGTAATATTCTCATCCATAATAATAACGATGATCACCTCCTGCGTTCAAGACCAGTG
>NC_051404.1:17484127-17484432 GCF_015228065.2 Penaeus monodon | reverse complement strand
GTAAGGGGAATAGGGATAAAACACAAGAGTGATAATATCTGAGTATTTACGATGAGATATAGACTTGAGTATTGATAAAAACGGTAATAATAATCAGAATATCTATAAAAATGACAAGGATTATAAAATGTCAAAAAAACTGTAAAACACGCGAAGTATTTTTAGACTGACACAAATTTTCTGAATTTTGAATTGCTCTTCTTCAAAAGAAAAATTGTATCAAAGGGAAGTAAGTAGACGACAGAAGATAAGGGGAAAGGGTAAAAAAAATGCGAAAGTACCAAAAAAAAGTAGAACAAACTTAA
>NC_051404.1:17483855-17483953 GCF_015228065.2 Penaeus monodon | reverse complement strand
GCTCTTCTGGGGTGATGTGTGTGTTTTGGGGTTTGGGTGGGTTTTTGGGGTTTTTTTGGGGTGGGGGGGTGTTTTTTAAAAAAAATTTTAAAAATTTA
>NC_051404.1:17483470-17483744 GCF_015228065.2 Penaeus monodon | reverse complement strand
ACCCATACCGTTTTGCATGAATATTTCAGGACTAGTAATAGAGAGGAGAGGAGGCAAGTGTTCACCAAAGGAATCCATTTGCAATCGTTCCCTCAAATCGTTCCTTGAGCCTCCTGCCTCCCGCCTCCATCGCCTGAAGCTTAGAGAATTTTTGTTTTAAGGGGAATTTAAGATTCCACAATTTCGTCTCGAGTTAAAGGGGAATGCCGATCTGTTCGATAGTTTTCTCAAATTTCCTTTTATTTTTCAGGGAAGGTAATATATATAAAAATTC
>NC_051404.1:17483278-17483374 GCF_015228065.2 Penaeus monodon | reverse complement strand
AAATATAATATTGTATGAGTAGGTTTTGTCTTGTGAAGATTTGTTAATGAATAATATTGGGCATGGTTATAAAGATTTTCAAAAATGATAACTGTT
>NC_051404.1:17482571-17482753 GCF_015228065.2 Penaeus monodon | reverse complement strand
ATATGAATAGATAATTATAATAGAAAAAAAAAATTTTATAGGTAAGGGGAAACGAGGTTTAAAAGAAACTATTTTGGTTGTTTTTTTAAGCCATTGGGTATTTTTCCCCGGGACCTTTTCATTTAAAATAAGGTAATTTTTATTTTAAAAAATTTGAAGAGAAAAGGATATGGAAAAACCCA
>NC_051404.1:17482123-17482464 GCF_015228065.2 Penaeus monodon | reverse complement strand
TGCGGGGAAAATTATTTATATATATTCCCCTTCCCCCTAAAAATAAAAAAGGGAAATGGGAAAAATTCTATCGAACAGATCGGCTTTTCCCCCTTTAAAAACCTCGAGACGAATTGGGGAAAATTTTAAATTCCCTTAAAAAAAAAATTCTCAAAAAGTTTCAGCGGCGAGGGAAGGGGGGGGAGGCGGAGGCTCAAGGAACGATTTTAGGGAACGATTGCAAAAGGATTTCCCTTTGGGGAACACTTGCCCCCTCTCCTCTCCCCTTACTAGTCCATGAAAAAATTAAAGCAAACGGTTTTGGGTACACACAAGGTTCATGTCATGTAAATGGGATGCAA
>NC_051404.1:17481475-17481723 GCF_015228065.2 Penaeus monodon | reverse complement strand
TTCTGTCGTCTACTAGTTTCCCTTTGATACAATTTTTGCTTTTGATAGAAGAGAAATTTAAAACATTGCAGAAAATTTGTGTCAGTCTATAAAATACTTCGCGTGTTTTACAGCTTTTTTGACATTTTATAATCCTTGTCATTTTTATAGATATTTGATTATATTACCGTTTTATCAATACTCAAGTCTATATCCATCGTAAATACTCAGATATTTATCACTCTTGGTTTTATCCCTATTCCCCTTAC
>NC_051404.1:17481294-17481407 GCF_015228065.2 Penaeus monodon | reverse complement strand
CCCACGGGTCTTGAACGCAGGAGGTGATCATCTTATTATTATGGATGAGAATATTACAACTACTCTGTCACTGTATCATGTCATAAAGTTAGGAAACTTCGGTGTATGCTTGA
>NC_051404.1:17481149-17481233 GCF_015228065.2 Penaeus monodon | reverse complement strand
GTGATGTGTGCCTTGGGTGGGGGTTGAGGGAGAAGCCCACAGGGACACATCTGTGTGGAAGATAATCATTTTCATCTTTGGGCC
>NC_051404.1:17480028-17480680 GCF_015228065.2 Penaeus monodon | reverse complement strand
ATTGTCGTACTCTCGCTCTAACCTAATATAACAAAACCCCTTTTGTCCCCAAAAGGAAATAATCTTTATAAGTGATCATGCATTTTTAAATACACTGACGTAATCAATTGTAAATTAATTCGAAATGCTAATCCCGTGAGGGCTAGCGACAAGGAGAAAATCCGCTTTGTTTAAAACTATGCTCACTGCCATAGAATGATTGATATTTGCAACGAAATGGAAAAGGTGTATTTCTCTTGTGTTTTGTATTTTTTTTTAAATTCTCATCTCTTGCCTAGGACTGAACATGAAGTCATTACCCCAAAAACTTATGAATGAATTATGAATAAGTTTTTTCCTTCATCAGCTTTAAAAGGAGGAACATTTTTTTCCTTTTTTTATACGTAACCTCTTAGGGTTACTTTTTTTCTTACTTTATAATGTAGTTTTATAATGTGATGCCCCTGCACACAAAACGAACAGGTCTGTGTTATGTAATATAAATGAATTATTTTTATATGTATCGATGACTTGCACTCGTAACTGAAACATAAATCAAAAAGATATATTTTTATGTGTATATGAATTAGTAACTTAAATCAAAATAGAGAACGATATAGGGTAATACAGAAAACATATACCCCATACGGAAACATTATATTATGGAGCACCG
>NC_051404.1:17479394-17479863 GCF_015228065.2 Penaeus monodon | reverse complement strand
GACACGAGTATAAAATTAAAAGACATCATACACAGTCGTAGAACAATTGTTAAACCGCCCAAGCGAGTAGTGATGTTCAGTCGACCTTCCCTAGGACTATGGCCATGACATGTACATTATCATTATATCATATTTCAGTTAAATTTTAGAAAAAAATCATTCCATATGATACTCTTTTACAGCACGAAAAAACAACAAGTAAAGCCAAGAAAGTTTCACACCACTGTGTTCTTTTTATCAAATTCTTAAAGTGTAGTTTATAATATGCCTTGTATTAATCTTCACTATATACATTTTCTCTTGTTACGCTATCAACCCGGATACACAATCAGTAAAATTATGTTTAATGAGCTGACAAATAAAAATACTGTATATCCGACACTCTACACCGTAATCTAATTCATTTATTAATCCTCATTCATACTAAAGTTTACGTCATTCCCAGAAATAGACCAATATAGGAATTATC
>NC_051404.1:17478884-17479362 GCF_015228065.2 Penaeus monodon | reverse complement strand
TCTGAAGGTAAACAATCGGTCATATTTCGATGAAGATCAAAAGCTAGTAAGTGTTTTAGAAAAGTAATACAAACATACATATGTAATTAATTTGAAACAAATACTGAATAATGTATGTGCATAGTACCCGCACACATAGGTACGAACCAATACGAAAACACACTACCACACACATACACCGTTTAACAAGCAGAAAATCGAAAGTATTCATGAACTTGAGATCGTAATAGGCATTATCAAATTATTTTAGAGAGTGAAAGAAAAAAGAGAGAACGTTTGCTTTCATTTTGCCTTGAAAAAAAACATCATATGAGAAAATTATTCATATGATAAGAAAGGAAGGGGGTTTTGTTGCTGTACTGCCTCTTAGTTTTGGTGGTGCAAAAGCAAATTAACTCTATGTTTTGGACGCATTTTATTTTTAAATGTCAAATACGCCTAATAACACACTAACCACAAACACCAAAAAACACACCCC
>NC_051404.1:17478231-17478446 GCF_015228065.2 Penaeus monodon | reverse complement strand
CAAGAGAAATGAATAGTGATAGTAGTAATAGTTGATAATATTTTTTTTTTCTTACTACATTTGCTAAAGACTTTAAACGGCGCACACTAACATCTTTTGAAATAAATATTGTGAACAAAGCTAAAAAATTTCTCTTGATAAAGCAGAGACTGGGATTAAGTTCAGAGATAAAGGTTGATCTTTATGTCGGCTTTATCTGGAAATATAAAATGCTT
>NC_051404.1:17477368-17477871 GCF_015228065.2 Penaeus monodon | reverse complement strand
AACGTTAATCTGTCGCCCGTGCTTTCTACCCGTTAAGTAAAGGCTCCTCTTGAAGCAATGATGTCAACACAAAAAATATAAAAAAGCCTCAAAAACCCCCAACTGCTAATTTCGGTTAAGTAAACTAATCAGTCTTACTACATTTTGCAAAAAGCACAAACTGGAAGAAACTGTCTTCTTTATTTTCTGTATAAAACACCCAGCACATTTGCATATCTTCTTATTCTTTTTTAGTGATCGGCAAAAGTTTTGAGCATGAGAGAAAAATCTAGTGGGGGAAACGTGAGTGAATCGTAATCTAATGCAAAAAGTCAAGGTAAATTTCAGAACCCGGCATTTGATTGAGTTGAACATGAATAGCTTAGGCTCACAAGAAACAGAAGTCGTGATGCTCAACGAAGATGGCGAGGAAACAGTAAGACTAATGTAAACTATTTTTTACATTTTTGCTGCTTGTTGCATACATGTCTTGTGTGTTTGTTTTCCATTCTGAATGCAGAAAA
>NC_051404.1:17476567-17476770 GCF_015228065.2 Penaeus monodon | reverse complement strand
TCAGCACCTGTTGGGCCTGGGTCGTACCCTGAAGAATCATGTACATTTGTCGTGCCAAAGCAATCTCTCCCTGATTGCCTCGTCCAAATTTTGCTTGTCGTCACCTTCACCGGCGTGGAATTCCTTACAAAATTTGTTGGCAAGATGAATGAAGATTAGCTGTTTCAACGTGGTCACAATTTCAGCTATGTATATTTAACATG
>NC_051404.1:17475657-17476107 GCF_015228065.2 Penaeus monodon | reverse complement strand
CTTAAAAGTGTGCAATCGAAGGATGTGCTCTGGCTGAAACAACCAAAGGTATTGACCCACACTGGTCGTGGCAACTTGAATTCTTGACAGTGCTCAGATGGAGAGGGAATTTAGATAAATAATTTACATGTTGCAACTTTTTAAAGATTTAAATATAAAATATGATTTAAGATTAAGCTATTGGAAAGGGAGAATTAATTTGTAAGCTGAGAACTGCAGAATTCTTATTGTGATAAGTTCGACGTGGTATTTAGAAATTCTGTCTAGTATGTGTGGTAAGAGTCAATAAGTACGAACAGTCATAGTTTACCAACTATTTTCATTTCCTCCTTAAAATGAAATCCTTATTTCACAATAAGAGGATAGAAGCTGTGATAATTCAAATACATTTGCTATAGCTTAAAATATTATATTATAATTTTGCTATTTCTTGACAAAATTCGTACAAAT
>NC_051404.1:17475198-17475442 GCF_015228065.2 Penaeus monodon | reverse complement strand
CATATTCCTGAAAAGTTGCTTCGACTGACATGGAGCTCTTATTCGCCTTTGAAATATTGAGCGTGGATGAAGGTCACGGTCTCATCTAGCTGACACTAGAAGTAAGCTTAATGTGGCGGGTTAAGCTTGAAATAAATGAAATAGATGTATCATATACAATTTCAGATAGTCCATCTTACTTAAACAGTCGTCACGCGGTTAGAGAAACGTGCATGCTATTTCATGGGATGATGGGGTAGTTTAG
>NC_051404.1:17475069-17475150 GCF_015228065.2 Penaeus monodon | reverse complement strand
AACATCACAACTGGGAGAGAGAGGATGGCCGGGCTGTGACTGCAAAGCCAGGGCTCTGTCACTGAGCTCGTGCGTCCTACA
>NC_051404.1:17474274-17474745 GCF_015228065.2 Penaeus monodon | reverse complement strand
TGTAAACACTAGTGCACAAATCCTGCATAGCCTGAAGGTCATGCCATGCAACATTGATCATTTCGAAGCAACACGAGAACGTAAAGACTCACAAACCACGAACTTAATTAAGTAAACACAATCAAGTCCAATTTTATTCAGCAAATATACATACGAGTATCCGCTCTGTCAACCACACACTACGCGCATTTCTCCCAATTGATTATAGGTTAAGAGTATTAAGTATGTTTAACGTTTATTAAAGAAACGACCATCAAGCAACTGTGCACCGAATGAACCTCAAAACAAATTGCAATATTTGGTGTTCAGTTCAGTTCGCAAAGTATCTTTAGATACAGGGTCGGAGTCACTGGGAAATGGCATGAGCAATTTGATGAAACGGCTGCGAATTGATTCCTTCGGTGCAATGTTGCCTCCTTGCTCTTGACTCGGTCTTTTTTACTTTTGTTTTTCGCTTTTCTTTCAGAGGTC
>NC_051404.1:17473679-17473985 GCF_015228065.2 Penaeus monodon | reverse complement strand
ATGCACGAACTTCTGTTAAAGTAAACGTAATCAAGTCAAGGTTCATTTTGCAAATACACGAGGTCGAGGAGATTAACTTCATTCCTCTCTGTACACCACGCACTATGTGTATTTTTTCCATTTAATTAGAGGCCAAGTTTAGGTACGTTGAATGATAATGAGAGAAGGATCACTAATTGTATTATCTGTATGTATATCCTTAATATATGGCACCAGGAACACCTTATCTTGCTCAAGCTTGCAGCGTATTCAAAATGCAGCGATAGGGTGGGGCTTGAGAGCGTATCTCCCAGCGAAGGCCCCAAG
>NC_051404.1:17472786-17473035 GCF_015228065.2 Penaeus monodon | reverse complement strand
CACATCACTGATATAATCAAAAGGAGGGCAATTCGTGTAGGTGTTGCCATTAAGCAGTATAAGTCGGGGAGAAATTACCTCATGGGCTCCAACTCCAGATTCTAACTCCTTTTGTGTATAGGCAGTAACTCGACTACTAGAGACCTACACGTTATTATGTGAGGAAATACAGCCAAAGTAAGAAATGAAAATCAACGTTTCAGTTCTCATTGTGCTTGTGGTTTCTTTTATTTGCTGTGCTCACATTAC
>NC_051404.1:17472290-17472444 GCF_015228065.2 Penaeus monodon | reverse complement strand
TTCACAGTTTTCAAAGAGTTAATTTGCACGAAGCGAAAATTAAGTCAGTTTCGACCACTGTTTATTTGCCAAATGAAACAAGACTTGATTACGTCAACTTAACCTAAACTAGAAATGTGGTTTGCAAGGCCGGTTAATGTCTCTGTGTCAAGGA
>NC_051404.1:17472023-17472115 GCF_015228065.2 Penaeus monodon | reverse complement strand
CTCTTAGTCTTTCTATTGTGTTCTTTTATTTATATTACTGATCAGAAACATTGTATAAGCATAACAGCAAAGGAAGACTATTCTTAACTTAT
>NC_051404.1:17471841-17471980 GCF_015228065.2 Penaeus monodon | reverse complement strand
TCGTAACCTTTGCCTTACATTTTTCGCCGGCTTTGAATTTACGCAAATGTCGGATATATTTATTCAGTAACTTAACATCTTATACAAAATACTTCTCCGTATTCGCTTTAAAGATTAGTAACGATGAGTGAAGAAATTA
>NC_051404.1:17468330-17468644 GCF_015228065.2 Penaeus monodon | reverse complement strand
ATAAAAAAAAACCATGAAACCGTCCTCTCCATCCCTTTTAAAAATGGCAGGATAACATTTTAACTTTTCTCAAAATCTTGGGCAATGCAATCAAGTTCAAATAAGCCCAAAAGAAATGCGACTTTGCAAGTAGGAAGAAGAAAAGTGCAATAATATCGTCCATATCGTTGCAAATATCAGTTATACCTTCGCAATGAATATAGATGGGCAAAGTAAATTTTCTTCCTATCATAGAGATTTTGGTTTGGCAACACGTCTTGAATAATGGTAAATCGATATAAGGTTGTTAATACTTGTGAAATGATAAGCAAAAT
>NC_051404.1:17467726-17467978 GCF_015228065.2 Penaeus monodon | reverse complement strand
ACATGGAGCCTAACATAGTGTGTGTTGACACTGAGAGGAATGAAGTCAGTTTCGTCCACCGTCTGTCTGTTGATTATGTTGACTTAAGTGAATTAGCAGTGTGGTTTGCAAGGCCAGTTTTATGTTCTTGTTTTGACATCGTTGTTTAAAAAAAGGGGCTTTTATTGACTGTTTGAGGAAAAGACTGGAATTGAACCATGAATATCCGGTTTACTTTTTGGCAGCTGAGCCAACACAATAATACGTGACAAG
>NC_051404.1:17466869-17467368 GCF_015228065.2 Penaeus monodon | reverse complement strand
GCTGCGAATAAGCGGGAGAAAGGTATAAAAATTACAAAATAAACAAATCAATTTGTATTACATGTGCCCTGTATTACAAGGGCAGGAGTTGCGTAATTACAAACCTTCATTAAAAACCCCAAAAGGGAAAAAAAATTTTGTTTCCCCTTTTTCCTGGCTTGTAGTAACTTTTTTGTATGGTTAGGTTCCAAAAAAACGAAAAAAGCTATTAAAATAGTCAAAACTTTGGGTTTGCAAACATTTCAGCACCTTTATTCAAAGGTATCAAACCGTCAACAAATTATCCACTAACAAGGACAATTTTATAAAAAGGAAAACCCCTTTGTCTAAAAGCCGGCAGAATTGTTCACCGCAGGGATTTATTCTGGCAAATTTTAAGACTTGAAGGAAAGGACATTGTCCTTTCAATTGAAACCCACGGTTTATTAATTGCATTTCCCCGACTTTTGGGTTCCGACCCGGTGGATTTTTTTTTTGAGTGTGATAAACATAAAATTGT
>NC_051404.1:17466005-17466843 GCF_015228065.2 Penaeus monodon | reverse complement strand
GCCCTATTGATCTGCGTTTTTGCACATTAAATTAAGAGAAGTTGTGATTTCAAGCGTTTTAGGATGGATCAGAGGTTGTCGGCCCCCCCAAATCTTTTTATTATATTTTTTGCGATATTAAAAAGAGAGGCAAAAAAATTTTCCTTGCAAACATCAGTGAAGATTTTGAAGCCTACCCGAAGTACTTTGGAAAATCAGTTGGGGGCCAGGAAAGCATGGGCCCCTCACTTTGTTGGAGCAATGTAAGTGACGCTGGAAGGGTGGGGTACGAGGGGAGCAAGGGCCCGAATTTTCCAAAAAAGGGTTGGTTTTAGCCCAACGACTACTCAACAAATTTCTTTTTGCATGGGGATTTCAGCAAGCAGCGGAAAGGAAAAAAATGCGTGGGGTAGATTTTCCAGGTCTTCCATCATCGTTTCTTTAATTCCCCCCCCGCTCTAAATATCCTGGGCCCGTACCACCGTCAAGATGAAGTCCCGACAATTTTGATAAGGGGGGGAATGGAGTGAGGACTTGGACTACTTCCAGAGGTCCAGAAAAGTTCCTCACTTTCAATCAAAAGGAAGTGAAAAGGCCTGTCAGGATATGATTTGACCAAGTCCAAAGCGATTATTAATTTTAAAGGATGGCGGGAATTTTTTTCAAGGGGGATGTGCAGGTGACAAGCGAGAATCGACACAAACCTTTCTCGGGTTTTATACTTAAAATGGCCCTTTTTTGCCAGACATGCTGGGCATTTGGGTTATTGGGGTGCCGTTTGTGCCCAAGGAATGAAGACTATCTATAGATGGATCCAGCACAAGCTTGAAGGCTGTCTTTCTCCGCAAGGGAAAACAAC
>NC_051404.1:17464497-17465727 GCF_015228065.2 Penaeus monodon | reverse complement strand
CACCTGCGTTCAAGTATCTTCTTGAATTCTTCCCCAAGTTATTTTAGGCCAAAATCAAAGGTGGATTTTTTTTTTTACCTCAGATAAAGAAGGTGATTGAGTCTACCGAATTTTCCAATAAGCTCAGTAGGATTGAGAGAACAGCAAGGCACTGTTTCAAGGAAGTTAAGGTCTTCCTGGTCAATTACAGAGCTGAAAATTACCAGCAACTGAGGCAGGATCTTATTTTGGTGCCATGGGATGCAGGATGTTGCTCAAACTCCATATGCTGGGAGCTCACCTGAAAAAAAATCAAGGACAACATAGGCATCTACTCAGAAGAACAAAGCAAACGATTCCACCTAGACGTGAAACAGCAGCAACGGGAGTAAAAAGGCCAATACAATGAAAAAATGACGGGGGACTATATCGGGGGGCTTGTGCGGGAATGTGGTCTGGACTACAACTGCAAATCCAGGTAATCTAATAATTTCTGATGTGTATAACTTTCTTTATCGGTGTTTTTTGTTTTTACTTGTTTTCGTTTGGTAAGCTTGTGTGATAAAATTAATATATATTCTTTTGATTTAATATATGAGCTCATAAATTTCAAAAATGTGTTTTTTCTTGAAGAAAGTATGAACATTTCGAAATATTAATATCTTGACCACAAACCCAAAATTCTGACGGAATAATAGTGTTTTTTCTTTTAATAATAGGATATAACAAACCAGGAAATGACACTTAGCACCGGGGAACAAGAAATGTGTTACTTTGTGTAATACTACCATGTTCTTGTAAGATAAAACCGTGATAGTCAATCATGTTAAAAAAATAATTATACCGAGGGTATAATTCGTAGCTATGTAGTAATGGCGATACTGTAGTTGACAGATTAACAGAAAATCTGAGAAAGAAAGGAAGAGAAGTCACATACTAAATGGTACTACAAGCAGGCAGCTATATTATACATATACTTTACAAACATTTGTGAAATAAAGAATGAAGATTAATTTGCATGTACAATAACGTCCCCTTTCTTTCAAGTCAAGGAAAATTTGCGTAAGATAGAATTCAGTCATAAAACATCTATGTCGTTAGCATTCATCTCCTCAGGTAAGACGACGCTTTAGTATTATCATCAAGCTTACTTCCAGACCTTGCATTATAACGAGGAATGCTTATAAACTTTCCTTTTGAATATCTAAAAATTTTTATCTAAACGGGAGTTTTTGCTTATTGTTCTAAAAC
>NC_051404.1:17463582-17464397 GCF_015228065.2 Penaeus monodon | reverse complement strand
AAGAGGAGAGAGAGGAGAGAAAAGGAGAGAGATGGGAGAGGAAGGGATGAGGGGAAGAAGGGAGTGGAGAATGAAAGAAAAGGAAGATAGGGAAGAAGAGAGACGTAGAGAAATAGGAGGGAAGAAAACAGAATGAAGAGAATGGAGAGAAGAGAGAGAATGTAAGAAGAATGGAAAGAGTGAGAAAAGATAGAAGGAGAGGAATAACAGAAGAATAGATGAGAAAGAATAGAGGGAGACACAGAGGAGGATGAGGATAGTTCAGATCAAAGACAGAGAAATAGAAGGGAGAATAGGGAAATGGGAAGATTGATGAAGGAAGTAGTGAATCAACAGAAGGCTAAAGATATTGTGGAATGGTCTATTAATTTACCTAAAGTTTGTATCATTATTCACTCATAAACGGAAAATAATTAAATATGAATTGTAAAAGATTCATATTATTATTTTTTAGTTGGGAGGTATTAATCTCACAAAGTTTTATGTTTATATAAGATATTTCATTCATAATAGGGATTAGCACTACAACGATAAGTACAGGAAATTTGTATATGGTTATTAAATTCAAGAAAGATATTCTGCGGAAACAATAACAGAGTAATATAAACAAAAAGAATAGTAATTATCCAAAAATGATTATCATTAACGAGAAAAACATTGAAATACAAATCTAGATAAGTTATAGATATAAGATAGATATTTTAGATCTTCAGTAAGAGAAGCAAGGGAAATGAGACGGACAAAGAAATCAGAAAAAGGAAAAGAGATAGAGAGAAAGGAAAAAAAGAAGTAAAAAAAAAAGAAGAAAAAAAAAA
>NC_051404.1:17462899-17463359 GCF_015228065.2 Penaeus monodon | reverse complement strand
AGGAGAAGATGGAATATCTAAATAAAGGAAGAAACCTATATAAATGAATCAAGAATCTCGCACACCTTCCTGTAACTTGCATAACACTAATTCAAGAAACGCAAATGAAACCAATGAGGTCACAACAGAAAAGAAAAAACGAGATTAAACAGATAAACAGATAAACAAATAGATAAATAAACAAATAAAACACATCCATGTATATAAAAAAAACAACTCCCAGACCAAAAATAAAACAAAGAAAAAAAAAAGGTGAATACTCTTACTATATAATTCTCAGGAGAAAAAATGAGCACCATTAAACAATATGGAGAAGACGTGTAGCTGGGTGTAACAAGGGAACGGCGTAATGTGTTGAAGTTAAGCTCACTATAGACTAGATCCCAGAAGGAGTGAGGCCGTGAAGTTACGCCATTACCCTTATTGCATATTCCATGATCCCCGTATTTGTTTAAGTAAC
>NC_051404.1:17462601-17462746 GCF_015228065.2 Penaeus monodon | reverse complement strand
ATCAAATGAGAGAGAGAATGTGTGCGCGCGCGTGTGTGAGAGAGAGAGAGATTGTGTGTGTGTGAGTGAGTGTGGGTGAGAGAGAAGGAGAGAGATTGTATGTGTGTATTTGAGATTGAGAGACATAGAGAGATTGTGTGTGTGT
>NC_051404.1:17462313-17462483 GCF_015228065.2 Penaeus monodon | reverse complement strand
CTTTATCTATATATATGTTACAAATATTGAAAAATCCTGAATACTGATATCAATTTCTTTTGAGCTGACGTAATAGTCGTGATGAAATTCACAATCTCTTTAAAAAACATTTTCCTTAAGTTTTACGACGATACAAAAAAGGGAACGACGTAATTATATCATGTATGGTG
>NC_051404.1:17461787-17462233 GCF_015228065.2 Penaeus monodon | reverse complement strand
TCTTTTTAAAGGAGGATGTTATATAATCATTTAAACAAGGATGTATAATGTGCACGATTCTTGCTTTAATGACTAAACTTTTTTCTACTGAAATAGCAATATGAATAGAAATCTGTTTTAATGATTTAACTTTTTAACAGAGAAATGACAAAATCTTATGTTCTAGTAAGAATGATCATTAAAGCTATATTTAAGACTCTAAATCTATGCTTAATTATATTCCAGAAATATCTTTTCCCTTCTAATATTACCGTTAATTCTCAAAAAGCTGTGTTTTGTTTTGGACTATGACGGAACTTGTTCAAAATATCTATTTTTAGCAGTTGTTCATTCATGAGCATATACCTTGCACTATATTTACTACCTGTTAATTATTACTACAAATATTGAATCATAATCGCCTTTAAGGGGATCAATGAAACCTATGAGAATTATATGTGGGAGAT
>NC_051404.1:17460862-17461107 GCF_015228065.2 Penaeus monodon | reverse complement strand
AACTTAATTTTATTTTCGGATTTTAATCATTAGTGAAAGATCCTCTCCTAAGGATTAGCGATATTGTAAAAGCAAATTTGTTTCTTGATTTCAGGCAACCAAATTGGGACCTTAATAATCCTTAGCTAACTCATTATATTGCTTTCATCATCACTACTGGAGATAATCTTTTACTAATAACGAAAATCCGAAAAAATGTAATTAAGTTGTCACGTGCAAAATCAAAGAAAGAAAAGAGTAATGTG
>NC_051404.1:17460203-17460639 GCF_015228065.2 Penaeus monodon | reverse complement strand
CTGTCTATATCATTAAAGTCCTAAATTTAATTCCTGGAATCAAGAAACAAATTTACTTTTACAACATCGCTAAGTCATCGTATCCTTAGGAAAGGATGTTGATATTAAAATTCATATTTAGTAATCATAACTTTTGTTAAAAATAAGAGGGATATAAATAAGGAAGTTTAACATCAGCATCATCACTGTTCCCAGTTATATCCATGGAGCAGGAAACATTGCACGATTTTTGCACATAATGAAATCAAAGAATGTACTCTGACCTTTATTTAAAAGAAAAAATAAGACCTTATGCTTTGTTGTTTCGTTTTAACTAGTTACGTGGAAGTGACAAAGAGATATGTTATTGATTATTAAAACGTAACTTTGCAGGATTTTTAAAAATAAGAAAGCAAGTGTTTTATAATTATTTTGACAAAGTATTACCTTTTACATG
>NC_051404.1:17459332-17459868 GCF_015228065.2 Penaeus monodon | reverse complement strand
ATATGTAAACAATTTGTTTGCGCGTTCATATAAAGGGAAAAAAGGTAAAGTGAGCTGGAGAAATCAGCTAACCTGATAACTTGTTTTTTTTTTCTGTAAATATCATTACCTTTAATAATTTACCTGCAACACGACCCCCCAAAAAGGCCACGCAGTTAATTGGATCTTCCGTGAAAAGAAATTTTGACAAACTAAATGTCGGTCATAAAAAGTGTATCTTATACCTTGGTTTAATGTCGATACATATTAGTATACTTGAGATGATCTCAGTGGAGTAGGAATTTCCCAGAAAAATATATATCAAAAATTTATTGAGTTATAAATCTTCGGTAAGTCCAATAATAAAAGTAAAAAGATTCTGTTCAGCACATATTGCACAATTTTATGCGTTTTCTCTAGATTTCAAATTTATTGCAAAAGCTGAAAGGCAACGTACTCGTGTATTTTATGCAATGATGACGTCATTTCGTTACTTTTACTTTCCTTTATTTTAAAGCATTTTTTTTTTTCATATTCTTTGTTATACCCTGATGAAA
>NC_051404.1:17458321-17458679 GCF_015228065.2 Penaeus monodon | reverse complement strand
TTGCATGCATGAGTTTTGTGAACGAACATGCTTTGAATATAAACACAACAAAAGAGCTGTAAATCAGAAAATGAATGAATTGCCGCCGAGACCGAAAAACAGATAGACATTTACTCCCACACACTGCTAATATTGCGTATAATAAGACCTGAGGGCTTAAAAGCATAGTTAATTTGACCCAACAAAGAGGGGGGGGGCGCTTGTGAGTGACCTGAATGTTGACTAATTTGTTTATAACTAACTGGCTTTGATATTTTTTATTGGCTTAGTCTTTGTAATTTGGTGGATTCCGACATTATAGTAAGTTGCAAGTAAAACAACGTAGAAGTATATTCACATTTATTATTTAAGTTGTCTT
>NC_051404.1:17457687-17457823 GCF_015228065.2 Penaeus monodon | reverse complement strand
ACCTGAGAATCCAGCGCGAGAGTCATTAATAATGCCACAGGGAGCTGGAGATCCATAATCACAATGGATGATCCTCACGCGGGAAACATTTCACGTGTCTCCAGAAATTCACATTCGCCACTTGGGTTTGGAATGC
>NC_051404.1:17457059-17457330 GCF_015228065.2 Penaeus monodon | reverse complement strand
ATACGGTTCTAATTTAGGTTTGATACGGAAAGATTTGTCTTTTTTTCTCGCTCCGGAAATGCGCTGGAAGTTGGGATGAGTTGAAGGCATTTTAGCATATATCAACGAATACTAACTATATTGCTCCAGTGATTGTGATACTGAGAGATAACGAACTACTTAATGAAACTCAGTATATATGGTGAGGTGGAAGGATGCAGCATTATCATTTACTCTGACCCCCCCCCCCAACCCCTACCCGTTGGATAGCTCTCCCTTCCAGCCCTCCCCC
>NC_051404.1:17456827-17456984 GCF_015228065.2 Penaeus monodon | reverse complement strand
CACTTTCTTCCTCTTTGCAAGGAATCTCCGTCATTAACTGAAAGCGCTACGAATTCCACGCGACTTTGGTTGTTGAATGATAATGCCCCGAATCTTTCCTGCATGCTATGGTGTCTTCGGTGCCATGTTTATTTGTTAAAGCTCTGGTCTAAGTGCA
>NC_051404.1:17456481-17456621 GCF_015228065.2 Penaeus monodon | reverse complement strand
ATGAGTTTGTTGTTATTAAGAAAGGTGTTTGAGTGTTCAGTAGTAGAAATATGGATACTCTAGTATCAATATTTCTATCCATGTGTATATTCTTACAATTGATTTACCATTCTTTTCTGCCAAAGAATATGGTACGATTT
>NC_051404.1:17455682-17456248 GCF_015228065.2 Penaeus monodon | reverse complement strand
AGATACCTCAGTAGCAAGCCTCCAACGAAAAGCTAAAGAGCAACACATCTCATAAAAGAACGGGGGGGGGCATTAACCGTCAACTTTGATGTAAAGCAATTTATCTCCCGCGAAAGGGACCGAAACCTTGCAGTACCGCTGCAGGCTTCAACAGACGTTCGTGGAATGGGAACAATGCTTTTATGGACAGTTTCATCTCATCTGGACGCCCTCTCGAAATTCCCCTCCTTCGTACGGTATTCGCTTTCCGTCTCTACCCTCCTCGACTGACCTAATACCCATCCTTCCCTCCTCCTCCTTTCCTACCCTTTCCATCACCCCTATCCTCACCCTTCCCTCCACCCCTTCTATCATCCCTATTCTCAATCTTCCCTCCTTCCCTATCCTTTCTATCAACCCTATCCTCACCCTTCCTTCCTCTGCCTCCTTCCCTACCCTTTCCATCACCCTTCTATTCTCACCCTTCGCCTCTTGTCCATCACAGCGGTTAGACACTTCCGTCTGTTTGTTATGGAAATGTCTAGGGAGTTTGGAAAGAAGAAAGGAGATGAGTATTGGCTATGCGT
>NC_051404.1:17454915-17455211 GCF_015228065.2 Penaeus monodon | reverse complement strand
AACACACGGACATCGTTTCTTATTTGCCTTTTCTATCTCCCTTTATTCCTATTATCAAGAACGCATTTCATGAATGGATAAGCAAGCGAGCACACTGCCTTTGTCTGTTCCTCGTTCGTGAGAGAGAAAAATCCTCCCTGAGTGGCTGGATGCGTGAGCTACTTCCCTTAAATGGAATTCAGAGTGTCTGTTTCAACCTCGGCTCTGTCTTTAAAGAAATGCTGTTTTCTCTGCTTGTTATCGCTTAGTAGAGCTGTGTATCGGTGTAATCTTGTTGTATATGCTTGTATTATAGC
>NC_051404.1:17454409-17454605 GCF_015228065.2 Penaeus monodon | reverse complement strand
AAAAAAACAATAAGAAATCTTTTACAAACTAATGCGAAGAATAAAGAAAGGCTAAAAGCTTCAAGAAAACTGTCTTCCTTTTTCCCTTTTTCCAGCAGAGCAGAGCATTATAGTGGCTTCAACTCGCCCTTTTACATCACGAGTACTGTTAGGGGGAAAGATATGGTTCTTTTCCCTTGGTTTTCGAATAAAGGTT
>NC_051404.1:17453473-17453648 GCF_015228065.2 Penaeus monodon | reverse complement strand
CGACAAGAAAGACTAAAAATCTTTGAAGAAAAGTATGTCTTTGAGCGAAACTAGGCGAGTGAGCGGTAGAGGAGGACGGCGTCGTAAGAGGAATGTGTGTGTGTGAGCTTTTGTTAATCCTTATCTTTCACGCTCTAATCCTGCAATATGTGGATAGTCACGTCGTTGTATAATC
>NC_051404.1:17452849-17452996 GCF_015228065.2 Penaeus monodon | reverse complement strand
ACTGAACACATTACGCCCCTCGGTATTCATGCTACCGCAATCTTGGGTGACACAACATACATTATTGAACGTCTGTGTACAAGAGGCGGTATCTTTTGTGCGATCCCTCTTTGTGTGTTCACGTATTCCAAAAAGCAGCCTCTGTTG
>NC_051404.1:17452030-17452430 GCF_015228065.2 Penaeus monodon | reverse complement strand
CGCTTTTGAATCGAGACATAAAATCACCTTTAAAAACATTAACCCTTAATAACAACCACATCCTCTGAACACCAAGTAACTAAAATATCTCCTTATCCTTATACCCAACATAAGCCAATATAGATACTTCATAAAACCACATGTCTCTCTCTCTATTGCTTGTCCTATGTTTATGAGCATCTATGGTGTATCACTAATAGGATGAAAGCCCAATATTACGTAAAACCTCTGTTATCCTGGATCAAGGGCCATTGTTTTTAATGTACTGGCACGCCTGTGGGTTATATGGTCCCCGTTATTGCGTTTGGGTTGAAAAGGGTATGAGAAAGATGAGGGGGAAAATGTTACAAGGAAAGATTTTATGCGGGGAGTGAAAAGGATGCCGTGTCGATAACGTAAG
>NC_051404.1:17451543-17451626 GCF_015228065.2 Penaeus monodon | reverse complement strand
ACATGATTTTCTCTCACATATTTTCCGTTAAAAAGTACATGTAAAAATGAAAGTTCTAAGAGAAAGTCGAAACATTCAAACAA
>NC_051404.1:17451122-17451190 GCF_015228065.2 Penaeus monodon | reverse complement strand
TGTGGGATTACATAACATATGGTCCCAAGGCTAAAAGAGAATATCAAGTATTTATAGGAAGTACTCTC
>NC_051404.1:17450870-17451038 GCF_015228065.2 Penaeus monodon | reverse complement strand
CCACATTTTCTTCCCACTATCCTTTCCATCCTGCTTCTTATCCTAACCCTTCTCAACGCATCCTACGCCACTCTATTGCCCGTACTATCCGACGCTCAACTCCTTTATATCCTTCTTTAAGCTATCCTCCCCATCCCCAATTTACCCGTCTTATACATCCAACCACTC
>NC_051404.1:17449780-17450130 GCF_015228065.2 Penaeus monodon | reverse complement strand
ATCCGACCTCTCTTACACCCTATCCTCCTCCTTGCATCACACACCATGAACCTCTACCCCAGTTCTATCCTTCTTACCTTACCTAGCCAAGGGACGCGATGGAAAGTGTAAGGAAGGTTCCATGAGGCAAAAAAAAAAGTGAGACAAGTTCCATGAGGCAAGAAATTGTGAGGCTAGTTCCATGAGGCAAGGGATCATGAAGCAAAATCGTATGAGGCAAGGAAGCCCCACGAGGCAAGCCTCATTCACTCCCCTCCTCATGAAAAGCGTCTGGCTTCGAGGCTTGGGAAGAACCATCATTTTTCTCTCTAATTACCACCCGAATTTTCTTCTTTTCTTTTCACCTGCTC
>NC_051404.1:17449236-17449313 GCF_015228065.2 Penaeus monodon | reverse complement strand
TTACCTCGCCCCAGGCAGGCCCTTGCTCCGAAATGTCCCATGAAGGCATTTTAGTCCCGTCAGAGCAAAGCATTCTC
>NC_051404.1:17449044-17449214 GCF_015228065.2 Penaeus monodon | reverse complement strand
TGTATATATACCAGTAGTCCTTTGCTGTCCCGATTTTCGAAAACGCGAGGCCGGTAAAGTTCAGATAACATTCTGGGATTTTATATAACTTTTGGATTTCCCACTTTTTTATGTGACACTTTAACGTAGTTCATATCAGGAGGTGTTATATGAAATTTACATCCCCCGTA
>NC_051404.1:17448596-17448958 GCF_015228065.2 Penaeus monodon | reverse complement strand
ATGAATCTTCTCATATGCCTTTCGTGCTGTTATTTTAAGCTTAAACTATACGAATCGTGTTTATGTTAATGTTCCATAACTTAAATCCTCCTCTGTCGTATTTATTCGGTTTAATTTTTCCTTTGTCTCTTTTATTCATGATATTTATGTATCTTCTTTCATCCCCCTGCATTGTTTTATTGTTTTTTTTGCAATGTCGACGTTAGTTTTATCTCGGACTTAGCAGCTCTGGATAATTAATGTCCTCGGTAATGATAATGCAGACTGACTCATTTAGTGTTTTTCTTTAATCAGCGGAGAAAAATACGTTTGTTTATGGTCCTTTCGGCTTCTGCACATGCACACTGTGATGTACACGTACG
>NC_051404.1:17448408-17448506 GCF_015228065.2 Penaeus monodon | reverse complement strand
TACTGAATTATCTACGAAAGCAGGTAGATAAATGAATAAGAAGATAAGTCATTTCATAAAAATAAAAAGAGATAAAGATATAAATGTGTGTGTGTGTT
>NC_051404.1:17448210-17448286 GCF_015228065.2 Penaeus monodon | reverse complement strand
AACCCGATTCGTAAATAGGTAAACAGATATAACAGAAAATAAAGAACAATACTATAAGCATATACCAATCTCAGAT
>NC_051404.1:17447911-17448136 GCF_015228065.2 Penaeus monodon | reverse complement strand
AGTATAAGGACCTGACCGTAACCGTACAAAATCTCTTCCACGGAGGAGATTTGAAACCTACGATATTAAAAGCGTCTGGAGTTGGATCCGTCTCGAGCCCTTGTCTTCGGATCCAGCACTATGGAAACAGCTAAAGTCCATCTTCATAGAGAATCACTCCCTCCGTAATGAAAGCTGAGACCCGTTGGAGAAAGTGGAGGCCTTTCTTCTCTCCAGGGTGAAAAG
>NC_051404.1:17447649-17447713 GCF_015228065.2 Penaeus monodon | reverse complement strand
GGGGGGGCGAGAAAGAGAGTGAGTGTTATTTCTAAACAAAAAATTCCCTATTTCTTAGATGATG
>NC_051404.1:17447157-17447495 GCF_015228065.2 Penaeus monodon | reverse complement strand
CATGAAGCTTGCGTTCCTCAAAAAGAAAAAGAAAAAAAAAGATACCCGCCTGCTATTCTTTGAAAGGAAAAAAAAATGTCCACCTAAAAAAGACAGTACTTCATCTCCCTTCTCTTCAAATTTTGACAAAAAAAAGGAGAATTAGTTCAGATATGGCAATAAAAAATGGCGAATTTCTTCTGGCCTGCAGTCAGGAAAATCCAAAGGAAGCTATGCCATTATTCACTCGGGAATCGGTGAATTGTGTGAGATTTTTAGGCACATTTTTTTTAGTAGAAAGTCCGTTTCATTAGCATTTTTTTTGTCTTTTTTTCTTATTCTCAGGATTCCTCATTTGT
>NC_051404.1:17446270-17446507 GCF_015228065.2 Penaeus monodon | reverse complement strand
CAAAGCGTACCATAGTATAACCACCAACGAAAAGACATTTCAAAAGAGAAAAATAGAGAGATAATATGCAACTTTCTGGACCGGGTGAACATACTGCTTAATCGGGACTTCATCTGAATCCTGGACATCATTGCACCATATTTATTCCTGCAGTCCTGACTTGCATATCTGAAATTTGAAATCTGCAATGGATGGTAGTGGGGAGCCCTTATATTGCTACAGTATATCTTCTCATAA
>NC_051404.1:17445610-17445982 GCF_015228065.2 Penaeus monodon | reverse complement strand
ACTTTTCTTTTCCTAGATTTTGCCATATACTCCACTAATTTTAACTTTTTGGACATCATTTTAGTAGCAACTCGATACATATGGGAAAAGAACATGAATTATACAGAGGATATGCAGATTCATCGGAAACAGTGGTAACGTATATTAGAATTAACGCCCCCAATCGGCGTTTCTCTAAGCTTAATAATCTACCGCTCGTATAATTTCGTCAAAACAGCTGACTGGGCACATTTTTGTTATTGTCCTGTAAAACAAAATCCCGCTCACTATTCTACTCGTGAAAATAAATCCATGGGTCTTTTTTTGCATTATTATTTTGTATTATGGGAAGTGGGGTACCACCACGTGTCAGCAGGGGAAGGAGAGGTAAAG
>NC_051404.1:17444766-17445425 GCF_015228065.2 Penaeus monodon | reverse complement strand
AAAATGCTGAGATAAGCAGGCAGACAGGAAGACACAGAATGAGAGAGAGATCCATTATGCCGGGATTATATACCTCATGGTAGCAATGAAATCTTTTATGACCTTTTTTCCAGCTTCCCGTTTTATAATAGTCCCTCTTGAGCTTGTGAAATAGCAAAACTGTTGGATCAGCTGTATCCCAGTGAGACATTTCATATTCACAAAGTAGACAGTGAATTGCTGCCATTTATTTCACATTGGAAAGAAATGGGTTTAATTGCTGCAATTAAGTCCGACTGTCACGGTGATAATTACAAACAAGAAATAATTCCTCGAGAGTTGGGTTCTACTCCTGGAATATAATCTATCTGGATGATAAATCTCGTCTACGAAGTTATGTTAACGCGACTGCGATAACACTTAAGGAGGTGAATACTTCTGTTCTACGTATACACATATGCTTAGCATGAAGTCTGTGCTATACCCAGTATTCAAGGGAATAATAAGCCTTTGTATAGCTCGCTTTAAGGCCCCTTATGACGAGGATAATATTTTGAAGTATTTCTCTTTTCATCTCGAGGATAAATTTAACGCGTTATTTTTGGGCGTTAATATTCATGTGCCCATTCACGGCCATGCGAGAGTACATGAGAATTTACGAGAATACACGCGTATCTAGC
>NC_051404.1:17443306-17443589 GCF_015228065.2 Penaeus monodon | reverse complement strand
CTATAAGTTACTTAAGCCGCCATATTTCTACCTAAGCTAACTATATATCATTTTCTTTTCTTATTCCAACGGAAGCATTTTTACGAAAGATGAAATTTCAGTATCACAAGTACTTTTCTCAAAATAAAATTTCCCCTAAGATAGTTTATTTGCAAGCGCTGAGGACATCCAGGGGGAAATGACAAAGACTTTGAAAGTGATTCGGGAAGAGAAGCCTCCGAAAGAACGATTTAATCAATGGTTGCATGGAAAAAGTGTATTGCACCAGCAGACTGAGCTAAAT
>NC_051404.1:17442743-17442865 GCF_015228065.2 Penaeus monodon | reverse complement strand
CTATATCAAGAAACATACACATACATACTATATACACAAATATAAACAGCAATTATCATATGTATAATTACCAATCTAGCGAAATAATGATAATCACCATAACAAAACAAAAAACTAAGACC
>NC_051404.1:17442183-17442662 GCF_015228065.2 Penaeus monodon | reverse complement strand
TACACATTCCAATATTAAATTCTACACATGATTGTTCATAAACAAAAGCCACTGATATAATAATATGACTAACATGACTTTTGGACTAAAAGCCTTGTTTTGGAACCCTAAAATTAAAGAGAGAAAAAGTGACCATTACCAGTATTCAAGGCCTTTAACCTGGTAGTAATGGACACATAATGGGTATGTAATTAAGACAGAGAGGACAGTCTAGTCCGTCCTATTAACGAGACAAAAAATATATATACATACAAAAAGGGAGAAAGTGGAATGACCATTTATGTACATTGAAAAATAAAGAAAATAAACGCGAGAAAAAAAAGTGAAGTCCTTTTTAAATAAAAGTACAATGCAATGACCGTTTTTTTTCTTTTTTTCTCCCCTTGTTTCATTAACAATTTGTTCACCGTGTATTCTTCACAAACGCCCCTACTCGCAGGCACATTACTGATTTAGCTGTATTATTGTGACATTATTAT
>NC_051404.1:17441628-17441881 GCF_015228065.2 Penaeus monodon | reverse complement strand
ATGTGACATTATTATGGTCTGGTTATGATAGTAAGCTCTTTCATTGACAAAAAATTATTACTTTGCGGGAAGTAAAGTTAACAGACCTTTACAAAAATAGATAATCGATAATGAAGAGTGAGATAAACGAAAAATAAACAGTATATACTGAGGAAATAACTAAATCCAAAACAAAACTACCCTTAGAAAATATAATAGATATATACACAATAAAAAAAATCTGAGAAGTAAAAAGACAAAACAAATCAGACTC
>NC_051404.1:17441140-17441585 GCF_015228065.2 Penaeus monodon | reverse complement strand
CAGACAGTTCAAAATCATCCTTAACAAATATAATGAATAAACCCACAATAAAAAAAAGAACAATTCTGAAGAACAAGACATAATAAATCATAAAGACAAAACAAATAAAAAACATACAATCGGGTCGAAACATAACATGAATATCACGCGAAAATGTTCTACTGGAAGTCAGAGCAAACATATCGGGCCGAGTGATCAGACGCACGCTGACCTGGCAAATCACAAGTGTTCATCAAGGAAGGGGAGAGGGAGGAATAAAAAAAATAATGGATTGTATTGTGATTGTGAGGAGTCTCATGTACTGGAAGTTCTGTGTACAATAGTGCTTGGTTCTGACGTGTGTGATATGAGTATTGATAGGAGTTACGACATCTTTAATGTTTGGTAGATAGTTTAATATTCATGGGTACGTAGTGTGTATCAAATGAACTTTATTCACATCCGC
>NC_051404.1:17440653-17440866 GCF_015228065.2 Penaeus monodon | reverse complement strand
GCCAACACAGAGGGCTTGGAAGCAATGTGGAACAAACTGTGAATGCGATTCTGGAAGTCCTTCAAAAAAGGACTTAATCAAGGGTGACACCGGAAAAAGGTATATGCAATTTCTGCAGATTGCATTAGCAGATCGAGCAAGAGAAATAGCGAGAAAAAGAGTAGGAAGCGAGAAGGGCCTAATCACACATTTGAATATGCCGCAGAAATTACT
>NC_051404.1:17440119-17440387 GCF_015228065.2 Penaeus monodon | reverse complement strand
ATAAAGGAACAAACACACACATCAAATTTTCCTTGTATTGAACATTTATGCTTAAAATGAGTACATTGTTATCATTAGCTTAGTTAATCGCTTAATCATCATGTAATTAACTCTTAATAATATCACAAACGATTTTACTGTTATTATAATTTTTATGATAATGTCTTGATCTGTTCACCATTTTAGATTTATTATAATATGCATTCCTTACTGCTCCCCTGAATAGACCACTACACACGTATTCCAGTGAGGATATACATTCGTAGAC
>NC_051404.1:17439451-17439921 GCF_015228065.2 Penaeus monodon | reverse complement strand
TATATGCTAGTTTATGTTGTAAGCCTATGTGCTGTTTCTCATTTTCTTTATTTTTACTATTTAACGTGGGTTTTTTTTTAATTACTATTGTTTATCCCGTTTTCCCCTTACACTTGATTCTTTCCGTTTGCACTCTGCCTCTACTATTCTTAATATGCGTTTTGTGTTCTTAAAACATTCTGGTATATTCTGTCATCCATTTAAAAACTTCATGTTACTTTAAACCTAAGCCTTCTACATATTAGTTAAACCTAAATTTTGGTGTTTATTTTATTGTCTACCTTTGCTGCATGATTATATTGGTCTATATATGCCGGGGTGTAGCTTTGTTTTTGAAGGTCGTACGGGGGTTCAAATCCTTCAGCAGAGTCCCCAACCTCTTTTTCACGAACAAATGAGGCTCCCATTTTCCATGTTCAATTAACCGGTGAAAGTTGTATTTCTTTCTACAAATTGCGCAGACTGGGAGC
>NC_051404.1:17439323-17439410 GCF_015228065.2 Penaeus monodon | reverse complement strand
GAGGGGGGGGGGCGTAGGAAAGAAAGATGTTTTACCTTACATAAAACACCAGAAGCACACGTACACACACAAACATGTATACGTCTA
>NC_051404.1:17438309-17439231 GCF_015228065.2 Penaeus monodon | reverse complement strand
TATTGACGATTATATAAATCCATTAGCAGTATTCGTTTTATGTAAATAGGTAGCAGTGAGCATATAATGAAGTGATATAATTGATGGGGGCAGTCTAGTCAATTAACGTTAGAAAAACAACAGCAAAAAACATACGAGCGAAAAGATGGAAGTGCTGTTAAAACAATATTTTACAAATAACTTTCCAAAAATAACACATGGATTTGTCATTTTTAGGGGTCTTCTTAAAAACAGATGTTGCGCCCTTTATGAGTAGATAATAAAAATTGTGATGGTGATAATGGTTTTCCATTCTACCAGATAATATATGCTAATACCGCTCTTAGTGTTCTAGTACAAGGGTTTATATTTGATTTCAACCTCAGTACTTAAAGTTCTACCCACGATACCCTTTCGTTACCTGTAACAAAACGCCCTGTTAAATCAGATTCTAATATATAAATGAAGCAAAATAAGGTGATACATTATGGTAAATGATAGAGAGGACAACTAATGGGGCACCTTGCTACGACGTTCACACCAAAAATTGAGACGATAATATAGGTCCGTCCAATGAAGTGTCCGTCAAATCAAGAGTCTATCAAATGAAGTGTCTGTCAAATCAAAAGTCTGTCAAATGAAGTAACCGTCAAATCAAGAGTCCGTCAAAGAAAGTCCGTCAGATCTAGTGTCCGTGGAAGGAAAGGAGAAGCGACACACTGACTCTCTCGCACCACGTCTATGCACCAAACTTGGCAATGTAATTCTGAGACTGCAGAGCCTCATGTATTGGAATTTGTGTGAACAATGCAATAGTGGTTTGCTCAAACTTCTGACACAAACTTTGTTTCGAATCACGTGTTATTGGTATGGGAAATTCATGAATAAATATCAAAGCTGATATCCTTCTTGCAATGCAGAAATGTCTTCAAGTCGTACATCT
>NC_051404.1:17437778-17438258 GCF_015228065.2 Penaeus monodon | reverse complement strand
TTGAGTAGGTATAACATGTTAATAACGTATTGTCTGGCATGGAAGTAATCCCCAATACATTTTTTTTATGCATATTTAAGCATGTGAGTGTACTTACGTGTAATTGTATTTAAGTGTTGAACTTAATGGGGTACCTCTTCCTCCCTCCTTTGTAGCGGACCAAGAGGCTAGTCGGTAAGAATTCGAGTCACACGATAAGTATTCCGAACAGGTCTCGGAGCAACCCAAAGGGGGACTAGAAGGCTGATGTATGTGAGGAATATTCAAATGGTGAGATGGAGAGTGTGTGCTTGATCTTTTTCACTTGCGCATTTCTGATTTGATTTGATTTTTTTTATGGGAGTAAATGGAAAGGAATTAATGACAATGTTGTGTTCAGACTATCGCTAAAACGAAATAAATGCTTTGTCTTAGATTAGCAATATTCAGATTGAAGCATCTCAGGAAAATAAGTTCATATTCATAGTTTGACCTCGGAGA
>NC_051404.1:17436888-17437370 GCF_015228065.2 Penaeus monodon | reverse complement strand
CTACGTGCATGCACAGGATGTTTAAGTCTGCTTACGTGCATGTATGCTCAGAGAGTAATTACGTCCAGTCTTTACAGTATCGTAAAATGTCGAGGATTTCGTTTGCTCAGAGAGAATATTAACTCGCAAGACGATATCCGTGCCTTTAAAATTCACAAAACGCTTTCTGAACTTCAGATTTCTTTGCCGTTTTTACTATTTTGAAATCGCTATTACCTGACACGGTGCTCTCTCTCTCTCTCTGATACGCAAGTGTTTCGATCTTACCTGGAAATAAATCATATATCTAAACAAAGACGTTTATTTGGCAACCGTAAAAATATCGAAGGAGACGTGGCGCCGATTCAGATCGGGATTCTGAAATCAGCTGTTTCTCGACAAGGATTTAATCAGTTACAACGGAGGAGGCAGGGGGGGGGGGTATGTCAAGTCCACAGATTGCAGTGAAGAATTTAAGTGTGTTATTTGGCATTTCATAACTT
>NC_051404.1:17436526-17436767 GCF_015228065.2 Penaeus monodon | reverse complement strand
TTTCTGCCTTTTTCGTCATGCCATGTAGTCAAGGGGCTTAATACTATAATCAACCGTAAAAAAAGAAAATGAATACACATTATATAATAATGACCTGGATTGCATTTAAACTAATAGCCTTGTTTAGGGTTCCTCGTATAAAAGAGAGAAAAAATCAGAAAAAATCACCAGTATTCAGGACATTAATGGGTAGTAATAGGCACATAATGGATGGTGATTTAGATGGAAAGACCAGTCTCAT
>NC_051404.1:17436121-17436185 GCF_015228065.2 Penaeus monodon | reverse complement strand
TTGAACTTTTTTTCCTTAATTATTATCCTATGCTTTTCCTGCAGTTATCTTTTTAACATGTGTG
>NC_051404.1:17435965-17436049 GCF_015228065.2 Penaeus monodon | reverse complement strand
TATTGATATGGTCCTTTTTTTTTATATAGATTTCGCGTAATATCAGAGTTTGCGTGTAATCCCAAGTTTCACATATTACCTGTA
>NC_051404.1:17434470-17434680 GCF_015228065.2 Penaeus monodon | reverse complement strand
TCGATTTCTGCTTTCGTTCCTACCTACCTATCACCTCAGTTCCGTTCTCTCCCAACTCACTATCTAATTCCAGTTCCCGTTCTCCGTTCTCAAGCCATGTAAATTGATTCCAGTTCCTGCTTTCCCTTTTCCTTCGCATTGTCTAATTCCAGTTCCTGCTTTCCCTTTTCCTTCGCATTGTCTAATTCCAGTTCCTCATTCCAATTCCGA
>NC_051404.1:17434280-17434430 GCF_015228065.2 Penaeus monodon | reverse complement strand
GACGTCTGGGTGATCACTGCAGGTCTTTGACACTTCGATGCGTTCTACTGACATCCTCCATCCTTTGGTAACACAGCTCGCTACCCCTTTGTAATGTTCTGGGAATCTTCTCTTTCTTTATATTCTTTCCTTTTTTTTCCGTGTCCTGTT
>NC_051404.1:17433771-17434123 GCF_015228065.2 Penaeus monodon | reverse complement strand
GGTTGTGACATTTCCTCTTTTCCTAGTTGCCTCCCGATTTCGCTCTGCTCCGTCTCAACTTTACTTCATTTTCTCATTCTCTGTTTCCATTTCTTCCTAAATCTCTTAACCTTTTAAAAGCTCTGCATTTTCTTTCCATTCTCTCCGTCATCTCACAGAATTTGTCTTCGAGTTCCGTCATATGTCACATGTAATATGTTCTGTCATTTATCTTTTGAGAAGAGAATCGCGCACTTGTGTCGCGTGTTTCCCTTGTCTGCTTTATTACCCTTTCGATAGATCCAATCCCATTTGCTGAAACAAATGCCAGTCGATTTTGAAGAGGTTTTGTTTGCTAGGACGATTTTCAGCA